>NC_067166.1:2802056-3161223 GCF_903995435.1 Acomys russatus | reverse complement strand
AGACAGGTATAAGAGAGGGAAAAATAAGAATAATATATAAGGACATATACAGGTAAAAATATCATAGTTAAACCTATCAGTAAACATGCTAACAAAATAAATTTTCAAAACAAACAGTAAAACAGCCAGCATGATGGCTCAGTGGGTAAAGGTGCTGACTGCCGAGCTTTCCCACCTGAGTCTGATTCCCAAAACCTACACGATGGAAAGAGATAGATAAGTCTGGAAAGCCGTCCTTAGATAGCCACACATGTACTATGGTGCACATACACATTCACACACACAAACACACATCATCATCATCATCATCATCATCATCAATAATAATAAAAGCCTAATAAGAAAAGGGAAAACAAGAAACATTCACAAATGATTATGGATTAAAATTTGGCCTAGCACTAAATTCTAAAACTAAATATTTCATGTTAAACTTTCTAAAAGAAGCATGAGCTATAATAGGCAATGCCTCTGATTCTTCATGAGATTTCTCTGGCAAGTTGCATGGCTGAGCATGTGTAAGTTTGGAACTTCAGCAAGTCAGGATGTTAGTTTATATGTGAACATATGTGCACATGGACTTATGGGTGTTGTGCATAGGTCGATATATGCTGGGAAAACCACAGCAGAATCCAGGCAATAGTCTTTATCTTGTCAGCCCTCCAAGGCAAATATCCGTGCTTAATTCATATTTTTGCCTGAATAACAGTTGAAACCATTTATACACTCCCACCGAAAAGAATGATTATGTGACTATCTAAACCAGCATTAAAGTATTTCTAAGCTCATTGCATCTTAATAGGCAGCTTGTATCTGTTTATGATGACATAGTCATGAAGACTAGTTGAATGGTATTTATTTAGTTAGTTACTTACTTATTTATTTATTTGCAGTAAGACTTCAGAATCACCAGAGAGCTGAGCTTAAGCAACAATGAAAGTTAGAAAGTGACAGAGGTGAGCAATGCTTAACACTAAGGCGTGGTGGTGCACGCCTTTAATCCCAGCACTCAGGGAAGAACAGGCAGGCAGATCTCTGTGAGTTCGAGGCCAGCCTGGTCTACGAAGCTAGTCCGGGACAGCCAAGGCTACGCAGAGAAACCTTGTCTGAAGACTAAGGTCAGAGCTTGATGATCCTCTCTCTCCAGAAAGGTTCTAGGTAATTCTCACAAGTCTTGCCTCCCCCATGGAGTAGAGGTCAATGCAAAGTTCACTTAGATTAAGCACCGATAGGTACCTGTATGTATTTGGATTAATTACTTATAATTCACAGCTGACACTTGGTTCTATCTTCCTCACTTACTTGTCCAACCAATGAAGTAGTCCTGAAGACATAGAACATACTAGGTTCCCAAACTTAGATCACTATACAACCGCAAATAATCAAACTTCAGGCAGGGTCTTAAATGACTTTCATCACCTAAGTGACGATTTTAACCAAATAGAAATTCAATTCCTCAGCGTGTGTGTGGGGGGGAGGGGTTTTCCCCCAATATCAATTAATTCAGTCAAGTCAGACTCTGAGCCTGCAGAGATGAGTGAGCGGGTAAAAGCACTTGTTAGGGAAAATGGATCTCCCAGCATCACATAATGTCAGGTGACAGGGGCCTGACCTATAATCCCAGGACTCAGGAGGCCTAGACCCAGATCCCTGGAGCACACTAACTAGTGAAACTGGCCCAAGTGATAAGTTCTGGGCTCAACAATAGGCCTTGCCTCAATATGTAATATATGGAGAGATTGAGAAAAATACCCAAAGTCAACCTCTGGCCTCCACACACACATAAACACATTAAAAAAAAAAACTGTGATTCTAAATTTGTGACATTTGCATTTCAATCATAAGAAAAGATGACCGTCTACATGGTACATTTCAGTATATACACTGCAGAACCATCCCAGTCTCCAATTACAAGAACTCATTCTGGGGTATCATAGAAGAAAAGAATTGTAACTCAGATTCCACAATGAAGGTGCAATCGTTGTGGTGTCTGGACATGGCGACTCTGGTAGGTTCATTGACTTCCCACGCCAATTAATCCACCAAAGGCACGCTTGACTCCGCTGACTAAGAAATTGGAACCCAACACACTTCTGTACTCCAGGACCTCAAAGAAGCAGATATCCATGCAGCTCTCTATCCTCCTGCAGTTGCACACTTGACAAGGAATTTCTGTCAGAATTATCATTTCACAGACTCAGTACCATGTATTTACAATAGCATGTTTCATATGATACACTGGAGAGAAGATAAGTCATAAAACAGCTATGATAATCAAAAAAGCATATAACTTTATATAGCCTTAACATTTCAGAAAGGAACAAAAATGAGATTGTGTTGCAAATGGAGAGAGAGCCAACCTAGAGAACAGGTGCTCTGATCATGCTGAGAAGTTGACTGTCCAGCTTTGCAAAAACCAGGTGGACCAGACTGTCAGAATTCCTGCTTCAAAAAGCAGTTTGTTGGATGTTTTGGGCCAATAAGGCTGAAGGCTGATGGCCCCAATAAGAGAATCTGGTGACTGTCCAAGAGTCTATTCTCTCTGTCCTATCCACACTTGGAGGTTGCCCGCCAGCACTTGCTTTATTAGATAGAATTTCCTTCTTGGGTCTCTGATGGAATTGAAGACTAGATAGCACAGTGTTACTAGAAGCTTTAGTTTGAGAATTAAAAACACATTTATAGATTGATAATTGCAATTTCTCATGAACAGACTTTAGAAAACTTTAGACAATAGGAAAGGACTCTCTTTAATAGGATAGTGGAATACTTTCTCCAAGGTTAACAAATATAGAAGGACTGGGTTATGTATTTGATACCTGATGATTCTGGATATATTTATATTGGTGTATATAGTTCTTAATTATTTTAAAAGAAACAGGGGATGTGCAGAAGGACTGCAGGCTCTGTCCCAGGTGAAAGCAGTCCGGGAGGACGAGAGGAGCAGCAGCTTCGGACTGAGCTCGAGCGCACATGGATCGGGAAAAGGATCAGCGAATAGGGTGAACCAATGCACAGATGAGAGACACCTAAGGACCCGTCCCATGGAACAGATACCGGAAGGTTCACTCTTGTTTCCCTTTAACCTTTTTTTCCCTCTTGTGTAAGATCGTTGGGTTGTATAGTAAAGTTTTGTATAATAAAGCTTAATTGTTAAGAAACAGAGCCAACACAAGCTAGACACAGGTGAAGACAAAATGAGCCAGAAAATGAGAACAGACCAGATTAGACCATATTCCCAAAGTTAGTAGGAGCAATTCAGTCAGAGCTGAGAGAAGCCAGTTTGAATCAGTCACCTTGGAGAGGAGTTTAAGGCACAACAGCTGAGTTGAACCCGCCAGCCAGGGTTTAGGAAGGAACTAGAAAGGGTGAGCTTATTAAGCAGTAAGTCTCAGAGTCTGAAAACATTCTAGGCCTAGATAAGATTATAAGGAGGCTAGAAGCTTCCAGGACTAGGCCTAGGTTAGCAGAGGGAGGCAGGGAGCCTCTGAGACAACAGTTACATCGGGTGAATAAAAGTTACTTTTATAACATTACAATACATAATACTGGAAAAAATTACAGTTATGAAGTAGCAATGAAATAATTTTACAGTTGGGAGTCACCACAGTAAGAGGAATTGTATTAAAGGGCTGTAGCATTGGGGAGGTTGAAAACCACTGCTCTAGAGGTTCTTGGCTGCCTCTTGTCCTTGATGCTCCAAGCCCACTACATAAGAAGAAGCAGAACAAAATGAAAACGGAATTCTGACCCTCTTGTACTTCTCTCCCTCTTCTCAACTTTTCCCTGTCTCCCTGAAGAGGCTCCCTTCTTCAGCTATCATCAAACATAAGCCGGGCAGCATGCGGAAGTTGACTTCTCACAAGCTCCCACACACTAGTTCTGTGATCTCAGGCCCACACTTAGAGGGTTACAGTTGTATTTACAACCATACAACCCTGAAAATGCCCAATCTTGGAAGCTAAGCAAGGTTGAGTCTGGGTCATACTTGATGGAAGATTTACAATTGTACAGCATGTTTGTTTGTGGAGAAGAGGTGCTGAATTCAGCCTGAAGGCATCTTAGCTTAAGATTTTGAAAGATATACTGTCTACATAGTAAAGTATTAATCATGGCTTTTTATATGGGAGCTAATGGGTGAGTAGAAGGGATATTAATAACACATGCTTTTTACTCCTAAGGACTGGACATGGCTCTGCAGATGGGAGCACTGGCTACTCAGAGGACCATGACTCCATTCCCAGTACCCAAATGACACCTTAAAACCATCTGTACTCCAGTCCCAGCAGATCTAATTCCCTCTTCTTGCCTCTGTGGCCACCAGTCACACTCATGGTACAAAGACAAAACACTCACACACATAAAAACAAATAAACAAATATATATATATATATATATATATATATATATATATATATATATGTATGTATGTATGTATATCTTTATAATAGTCCCAAAGTATATTCTCTGTCATAGCATGACAAACGAAAGGTCATTTGTGACTTTGAGAGTGCAAATTCAGTAGGAGAACAGAAAAACAGATTCCAGTGAGCTGACAAGGGAATGGGAGGTAAGGAGTCAGTAGACAGTGAATATAAACAGTGCTTCAAAAATTCTGACAGTAAATGCGGTGGGGGGGGGATTGCATATAGAGAGAGGAACCATTTTTTTTAACACTCTCTACCCCTTTTAAGGAAGTCAGGAATGGAGAAGTTTTCAGCATATAAAAGTGTCCGTACATATGACTAGGAAAAAAGAATTGAAGATTCAGAGAGGGGTGAGGTGCAGGAGGTGAGAGAGAGAGAGAGAATAAGAGTTTATTTAGTGATCTATATTGCCTAACAAAAAGAAAGGATATGGGAGCCAAAACCCAGAGAGACTGCCTTTATGGGGAGTACAGAGAAATGTGTCCATGGTAACAAATAGGACCCTGCCATTGTGTTAGAAGTGAGAATTACAGGCTGAGTGAAGGGCACCTGAATGAGACACAGGGAATCTAAGACGTCCAGAGGGTATACGCAAGGGCCACTCTGAGGACAGAGAGTGGACTGACCGTATATAACTTGGGTTTTATTGCTGTGAAAAGACAGCATAGCCATGCTAACTCATATAAAGGAAGACATTTAATTGGCTCACAGTTTCAGAGGCTCAGTCCATTGTCGTCACTGTGGGAAGCATGGCGGCATGCAGGCAGACATGATGCCGGTGAAGGAGCTGAGAGTGCTACATCTTGATCCACAGCGGAAGGAGGCTGTGTCCACACCGAGCACAGGAAACCTCAAAGCCTGCCTACACAGTGACACACTTCCTGCAGTAAGGCCACATCTCTTAATAGTGCTATACCCTATGGGCCAAGCATACAAACTCATGAGTCTATGGGGGCATGGGAGAGGTGGGCATTCCTATTCAGACCACCACAGAGCGGACACACCAATAATCTTTACTGCAGACTTTGCATGGGTTTTGTGTTCATTTAAATTATTTACCTTTAGAACATTACCTTGTTTGGCAGTAGTCAGTCAGCCATAGATCTGTCCAATGTGGATAAAAATGACTTCTTGGTTTTGCCTATTTCTGAGTTCATTTATGGACTCAGGTGAGTTTTTCTTGCTCACCAGTTTTCACATGAATTTCTCTTGTGATAAACACAATAGACACGTGACCCACACCCCTAGGAGAGGCCTACCACCTCTTGTAACTACTAACGTCTATGTATGCATTACTTTCTTGTCTACATGCACTCATAACATAAAGCTCAACTTATAAATTACACACAAGTAATAGATTGACAGCAGTAACTAATGCTGAAATAAAATAATTGCACTAATATAAAAAAGCATTACTTAAAGCAATAATGACAGGAATGATGGTGCATGCCTGTAATCTCAGGAGGTTAAATAAGAAAGTCATGAGTTCCAGGTCACCCTGGCCTTAGGAAAGAAAGAAATGAGAGAGGAAATGAAGAATGGAAGACAGGACAGGAGGGAGGCAGGGAGGTAAGGAAGAGAGGGGAAGAGGAGGAAAGAGGGGTAAGGAGACAGCGGAGGAGAAGGGACGGTAAAGCCAAGCAACGTGTTGATTTCTGAATTCACTCTTTAGTGTTTTCAGACTATCGGTAATTGAAACTACACAAAGTAAACCAGCAAGTGACGGGAATGCTTACAATTAGACTCACTTCAGTTTTCTGTCTTGCCTGACACCAGAAGAGCCCCTACTGTACTGCCAAGAAGGAATGACGGTGGGACACAGGACACAAGAAGTAATTAGTGACAACAGAATGGTAGCAGCCATATATCTCAAGTTTCCAGTCTCAGCAGTAACACGGTACAAGCCAGTGTGAAGCTAGAAGGGGTCAATGGTGGAAATACAAAAATAAATAAATAAATAAATAAACCAAGTTCTACCCCACTTCCCAGTGATCCAGAAATCAGGAATAGGTGTTTACTTTTGTTCCTGAATGACATTTTGAAGAGACTGTCTCTTTGACAACACAGAAGACTGAGCTACAGATAGATGTTCTTAATCCTGTGAGACCCACAAAGTTCTCCTACTCATTGCCTCCCAGCTCCCACTCTTTCTATGCCTTTCTCATCCTGAGCAAACCTAAGACCTCTGTGGCAGGACAGGCAGCTTCCTAGCACGCAGAGACAGAAGGATAGCTTCAGCCTTCCAGCAGTACATTGCTATAACTCTGCAAAGTGAGAGCCTAGACTCCCATGGCCAGAAATCACTAGCTAGGTGGTCTAAGTACAACACATGCAACTATCTGAAAGGTGGCTTCCAGCTGTCACAGAATTCAGGCGATGGAAAGAAATTAGCAAGTGGTACACATAGCCAAACCCAACAGCACAGGTGGGTAGAGGAGTGGAGAAATGTGGCATTTTATGAAGGTTCCCTGAGACTCTGAGAAGGGAGAGTCTGACCCCACTTATACATATGCAAGTTTTGCACATTACTCGTCTTGCCATACACAGCTTTGGTTGATCACTGAAACTCGTGTAAATTAAAACAACTGTACAGTAGTGTGTGTTGCATGCCATCTCAAGAGCTAGTTCGTTGCTTGTTTGAGTTTTCTTTCGTTTGTTTGTTCTTGCTTGGTTGTTTGGCTGTGGTGGCTATTCACTAACAGTAGTTACAACTATGACACCATACCATGTAATAGTCTTCTGTTTCTCCACAGGCTCGTGTATTTGAATGTTTGGTCCCAGTTTCTAACCTAGTTGAGAAGGATTTGGAGGCATGGCCTTGTTGGAAAAGGTGTGTCACTGGAGAGTGGGCTTTGAGGTTTGAAATGTCTCAGTTTCTCTCTCTCTCTCTCTCTCTCTCTCTCTCTCTCTCTCTCTCTCTCTCTCTCTCCTCTCTCTCTCTCTCTCTCTCTCTCCTCTCCTCTCTCTCTCTCTCTCTCTCTCTCCCTCCCTCCCTCCTCCCCTCCCTCCCTCCTTCCCTTCCGCTTTTTCTCCCTCCCTCCCTCCCCCCTTCCCTCCCTCCTGTTTGTGGATCGGACACGAGCTCTCAGCTACTGCTTCAGCACCATGCCTGCCTGCTGCCACAGTTCCCAGGATGATGGTCATAAACTCAACTTCTAAAACTGTAAGCAAGGCCCCCAAATCAAATTATTTCTCTTATAAGTTGCTTTGGTCATGGTGCCTCTTTGTGGTAACAGAAAAATAACTGAAGCCATGGTCTCTGCTGTCTGCTCAGAGTTACTCTCTGCACACTTCTCACCTGAGCCTTCAGAGAAGAAGGTCTTCGTGTGTTCACTCTTCTTTGTGCAGGAATTAAATTCCTTGCATATATAGGGCTGAGGCCCCATTTTCCCAGATAGCTGCCAGCCGGTAGCTTGACCCAGCTCCTGGTCTCCTGGTTCTTTGTCATGTAGCCTCTTCTGTCTTTGAGCCAGAATGATTCAGTCTCAGATTTCAAATCTCTTTTCCAGTCTTTGAATTCTTGATCCGGATTTAAAGGGTTTGAACTGACATGCCCACCTGGATCACTTTCTTATTTTAAGGTTGACTTTTCTGGGACATAAGGTATGTCTTCAAAATCTTCCCACAGCAATGCATATGTTAGTGTCAAAATAACGAGAAAAAGTATGTTCCACCTCATTGGACTAGAAAAAAATCCATATAAGAAAATCACATGAAAGTATTTAGCTCATAGCTAAGACAGAAATAGTAGTCTGCAAAACTAAATTGTTTTCTATGCCATTTTATATATTGACTGGAACACCTTTGTATTGTGTTGCACTGGAATTCAAATTCCATGGCTACTAACAGACAACTAGGTTCTCTGGTAGGCACCCAAATCGACATACTATGGTTTTTGATTTTTTTTTTAAACATTTCTCAAAATCTAAAACCAACTACTATCATCCTTTTACACATATAGCAAGTCTTTTATGGGTCTTTTACTTCCGGAAGAAAAAAAACAAAAGGAACAGGAGTATCTACAGTTGGACATTTCTCTGCTGAGACTACAGAGCTGAGCACCAACCACAGGAACCGCTTGTCAAACACAAGCCATGCTGATGCAGAGACGGCATCGTTTCCTGGCACGGAGCCCCGTGGTGTGGCTCGGGGATGTCAGCTCTTTCAGGGATCGTTTCACCAAGATACTTTGCATTTATGTGACACGTTTTTATTTTCAAAGGGACTTACAAAAATTTATTCATGATACTCTAAAATTCAGAGCTATTATTTTTTAACATTGTAGATTTAAAAAATTATAAAAAGTGAAAAATTCACCTCGGGCCATGAACTGAACAAAACTAAAATCTGACAATCCAGTCTACCAACTTTCAGCCAGTACTTTAACTTGTCTACTAAGTGTTCTTTACTGTGCCTTGTCATGTGTCTTCAGCAAAGATTACAAATGATTTCCTTGATAATCCATTAGGACAAAAAAGAAAAGAGAAGAAAATAAAGGAAGGAAATGAGGGAAAAGGAAGGAGAGAAAGATGGAATGAGGAAGTCTTATTATAATTCCATATTCTTTCAGCTGTATCTCATTCCTCTGTGTGTGTGTGTGTCCTTCTTTCTGTATCTATCTGTCTGTCTGTCTATCTATTATTTATTTAGTTATCTTCTATCTATCATCTCTCATCTATCTGTCTATCTTTCTGTCTATGTATCTACCTATCATCTACCTATCTGTCTGTCTATCTATCTATCTATCTATCATCTATCTCTACCTCTCTGGCATTGTCTCGTGTAGTAAGGTCAGCCTTGAACTCCAGTGAACCCCCAGTCCTCCTTCCCAAGGCTTCATATGTTGAGCCAGCACTGTCACACCAAGTTACACACTACACGACATACACCTCTCTTATAGTTACTTGTATATACCAGTTTAGTGACCGTCACTGCTAGAATTTTGAGTGTTAGTTACTTCCTGGGAGGATATTCCTGTTGGCAGTTACTTTTTTAAAAAGTGCAAAAGGCTAATTTCTTTTCTTCCAGGAATTTTCAGATGGAATCAATTCTGTGTCACTTAGGATCTCTATGGACCCCAGGAACTCCCACTTTGTACATGCAACTACATTAAGTATGATTTCTACATAATTTGAAAAGTCTAGCTTGTAGTGACTAGTGTTCTAGACAGGATTTTAACCAGTAATTTTTAATTTGTAATTTTTTTATGTCTCAAATTAAGAGAAAGACTCTATACTAGGTTCAGTTACACATGCCTGGCATCTACCGTTGCCCCAACACAGGACTCTGGTGTTTGGTGACAAGGGCAGTGCTAATCGAGATTGAATTCTGAGCCTGAGTCCAAGACTTCTCTAAAGCACAAATACATAGAGGCTGGGCCTCGGCTATCAAGACTAAGCAGGGAGCTGAAGCTGCTGTGAACTACCTATAACGTGTGGCTTCCCAAGACAGGCACGTGGACGTCTCGTTCTACATGGCCCATCTTAAACACCATGGAGTAGTCTTGGAAAAGATAACCACCTGGAGCAGTATCATAATCAAACTTTTTTATAAGTTGGACACAATGTAATTCATTTCAGTCGGAATTCCGTTATATAGTCTATGCTCATCTGAACCTCTCTGTACAGTCCAAGTTGGCCTTGAATTTGTGATTGTCCTCCCGCAGCCTTGAGAATGCTAACATAACAGGCATGCATACCTATGCCTGGATACATTTTTAATTTTCTCTTTTTCTTTTAAAAATTTTAAAATATGTATTTTGCCTGTGTATACGTGTGTGGGTGTGTGTGTGTGTGTGTGTGTGTGTGTGTGCATCATGTGAGTGTCTGGTGCCTGCAGAGGCCAGAAAGGGCATTGGGTTCCCTGGAGCTGGAGTTACAGAAGACTGTGAACCATAAAGCCATATGTAAGTGCTGAGAATTAAACTCTGGTCTTCTGAAAAAGCACTCTTCTTAACTGTATTCCCCGCTCTTTCTTTCCGTCCCCCCTCCCACTCTTTCTTAATATTGAAATTTTTTTCTTTTACAAATTTTAAATATTTTGTCACCCCCTGAAAACTGTAGAAACCATGACAAAGGCTATTTTACCTTTGTGAAACATCCCAGGCTGTATCAAGATGCAAAGTCAAGTCATATACAATGAATTTAGCAGCAAGTTCAATATCATTCTGTTGCGTTTTGTATTTCTCTACCTATCTCATCAGAGCGATTCTAACGTCAACTAGTTAAAGTCTCCACAGGCAGCGACCAGTAAACAGAAGTTCCTCGTGTCTCTAGCTTAGGTGTGCGTGAATAAACGGGCCTTTCGATGACTGTGTTCACAAGTAACTCAAAATCTTAGTGACTTAAAACAAAAGGCAATGTTTGGATGCACTTTCTTTGGGTAAGGAATAGAAGGCAGATTATTCAGCGGACATAGGTGTCAGTGAAGAAGCTAGCTACTCACGGTTTCAGACATGTGAGGGCTGACTGGGATTGAAGGCGCACTTATAAGATGGCCACTGCATTTGGATGGTGAGCTGAGCATGCATTAAAAGGCATTCATTCCCCTCCATGCAGACTTTGTAACAGACTGCGGAGTGGTCTCAACACACAGCCACTGAGCTTTCCCAAGACCAGGTACTCCGAGAGAGCAAGGCAAATAAGAGACAGCATCAGCTAGGAGCAGCTCTAGGAGGCAGACACACTCAGGACTCTATTCATCAAGAGTCAGACCATAATAAACCTTCAAGGGGAAGGATCCTACGCTTCTCGAAGGGAGATGATTAAAAGTGAAGGATGGACATAATTTACTGCCATGGGGACTATGCAAAATTCTTAATCATAGCAACGCTGAAAGACTTGATGAATGATGATCATTTGCTGCTGCTACAAACACAAACATGCCCTGGCGTGCAGTAGGCAGAACTAGTCACCCTTAATATGCACATATTGTGTGGGATGCACATGGACCAGAATCAACTTCTACCCTCTTCCTCAATTGCTCTCCACATTATTTTTTGAGGCAGGGTCTCTCACTGATCTTGAAGTTTCTCATTTCGACTAGTCGGTGGCCGGTGAGCCCCTAAGATCCACTTGGTTTTTCCATCTCTCCAAGTACTGGAGATGGAAGCCTGCCTGCACTGCCACACCCGGCTCTGTGTGTGGGTCCCAGGGAGGAGAACTCGGGTCCCTGTGTTTGCACATCAAGGAGTTTGCCACCAGACCCCATGCACATGTATATAAAATATAACATATTTTATATAATGGGAAGTCTCTCTTTAAAATTAACTCTAAACTCGATCCACGGTAACTTAAGATTACATCACATTTCAGTAATTTCTGTTCATTGATCAGCCTATCAGTTTGACACCTTATCTGTGAGCTACCATGATGGATCACATCTGTTCTGAAGTAAGCTAAATAAATTATTGGTCCAGATAATTAGTGAAAGAGCAAGCTTTCATTTGTTTTTGTTTTTGGTTTATTTTTTTTTAATGATATAATATCATTGCAATTTAGGGAATATATTGGCAGTTCTTTGTTTTTATGAAACTAAATGCACAACATAAAGTCTAAAACAGAGTTGAAGAAATTAGTAGGGCCTTGAATATATGAATTGCCATTTGTATGTGTATTAAAGCGTTTTTGCTAAAAAAAAAAAAATTAAAACTTCTTGCACAGCTGTGACTATGACAATGTTAAATACATATTATTTAAATGGGGAGGGGGAAGGCATGTGTGAGAAAGATGGAGACAGAGGAAGAGAGTTTTAATTACCCATGCATTAGATGTCATGTGACATTTATCTAACCTACTGGCCTCTTGCTGTTAAACTTTCACCAAAGTGCATAGATCAACAAAGCATCGACAGACACGAGAACAATCCGTCACGCCCTGACGCGTACCACATACACACAAAATAAGCCCTTGCAGATGTTTTGTTGGGTGTGGTGATCTAGAACCCACAAGACGAGTTACCCACCAGGATTTTGGTTTTGAAGGAGTCCGCTCCCACTTCGTGGTCTCAGCATTGCTGGGTCGGATTCACCGCGCGTCATGCCACAACGGGACACAAAAGTCTTCTGGTCCCCGAGGAGATATTCACATGTTCATAATTTAAAGGCAACGGTTTCCCTGCCTGCCCGAGACGACAGCAAGGCATCGTTTGTGACAGATACAAAAGGCTTGACTCTTTTGTCCTCCTCCCTTTACTCACAGCCAGTGCAAGTGTGGGGCATATTTTATTGAGGTTTGTATGCTAGAAGCAGATGTTCTTTTTACCTCAAACATGCTTTGTCAAATCACCTATTATCTCAATATACATTCTTGTGCCAGGTCCCGGCAAGGATCCATTGATAGCAAGTGTCAAATAATCTTCTAAACCTTAGTGATTCAGAGGGGCATATATTTATGCACACGTGCATGATATATACATACATATCTTACATACAAGGAGATAACGAAAGGATCCTGCAGAGTCTTCAACATTATTTTTATCCCAATCTGTCATCACATGCTTCTTTACTGATGTGGCATATTCAACTAATTTTATTCTGGCTCAGCTAATGCAAAGTAATGAACGCTAGCTACTGTGTGAAGCATCAGGAAAGATGAAGAAAGGAAAACATAAGTCTCAAGGCAGAGGGTCCTGCCACTATCTTTGACAGTAGTAATTGACCCTTATCTTATAGGAATTTGTACTTATAAGTATGCTACACACAGGCAAGGCTGTGAACTGTTCTGTTTTAATGCCTGTGAAAACTGAGGTGCAAAAGTCAGTGGTAGGAAGTTGACTACCAAAGTCAAAGACAGGGTCTTTCTTTCCTGGTGCTTGGTGTTGAGTGTAAGTCTCTAGGTCTGGGCTTCCTTCTAAAAATAAGACTCATGGGTAGCTTCAGATGCCAAATACTGAATTTCCACCTGAAAAATAAAAGGAGGAACTGACTCAAAGAGTGAAGCCCACAAGCCAGCCTGTATTGTGAGACAGGTCTATAATCCTAGCACTTTGGATGCTGAGGCAGGGTTACAGTTAGGGTTAGGGTCAGGGTCAGGGTCAGGGTCAGGGTTAGGGTTAGAGTTACAGTTAGGGTCAGGGTTAGGGTCAGGGTTAGAGTTACAGTTAGGGTCAGGGTCAGGGTTAGGGTTAGTGTCAGGATTAGGGGTTAGGGTTAGAGTTACAGTTAGGGTTAGGGTCAGGTTCAGGGTCAGGGTCAGGGTTAGACTTAAGGTTAGAGTTAGGGTTAGGAGTCAGGGTCAGGATTAGGGTTAGAGTTAGGGTTAGGGTCACGGTTAGACTTAGGGCTAAGGTAAGAGTTTCAGTTATGGTTATGGTTAGGGTTAGGGTTAGGGGTTACGGTCAGGATTAGGGTTAGGGTTAGGGGTTAGGGTCAGGATTAGGGTTAGGGTTAGGGTTAAGGTTAGGATTAGGGTTAGGGTTAGGGTTAGGGTTAGGGTTAGGGTTAGGGTTAGGGTTTGGGTTTGGGTTGGGTTAGGGTTAGGGTTAGGGTTAGGGTTAGGGGTTAGGGTTAGGGTCAGGGGTTAGAGGTTAGGGTTAGGGTTAGGGGTTATGGTCAGGATTAGGGTTAGGGTTAGGGGTTAGGGTCGGGATTAGGGTTAGGGTTAGGGTCAGGGTTAGGATTAGGATTTGGGTTAGGGTTAGGGTTAGGGTTAGGGTTAGGGTTAGGGTTAGTTAGGGTTAGGGTTAGGGTTAGGGTTAGGGTTAGGGTTAGGGTTAGGGTTTCATACAGTGATATCTTGTCTCAACAAAGTAATAAATGATATGAAACCACATGAGTGTGTGTGTGTGTGTGTGTGTGTGTGTGTGTGTGTGTGTGTCTACACCTAATGTTTCAGATTTGACCTCAGACCTGAAGCTATTCATAGTGGATCTACATGAAAGCATAATCCACACTTGGAATGCCAGGCATGGTGGTGCACGCCTTTAAACCCAACACTCAGGAGGGAAAAGCAGAAGAAAATGCTGGCACCTTCCCAGTCAAGAGCTCACCCCTCAGCAAAACTCAGTCAAGAGCTCACCCCTCAGCAAAACTCAGCGTGTCTGCTGGGGGAGATTTCGGTCACTGACAACAGTTTAGGCCATCTGTCATTTATAAAACACATTGCCCTCTAGAGTAGTTTACGAGTAATAAATAGAGAGTTAAAGTTAATGTCTGAAAGGAAAGTAATTAAATGCTTTTGAGCATTTCATGCATTTGACTGGATTCTCTTTTTGCAGCTACAAAGACACAAATATTTACTCACTGGACCAAGCCCCCAGTTGGTTGAAATGGCGTTGGTAGAGGCTCAAATGGTGTCTTGGGTCAGGGTTTGTTTACCTCAAATAGCCAAAAACACCCAGACCACTTCCTTTTCCTCCACGGTTGGAGTCTTGGTAGAATATCATTAAAACCGCTAACGCTGTGACTCCAGCAAACTTGATAGTGAATCAAACAAGAGCCTCAACGCTTCAAGGAAAAGCGGATCCACCTTGTATAACATGTAGCTCCACGTTGGCCGAAGGGCCTGTGTATCTTGATGATTGACGCATGCCAGCTGACTATCTAGTGAAGACTGGAGCCTTGTAAGCACTGGCCAAAGTGCTTCCAAATGGCTTTCCCACCAAACCCAGAGGCAAGAAGTGAGTTGCAGACCAGAAGTGGATGACGGATTGCACATAGGAAAGGCAAAGCCATAGGTCACTGCTTTCAAATTATTTAAGACTGCTAAAAAAGAATCTGTGTCTTTATGGACTGTCCTTCTATAGTAGTCTATAGGAGCATGCTTATAATTATGGTCTCATACTCAATAGCAACCTAGTGTATACGGATGAGATAAGCAATGTGCCCTGAAAGCATTTGCATTTCCTTGTAGGTGACCTTTTCTGTGCTTCTTATTACAATTGGAGGGAAAGAGGCAAACATGGTTTACCCATGTGAAAACCACAGCTTCTCTGAGAGGCAGTATCTCCTATTCCTAACCCATTCAATTCAAGCACTATCTGACTAAATTCTGATCTGCTTATGTGTTCATCTGCCCTACCAGCAGAGGCCATTTTGTTTCTGCTGTATTCAGAAATTTCAAACAATGCCTTTTATAGTTTGCTGGTAGTTAGGTATTTAATAAACAAACATTTAATAAGTACACATCTAACATACAAACAAATAAGTACAAATTTGGCGAGAGGATGCTTCCAATGGCACCTGAAAAAGATAAAAACAATACCATACATGCAGCAGTTAACAGCTCTTTCAGCTTAGTATTGCAGTAGCTGAGACACAAAGCTTGAATAGATTATTATTATTATTACTATTATTATTATTATTGATAATTTCATACAGGCATATAGTATGTTTTGATCAAATTTTCCCCCATACCCTCCCCACTCAATACTCCCCTAAACTTCTATTCTACTTTTCTCTCCCAACTTCATCTGCTCTTTCTCGAAACCCACGGAGTCCACTTAGCACTGCCTAGACATGCATAGGTGTAGCAGCATCCGCTGGAGGAAGGGCAGCCTTTTCGAGCCACAACCCAAAAAGGAACTTATTCTTCCTGCCCCCATAGGTCATCACTTTTCAACCAATATTTAGTTAGGAGTAGGTTTCACAAGCCTGCCTGCCCCTCCTCCACGCTGGGCTTTTGGCTGACTCAATCTTGTGTGGGTCCTGTGTATACAGTTCTAGCTACCATAAGTGCATGTGTGCAATAGTCCTGTCACATTCGGCAAACACGTTTTGCTGCAGATGTCTACCTCTTGGTCCCTCGAAACGTCAAATCTTCAGCCTTGTGGGCAAGAGATATGAAATCGATGGCCCTGTTTAGAGCCAAACACTCCACAGTCTGCTAACCTCAGAGAAAAGTCTGGACTAGAGTCTCCGCAAAGGCAAAGGAGGCTTTCTCAGATGACAAAATTCTTCCTTTCCATGAATCCCGGTGCTGCATTGTGCTTGTTACCAAGGACACAAAGATAAACGAGGCATCACTGCTGTCCCTGACGAACTTAGCAGACAAAAATCAATGTAGTAGTTGACCCTTGAGTAAGAGCTGCACCAGCATAGAGGGAGGGATAAATCCCCGACACCTGTGTGTGTTTCTATTCGGCCCAAGGCAAGTCCTGGTTACAATGACTGGGCTGAGCAGACCTGTGTTTATGTTTCCATCAGGATCTCAGGTTTCTGGAGACACGGAGGCTGAACCCGAGGCTTTGTAAGCTCCAAAGACATTGAGAAAGAACTCTCCCTGGCTTCTCTTGGTGTTCTTTATCAGGCATTTCATCATCAGACAAGACTGAAGTGTATTACGTTTGCTATTTATTAGCACTCTGGTCTCTGTCTTCTCTACACACTGTTGCCTCCCTTATAGCTCCGTTTCTGTGCGTACCATGCGGTTCTTCCTTGGTGGCACCAGTCGGGTTGGATTCAGGCCCCCAGCGCTGATCCACAATGACTTTCTTAAACAGGAAGCGGTGACAGACGTCACAGCTCCAGGGACAAATCTAAGCTCTACCACTTCCACCAAGCCGTTGTCATCTCTCTATGCCTCATTTTCCTTATCATAAAAATGTGAGCAATGATAGTGTATCTTCCCATTGATATAATTGGTATTATGGGAAATGTGTAGAAAAGCCCTAGTTAACGAACAGCACTATTTTGAAAGTCAGCAAACATTATTAGACAATTCCAGGGTTTAAAAAAAAAAAATACGTGTGTGGGGGGGGTGTGGGTGTGTACAAAACAAACAAAAACTGCTGTGGGTAGTACACCAATGTGTGACTTCTCCATTATTTTGTCCCAAGTGTCATTCCAATTAAAAGTATCATTCCAAAAAAAAAGGTAGTTTTGAAATTAATCATAAATCTGAGTAAAAGAAGAATTTTCCATTATCAAATTATCCAACAGCTGAGGAGAGAAGGCTATTTTAGATGGAGATGGCTAAGCTTCTTCCGTTTCCATGGAGATTATCTGCTGGGTAGTTTACTTACTGCCCTGAGCTGTCAACGCGTGCTATTTAATTTATAAAGTGGATCTAAACCTCTATGGGGGAAAAGCCACCAATATTTCTACAAACTTACTCAGATTTATTTTCAGTGTCAGAGAAGACATAACATTTATTATGATTCACCTTAACATGGTGACATTTCATTTTTCTTGTTGAAGAAGATGTTCCAGAAAGGGGGAAAAAAAAGAAGAAGAAAGAAAGGAGGGGGGAAAACTTTCAAAATCTCTTTGGTATCCTGGACACCTCGTAATAAATGTGGGCGTCTGCTTTTCTTCAGTGCTTCGACAGCAAGAAGTGTTTATACTCCAGGACCAAGCCCCACTGAATATTTACAAAATTTGTTGTGAGGTGTTGAACCATAAATCTAAAGTTTGAAACCTACATCAAATATAAGGGAAAAACCCATTTTTTAAAAATAGTGTTAAACTAAAACTCAGAAGTAAAATGTAAATATTTTAAAGACTTTTTAAAAATCCTTAAGTGTCTTCCTTATAAATAGCACATAAAACTTATTTTTATGAAATGTTCTTTGGTTATGTCCTTCAGAATGTAAGACTGTGAACTAAGTTACAGGAATGAAGGGTTTAAACTTCATGTTATTGCAACTTCATATGTCTTAGAAAATTAAACACATAAATAATCTTCATGAAATTAAGCTAGAGGAACCATGTTTTGAGATTTAAAAATCTTCCAAGTCCTATATTTTGGACTTTGAGAGATGGACTTATGACATAAAAAGCCTTTTTATAGTGTGAATAAAACTTTATTGTTCATTCTAAACACCAAATGAAGGTTAGAACTGACGTGGACATAGGACGGATCTCAAGTTCTCAGAGCCAGGTTTGTTAGACGTGTTCTTCCCCTTCTGTCTTTCTCCCACTCTGAGCTTCCATGTCTGAGAAAACTGCACCCTCCTGCATCCAGAACAGTCTGAATAACTGTTTACTAATGTCCTTCATTTTTACACACTATTCCTCTTGAGGCCACGCCGAGCCTTTCATTTCTTTTGAACAGAGAGAAATGAGTAGCTTTGCAACAAATGTTTGTTGACACATTGAACTGGGTAGCAGTATAGTTTCTCTTAATTGCCAAATAAATATTGAATAGATAGGAATGGGTTAGCACAAATGGAGACTTCATAAAAGTTTCACGTTCCCTATCATGACTCACATTTGCTAGAGAGAGAGAGAGAGAGAGAGAGAGAGAGGTAAAGAGAAGGGATAAGGAGATACTTTTTTAAAGAAGAAGAACCATGTTTTTATGGAGTCAGTGTCATGGTATTTTATCCTTGTACTTTATTTCCCTATGAAACAAATCAACAGATTCCCCTGTCATTCCAAACTGGCTTAGTAAGAAGCGCTGCCAACAACTCAATCTCCATTAAAATGATGAATTCCGTGATTGCATACAGACATAGCCTTTGTGTTTTAGAACATCCCCCCAGAAGTCGAGGAAAGTATGTTAATAAATTGCTGCGCTATTTCAGGAACGATTTATACATTATTCATTTCCTAAACAATGGAACTGGGAAAATTACACTTATGCTCTGCGTTCCTCCACAAGTAGCGAGATACCCACTCACGTTACTCTCTAATTAAACATGTTTATCTCTGAAATATTTATCACTTCGCTTCCCTGTTTGCCCGTGAATCTTGCTTGCCCTCCTAGGATCGAATCCTATCAAAACCTGAATGCGAAAGCTTAGCAATCGGCCTTTGGAAACCACATCAGGAGAGCCCCACTTTAAAGGCAGCAGGGAGATGCTCACAAGAGCCAGAAGATGTGGACCATGCATCTTCCTGCTGTGCTTCCAACCACCTACATGTGACCCCGACTCTGAGTAATTTCTTTTCCTGGGGCTCAGTTTCCTCATCCGCAAAACAATAATTTTCCAATGGGACATGCTTATCATACAAACAGGACAATATAAAAAAATCACAAATAGAAAGAAGTAGCTATTTTAAAAAAGCACATGTTAAAGCCCAAACAGAAAGACGGAACAAAATGTATCCGTTTTTTTTTTTTTTTTAAGAGAGAAAGATATTTAATAACCTTTGCTACTGACTCACCATTTTTATTATTCAGATACATATTTCTAGGAGGGGAGGGAAAATGACCTCAGGGTACAACAGCAGGGTTTTCTCTCCCAAGCAGTGATATTTTTTTCTGTAGTGCTGCAATGAGAAAGGGAGGCAGGGTTTCTGTTTGTTAAATCATGACTCACAAACTCACAGACAGCAGGACCACAGTGGGGCATAAGCTGCCCACAGCATGACTTAGAGGAACAAGAAGGGTTCTTTCCCACGGAGCGGGTCATTTCTATAACAACTACATTTTTATTGAGGGCTTTCTCATCCTCAAGTTCTAAGCAATGCTCTCAGAAATTTTATACTTTTAAACAGGAAGTGGGGAGATGGGGTTTTGAGCTGGCCACATTACACATATGCTCAAGACTGTGATCAGAAGGTGGGAACAGCTACTGGACCTGGAGAAGCTGCAACTGTCCACCGATCTGTAACTTCAGTTCACAAATGGGTGACCAGTTAGACAAGAAGCTCAGCGTTGACTTAAACTGCGCTTAACAAACAGTGAATTTTCCATCTCTAAAATACCAGACAAAACTATGAAGATTGAGATCTTTTTTTGGACATTAAAATATAGTTATCCTATTGCCCCATCCCCTCTCTCCTCTGACATCTCCCATGTACCCACATCCACACTCTCATTCAAATTCAAGGCTTCTTTTTTCTTTAGTTATCTTTACATATATGTATGTATGTGTGTGTTTGAGTGTATGTATTATATCTATGCTATTCTTCAATATGCAACTACAACCTGCTCCACCTGTATAATGTTACTCGTATGTATGTTTTCATGGCTGAACATTTGGTATTGGATTACCAGCTGGTGTGCTTGCTCTTTCACCCAAGCTCCCCAGCTACCTGCATAGCAAAAGAGCAGACTCTGCCTTCCAGGTAGACTCAAACAGTGAGAAGTTAATAAAAAAAAAAGTTAAAGTTATTTGTTGTATTAGTGTGTATACTTTAATTAACAAACATACAATAAAGATCTCAACGATATTTCCAAGAGGCTTGCCTTTCAGGTTTATTTTGTACTGTTTGCTACTAATGGACTCAACTCTGGGCACATTTTTATTCAAATAAGTGCACACCACAGAGCTCTGATTTTTGCCATACATTGTTTTCTTTGTAAGACTGCCGGGCATCAGTTGGATTATCAGTATCAGGGATTTGGGGTGATTCTGCTAAAAGTTGGGAAGGTACCAAATAGTGGTCACTCACACCACTGAACTTTGGGGTCTGGGATGAGCTTACTTGCTTTGGCTGGATGGGTGTTTGAGGAATGGAAGACAGAGGCAGTGGCCAACCCACAGAGAAGCAGAGATGGCACTTGGCAAAATCTTGCTGTGGCTTTAGTTTGTAGTTTATACCTCCTTTCTCTATTCACTTCCAGCCTGATCAGGTGCTATCGGCACCAACAGAAAATGCAGGCTTCATAGGCCATGATGACCCCACTCTTCCTGAGGCTAAGCCATTAAATGCACCTGCCATCCTCAGCCTCCTCTCTCATGCCCTGAGGACAAACACCCACCTAGCATATGCTCTTTACTTCAAGGCTTTTCTCTGTTAGAGTTCACCTGCTAGATTTAACTGATATTTTCCTAGAGTCTAATGAATTTTTAATCCCACTGGACCAGCTATCAGGTGAAAATATAAATTCACTTATTGTAGCAGTGTGTGTGTGTGTGTGTGTGTGTGTGTGTGTGTAACCAATAATCAGCCTAATGTTTTAAAACAATTATAAAACCTTAGTCATGGGCAACGCTCTCTCCCAAGGGCTCAGTCTGCATAGGCAGCAGATTAAGTGTGCCTAAATAACCTTGTTCTTCTGTGCCTAGTGTTAGGCAAATTGAGGGAACAGAAAATAAAAAGAAAGAAAGAAAAACAGTAATGTAGTGGTTACTTTTTTCTGCTTTTAAATGTTCAAGAAAAATCTTTAGTAATATGCCAAATAAAAAGGTAAAAACTTTTTTTTTTTTTTTTATTAAAAAGTTAAAGGAAGGATCTCCATAAAAGGAAACCAACAGAGTCAACAAATCTGCACCCGGGGGACCTGCAGAGACCAATGCACTAACCAAGGACAATGCATGGAGAGGACCAAGACCCTCTGCTCAGATGTAACTGATAAGCAGCTGAGTCCCCATGTGGGTCCCCTGATATGGGAACTGGGTGGGGCAGTCTCTGACATGGACTCTGTTGTCCACTTCCCCCTGGTGAGGCTGCCTTGCCTGGCCACAGAGAAGAGGATGCAGGTAGTCCTGATGATATTTGATAGGCTCCCACCACCAGATGGATGATGGGAGAGGAGGGCTCCCCTTTCTGAGAACTAAGGGAACGGGACGGGAGAGAGGGAGGGAGGATGGGACCAAGAAGGGATGAGGGAAGGGGCTGCAATCAGGATGCAAAGTGAATAAATTAAAAATAATAATAATAAATTTTTTTAAAAATGGTTAAAAATAACTAATTCAGAAAAAACTTAATGAAAGAATCAATGATTATATAAAGTTTCAAGTTTGCAAACCAGATCACGAGCCATATTTCAGCACTTATGGTCATAGGGAATATAAAGGGACGAGTTCAACTTTCTCATGAGACGTGACACTAAATCACTATGGGATGTATGAATGAGGAAGCCACCCTGTAAGGCTGCACAGCAGTGACCCCAGCCCGTTGTGTGGGAACAGAATCACTTCTTTATGCCATCACTTAATTTCATCACAGGAGGACAGGGATAAAAATAAAATTCTGACTATGAAAATAATTTGGCATATACTTGAAAGGAAGTAAAATTTTAAGAAAACACGATGATATAATCCTGAATAACAGTAAAATATGCTCTAGTCTATGCAAGTGAGTGTCTTGGTAAAGAAGCCAGTGTGCTTTAGTAAATACAGGCTAGTTAGAACATGGCAGGTAGAGGTTACCAGACAAATGGGTCAGTAATTAGGGGTGTCCTTAGCAAAACGATGAAGACAAATGGATCAATAATTGGGGGTGTCCTTAGCCAAATGATGAAGACAAAAAATAAAAGGAGACTCATAAAACATATTGAAACCAAATAACCCAAGGCCCCCAATGGTGACGTAAAAGATTAAAAATGGCAGGCTAAACATTATTATTTCTTCTCCTTGTGGCTGCAACACCTCACACCAGCCTATCTCAAAAGTCCCTATCATTACTAGAAAACAAAGGCATGAGGTCAGTGAATCAGAAATGTCTAGGAATCTCAAAATTTAAAAAAAAAAAAATAAGATGGAATAGAGATGTAAGAGGGAGAGAGAGAGAGAAGTGTGGGGCAGAGCTCCTCAGGAGAGCATGTGCCCAGCGTGCGTGAGGGTCCTGAGTCTGATGTCTAACATCACAGAAGACAAGGGGGAGAGAAGAGGATTGAGAGGGCAAAGAGAAAGTCGGGGGAGAAGACATGGGTGAAACACACAGAAGAATACAGTTACTGTTCCTGTAATTTCAGGAACAGGGTAGGCAAGACTTGGGTAAAAAAATCCTGGGGCAATTGTCAGAAAGTGAGTTGAAAACCAGAAAAGATTCTTTTAATGTTTACCCACACCCTCAGTGTCCCTTAGTGTTGCTGCTGTTGTTTTAACGCTGTCCTGGGGCCAAAAGAAACACCCATCAGTTCCAAGTGTCAAACAGTGGTAACGAGTGGGTGTGGTTTCACATTTTATGGGCACTTGAAGAGGTAGCGTGTATAAGTAAAAGAAAATGTTCTACTTTATACTTACTACTTTATGGGTAGTATACATAAAGTCATTGGATATTAAAAATCTTTTTCAAATATTGGCATCAGAATTGACACCGTCTTCTTTATTTCTTGAATCATGTGGGTTTTTTATGTGAAATTTGCTTCTTATTGTGGCAGTGACTAAATGTCATCTGCACAAAGATACAATGTCCTCTGGAAGAAATGGAGCCTAATCCAGAACTGGGAGATATAGGTCCCAGCATGTCTGACCAATGGGAAAATCATCCTCTGCGCCTACATTTGAAATATCCCATGGTGCTCCTCTCAGTTGGTCATGAGGTCCAGAGCATTTGAAAACCAGGTAAGAATGGAGTCCAGAAGAATAACAGCTTCAGAAATAAGAAACACACAATTAGGGCAAAGACCTTGAGAGTACAGCTCATTAAAGCTCATGAACAGGGCATCAGTCTCTGTGGATGCCTGGCTGGAGAAAGCTTGGGCTGGTGCCACCTGCACAAAGTCATACTGCAATATTAGATTATCTCACATGCATCTTCTGCCCTACAATGAGTGGGTTTTGATCTTTCCCCACAAGCAGTAATGACTTTTGTGTTTCTCTACACACAAAAATAGAAAAAGACAAAAACCATGACAAACACAAAGTCAAAAATCAGCAACTATTTGAGCAAAGTAAAAATCTTAAAGGGAGGCCCAAGCCTCTTAGTTTTAATAGGTTGTCAGCAGAACTATCTACAGAGGATAGGGACTTTAAAAGCTTGAAGTAATTAATATTCCAAAGGAGAGAAAACAGACAAAAAAAAAAAAAAAAGACAGTCTTGTTTTGAACCCCTAAAACAAGACCTGGCTGGTATGAAAAGGAAGGGAAAAAAGTTAAATCTGATTGGCAAATACTGACAGCACATAGAATCAAATAGATAGAAGAAGAAGGAGGAAGAGGAGGAGGAGGAGGAGGAGGAGGAGGAGGAGGAGAAGAAGAAGAAGAAGAAGAAGAAGAAGAAGAAGAAGAAGAAGAAGAAGAAGAAGAAGAAGAAAGAGAAGGAGAAGGAGAAGAAGAAGAAGAAGAAGAAGAAAGAAGAAGAGAAAAGACGAAGAAGAAGAAGAAGATAAGAAGAGAGAGAGAAGAAGAAGAAAGAAGAAGAAGAAGAAAAGTAAAAATACTTTTGCTACTTGTTTCCTAAGTCACAAACTTCATGAATGTAAATAATACTGCAATTGAGACATACACAGCATGTTAACACTAGCCAAGCCCAGAGAAGGCGAGCAAAACCATTTCCCTCGTACCTACAGCTAAAGGAACCATGGTTGGGGGCGGGAGTAGACAAGATCGCTAGAAGAGAGAGTAGTGGACAGAGTTTCTATGTAAGAAAACTTGGGAAAGGGTTGAGGGGGCCCTTACCTCGGGAAGGACAGCAACAAAGAGGGAGAAGGAAGGAGAGTTAATAAGGTTAAGGATGTGTGAAAAGGCCTTAGGGAGTTGTGGAACCAAGCAAGCTACAAAGGAAGAAAAGCAGGCAACAGTCTTATGCAGCTATAATATCTAAGAGGCACAACAGCCACCAGCCCAGCAAGGTATTCTGAAAGGTACAGTAGTGGCACTTACATCCTGGGGCAACCAACAGAGACCTGATTGGACTTAGATTCAGGGAATACAGCAGATTAGGCAGCAGAAAGAGCATAAGAGGCCAGGACATCTGCTTATTTACTCTTCTTCAAAAGGAGAGACACACCGTGGGGGGGGGGAGAGAAATAAGTGAATATGGGGAGAGGTGGGGGAGAAGAAGAAGGGGGCAGTGAACGTGATCAAAATCCACTGTATGAAATTCTCAAAAATACACAATTGTCTTTCTCACGAACTCTGGTGCCTCACATTTGACCACGTCCCCTGGAGGGGGAGACCTGGTGGCACTCAGAGGAAGGACAGCAGGTGACCAAGAAGAGACTTGATACCCTATGAGCATATACAGGGGGAGGAGGTCCCCCTCAGGAACAGTCATAGGGGAGGGGAATAAGGGGAAAATGGGAGGGAGGGAAAATGGGAGGATACAAGGGATGGGATAACCATTGAGATGTAACAAGAATAAATTAATAAAATAATTTTTTTAAAAACAAAATTTTTTATTTCTAAAAAGTATTCATTTCTGCGTTGAATATCTGAGTTGAATAGTTTAAATTGGTTATCAAACATAAGTACACACACACACACACATACACACACAGTTGCTTGCACACACAACTATGAATGTTTATGCCCCTCCTAACTCCTAACTCCAGCCTCCTGTGATAACATCAAGTGGGTCTTTAGGTAGTTAACTTTTTGCCTCGAGGGCAAACACTCTCTAATGGGATAAGTATCTTTGGGAAGAAAAGCAGAAAAGAAGTTGTCTCCTTGGTAAAGACATTTTATAAAACTGTGTTTGTTTTTGTTTGTCTCTTAACACAAATAATTGAGAGTCCATTATATTATTTTAATAAGTTTAACAGCACAAGAACTGAGGAGTTATTACTCCGTTCTTAACCTTCTAAGATAATTTGGCTTTCTCCCAGCTTACAGGCCAGAGATACATGTGCTTTGTAGTTTTTCCTATTCAAGCTCTCCTTCTCACGATGTCTGCTAGACCTCTCCCTTGGATAAATCAACTACTTCCTCTTTTTAAAAAAATATTTTATTAATTTATTTATATTACATCTCAATTGTTATCCCATCCCTTGTTCCCTCCCATTTTCCCCTTACTCCCCTCCCCTATGACTGTGACTGAGGAGGACCTCCTCCCCCTGTACATGCTCATAGGGTATCAAGTCTCTTCTTGGGATGTCCTCCCCTCTGTCCCAATTTCCTGGTGAGTGAAGACTTTCATGGGACATGCCCCTTGGGCTAGTGTCCGGATGTAGGTGAGTGTATACCATTTGACTCTTTCTGCTTCTGGGTTAACTCATTATTTGACCATGTCCCCTGGATGGGGAGGCCTGGTGGCACTCAGAGGAAAGATAGCAGGCTACCAAGAAGAGACTTGATACCCTATGAGCATATACAGGGGGAGGTGGTCCCCCTCACTCACAGTCATAGGGGAGGGGAGTAAGGGGAAAATGAGAGGGAGGGAGGAATGGGAGGATAGAAGGGATGGGATAACAATTTAAATTTATATGAATAAATTAATAAAATATATTTAAAAAGAAAAAAACTTGTATCTTCTCTTCATTTCATGATACCATCCAAACTAGCTGACCACACATGAACACACACACACACTCACATGCACACACACACACACATACTTGCATGCACAAAGGCAGGCATGTACACACACACCCCTACCTATAAACATCCCACAAAACTATTATTTTCCCAATTTAACACATGGAGAAATGTAAAACAGCTACTTATGGGATTTAATTATAGTCACACAGCAAATAACAGTGACAGAGCATGGCCCAAATACTAAGATTACTGGTTTGTGACACTCTCTTCATTTTATGTACATTAAGCAATTGGGGGGGGGGGAAGCTGCACTTGGGATGTATTAAAAACAGTGACGACAGAGCTGCCTACTTCTTTTTATGGCAATTTAGTGAAGACGCTAGAGTGTGAGGCTCATAACAGTTACAGGGCACAGTAGAGTCTAGGGCTACTTTACAGGTAGGTCATGGACAAGTTGCCTGGCTCCCACGATATTCTTTCCAAATGCTTATGTGTGAGAATAGCAAACTTTCAGAAGCTTGATCCATGTTCTTATACAAATCCTCCACAAGCTCTGTCCCTGATGGTGGCTAGCACAGACACTTGCTGTGGGAAGTCATCTAGAGACAACCAGATGCTTCAATTCTTAGCAAATAGGGAATATATACTTAAATGCAAAGGGTCCACTTTCTTAAAAAAAAAAAAACAAGGATAACTTTTAGATGAAATATATAAGAGGAAAGCATAACCCACTAAATAAAAAAGATGGGGAAGTTATTTGGGTTTTTGTTGTTGGTTGATTGGTTTTTGGTTTTTCAAGACAGGGGTGTAGCCAGAGTAGAGCCCTGGCTGTCCTATAACTCACTGTGAAGACCAAGCTGGCCTTGAACTCAGAGATCTGCCTGCCACTGTCTCCCAGGTGCCAGAATTAAAGGCACATGCCACTGCTGCCCAGCAGAGGACTGGGCAGTTATACAACAAGGCCAACCAGAGATGCAATTTAAGAAGGCTTTTTGCAATAATTATTAAGAGAACATAGCTTAGTTTGTGCAGATGACTAGAAAACTGAATTAGATAGTCGAGACCACCTTTTGTGGCAGAAAAGACAATGATTACACAAATCTGTAGTCTTCAAAGTTTTGTTTTGTCTTAACAACTCAAAGACTCAAATGAGAGGCATGAGAAAAAACATCCATGAGTAGAGACATATGAAAAATAAGGTCACCAAGAGATCAGTGACAGATTGTGCATAATTTTAACATTGTTTAAAATGCTATCTAAAAATAATTGCCAAGGATATACCCATTTGCAAAGAAGAGCAAAGGCCCCCACCAATCAGCGGATCCAGGCACGCTGCACCAATATTGATCCATGCACCAATCTTGCATATATATTAAAATCTCTGAATATAAACAACATTAATGAAATGTGTTTGGGGGAAATAACTTTAAATAAACTGGCAAGAGGAAGAATTCTAAGCCATTAAAGCACAGGCAAGAAAAGAAAGGAAGCAAGTATTATTATGCCTTATCCAATAATGGTTTCATGTGAAGGACGTATGTGTTGGAAATAGTACCAAGATATGCTTTTGTTTTTAACACTAAGTGTCAGATATTGTGCTGAACCCTTTATATTCTTTATCTGACTTAATCCTCCAGTATCTATAAAGGAGATGCTAAAGTTTTTCTAAATCCAGGTGCGTTCATGTTTGAAGCCATAAAAACTGCAATAGTAGAAAATTGTAAAGTAAAAGAGGAAGCCATAGGCAGCTTCTGCAGCTAAAAGAGGAAAGGTTTTCTGTGGAGACAGCTAAATAAATTTAGTAGTTCTTTTCACCGAGGACAGATAAGAGTTAACAGAATTAGAAACAAAGATAATAAAATAATAAATCATATGTGTTTCCCAAATAGCAGAATTCAGCATCAAGAGAACATGTAATTAAATTACATTCACCATAAAAATAAAAAAAAATAAAAGACATGATACATTACAGCGGTGGGTGTCAAACTTAATGCACGCAGGATTCGGCGGAGACCAAAGCTATAATTAATTCCAAGAATAGTTTGCATGAACTAATTTTTGGTAGAAGATAGAAACAAGCATGAGGCTTTAATTTGATCATTTAAAAAATTATTTCTTAATATCCCCAGGTTCTAGGCTCTGGACACATTAAAGCAACCCTGCTGTCTTGACCTCTCAGCTGATAGCCAAGGGCGTGCCACTTCCATCATGTATATATTCATAGCTGCCCTTGCTGTAATTCTCCTCTTCAATCATAGGGACAGATTCTAGATTTTGCCGGACTGTTAAATTGATCTCTTAGCAAATCCAGATTATTTGCTCTGTCTCTCATAGAATCGTCAACTTTAGGCAAAACCTATCAAGACCAAAGTTAAGAACAGGCACTCACAGAATACACTTACAACAATCTCAAAGACCTAGACACACTCCCAACAGCTCAGGGACTTCACAGAGAACTAAAATTATAATCAGGAAGTTGTTAAGTGAATATGGAATCAAATTAAGGAAAATTAGTAAGAAATTTCCTTAGCCTAAATCGTTTCTTGGCAGTTAGTGAGTGGATGGGCAGCAGTGACTGTCCCTCTTGGCCAGTCCTTCAGTCTGGTTACAATCATTGTCAGTCCAAAAGATAATATATGTTTCTTTCCCTTTTACAGGACCATTATATACTGATTTGTAGTTAAATATTTGGAGTACAAATGACATTGCCTTTTCCCAAATTCTTCTCTCTCTCTCTCTCTCTCTCTCTCTCTCTCTCTCTCTCTCTCTCTCTCTCTCTCTCTCTCTCTCTCTCTCACACACACACACACACACACACACAACACACATACATACACATACACTAAAAAAACCCAGAGTTTTCTATTAATTTTCCTTTCATTTTCCTATAATAAAAAGTCTACATCTTGGGTCAGCCATAATATCGGTCTGTTGAGGTGTTTATTGTAATCTTAGGCAACAAATTTTGTTCACTTGTGAAGACAGGAGTAGTAAGAGCCCACCTTGAACCCATTGGGATATAGCTCTACTCTGAAGTGAGGTCATTGCAATGACATTTTGTTTTGTTTATTTGTGTGTATGTTGCCCTTTAAATCCCAGACAACAACACTCACTTGCAGATAAATCCTTAATGTAAAGGGGCATCATACTTAAAAGTACCTTTAGGAGCGATAACAGAAATTTCCCATGTCAAAAATGTAACATGTCCACAAAAGATAATTAAGGCTGTCTTCTTCCTGGGTGGAACAAGTGGTCACCTGACACACATGGATGATCTAATAGTCTGCCATGACCACCTGAAATTTGCCTCCAAACACGTGCCTAGTCATTTTGAGCCACTTATAACTTACAATTTGGTCACTTTGTAGAATGAAATATACACATATAAAAATACAAAACCAATGAAAGTTTCGATCAAGCACACGTCTCTTTTAAAGTTTTCTTGGTTTTTAAAAAAATGCTAATCAAGAAAGTAACAGGGTCACCCACACACTGCACGTTCTTAGGCTGTGTTGAGTCAACATTTAATCAGGTGAAGAAATCTAAGCAAACGAGAAAGAGTTAATAAGAAACCTGAAACCATTCCTGCCCACAATGCAGGGAGACCACTCTTATGGCTAGGAGAGTTGATGACTGCATGGTATATGCATCCCTGTGTGTAGGAATCACAGGGGTTGCTTGGCGCTACCAAGGAGGATCCTCCAGTGCATGGAGGTCGAGGCTAGACACCAAGTAAGCATCCAACCACAACTTCAAACTATGACTTTTGAAAAAAAAAAAAGTGCTAGAAAGGCAAGGCCGGCTCCTTAATCAAAACCTTCAGAGGCCAGAATCTGTCACAGCAGTGTCCTTGTGATGCCCTAACGCTGGCTGACAGCTTCTGCATCAGGTGGATTGCCAACTGTCCTGCCCTTCTTCAGGCACCAGGCAATTAATCTAGGAACAAATATCCTGAATCCTGGGATGAAGAAATAGGACCTGATTTGGTAAACAAATGTAAAACCTACATACACAGAGTGGCAAGTGACAAAGGAAATTGCAAATGGCTCTAAACACTGTTTTTCAGTAGACCACAAAGAGAAACTGTGGCAGACAGGGGGAGATGGAGCATAAAATTGGGCGGACTGATTCAGGGTTTGTTTTGATTTTTCAAATCATTTATTGAGAGAGAGAGAGAGAGAGAGAGAGAGAGAGAGAGAGAGAGAGAGAGAGAGAGAGAGAAGGGGAGGAGAAAAAAGACTAACGAGAAGGGGCTGTCGGCAGACGATGCACAAATGAAAAGCGCGCTTTCTCAATTTCCAAAGCTCTAAATGTAGAGAAACGTACAATTATCCTGGGGACGAAGTGGAGAGCGCAGCCTCGGGAGTTGAAGGCTACTGGGTCCCAAATCGGAGAAAAACTGGCTCTAGGACTGAACTTCCAGTGGCCGCCTGAGGTGAGCATCAGGCGAGGGCAGGGCCTTGCAAGCCCGCCTTTGCGTCCAGCACTCCGAGCTGCAAGGTCTTTAGCCAGGTCCCCGCGGGCTCCTAGGGAAATTCACTCAGCAGGGTGTGCGGGGGACCCTAGGCTCACCCTTCCTTGTCCGCGGAGCAACAGGCTGTCCAATAAAAAGCAAAGGGTAGTAAGAGCGTCTGGTGAGCGGAGAAGACCAGAGTTCACTCTTTAGTTCTGGGATGACCCACAGGACGGGACACAGGTCCTAGGTGCCTCCTTTATAGGCACGGGCTCCTGGTGCTGGGGAAACGGATGCATAGACCCCCGACCAGTAAATCCTGGAAGCTTGGGCTTCCTTTCTCTGCTCCCTAGTCTCCCCTTTGCCCACCCCTCAGACGTCTGCGGGGCGTCCTGCGGAGGCCAGCTGCACCTGGCTCCTGCGAGGCTCCGGCCACCGGGGAGCTGTGCTCGCAGCCGCTGGTCGCACCCCGAGGCCTCGGGACCGGTTTTCACCTCAGGCAGTCCAGCTCCCGACTTGCTGCTCTCGACTTCATTCCCTTTCCCGGCTCTTGCCCATATTAATTTTTTTCCTTCGTTTTACCAACAGACTATTTATTTGTTTAAAAAACGTACTCAACCTTTAAGAGGCAATGACTTTGGTGCCCGTGGGTAATCAGATAATCTCACGCCTGCCTTCGTATTCGCGAAGCTTTAAACTCTGCAAATATTGGTGTCCCTTCATCTAAATGGCGTTTCTCAGTCCAACCCTCTCCGACTTTAGCTCCTGAGCCTGCAGCCTGGTTAGAAGTCAGCCCCAGCTTTCTGATCTCACAACTAAACAGGAACAACTAGGTTTGGTTTAGAGTGGCCGGTTTGCTGCCTCTTGGAAGACAATTGATGTTTATTCTGTGATCGTTATTTTTATTTTATTGTGTAGCCAAAGTACCTCGTGTTTTAAGCAAATGTATTATTCCAGTGCTTCAGGGGGCGTGAGTTCCAGACGCGGGCACTACTTTCTCTGCCCTCCCCAAACCAGCATTTCATCTATCTATCCTAGGTACGTGATCTTTCCCCCAACTGTTTGTCCCCAGCCTCTCCTTAGATTTGCTCTGTTCTTTAATTTGTCTTGTGTTAGCTTTGGGTCAGTACGCCTTTTGTGCAGGACCTTGGGCCTCACTGTGTGTGTGTGTATGTGTGTATGTGTGTGTGTGTGTGTGTTTCTTTTGTTACTTTCCACCCTAACACTGCAGAAATGAAACACACATGCCGCTCTGTCGCCTCATATTTTCAGATGTTTCTCACACTATTGTCTTCTCCAGCCCGTTGAAAGTGCAAAGTGGAAACACATGCACCCGAAAACATTTTTTGTAAAGGGGACAGTACTGGGATGCAGGCTAACCTCGTGAATAAAGATAAGCGATAAATATAATATCAGATTTATAACGTGCATTGAACAATCTTGATTAGCACTGAGGTGAGCCTTGGTGAGGTTTTTATCATTTCCATGTGTCTGGGCTACAAGAAGAAATCAATGGGGGGGGGGAGCTCTATAAATCAGCGTTCATGTCAAGACAAATCAAAATAATGCCTCTATTATTTCAATCAATAAACCATTTTTATCCCCAGCATCTGATACACACAGTGTGTGTCCGTCTGTTTGTGTTTGGAACTGGCAGCTTTGCCTTAGACCAAAACAACCTTTCAAGTCACGTCAATGGAATTAAAATGTTAAAAAAGCAGAAACCAACGCGTCCTCCTTCCCTTCCACCCTCCTTCCCCTCCACTCTGGTCACTCTACTCCCCCCCCCCCCCATAAAACCCTGCCTGCCCGGATCCGTAAAAGAGCCTTGAAAACTGTGTAGAAGGATGGTGTGACTAAGGAGCAACTTAGAAACGGGGTAACCTTGCTGTCAGGCAAGAGAAACCGAAAGCGCCCACCAAAAGTGAGCAGAGCTGCTGAAGGCTCCTCTGGGGCTGGGACTCCCCACACACGCCCAAGGACCGCCTACTGAGATCGCAGGCAGGTTGGACTTGAGACCCCCCCCCCCCTTGAGTTCTAAAAAAGCAAAAATCACCGCTGCCACTAAGATCCTTCCAGCAGGTGTATATGGATGACTAGTTGGGATATAATCGGAGAGAGGCTAATAGGAGGACAGAGTCGGGGGTGGGGAGAGAAGGGAGGGAGCGAGGGAGGGAAAGGGTGGATAAAGGGGGGAAGAGGAAGGGAGAGGGAGAGCTAGCTGGCTGGTCCGTGGCATTGTTGCTTTCTGGAGGATTACAAGCCTTATTTCTGAAAATGCCCTGCCTGTAGGTTGGACTTCTGCATCAGCTTGTGCGATGGGGCCTCAGCTCTTGACAAATGGAAGGAAAGCGGAGAGAGTGATTTATCTGAGTCGGTACGGCAGAATACTGGAGCACTAGGTATCCGTGCCCGCCCCCTGCAGCGTCTTAGTTATTTTGTTTCCATCACAGCACACCCAGAAACTAAACTTCAATGATTTTTATTGCTTAGGGTTCATTCTGCCCTGCTCCACCGATCCGCCAAAAAACACAACTCAATAAGCGGGGGTTCCTAACCCATTCCTTTCCACTGGACTGGGAAGCAGAAAAAAAGTCCTCCCAGGTCTAACCTCACACTGTCAAGTCTGGTACAGTCTTTGTTTTGGTCCAAAGAACTCTCCTCACCACCCCGTCTGTCCCCTATACCAATATACCAACCGCCTATCCTCTGAGTTTCATTTGAAGAGGGAAGTGCTGTGTGTGTGTGTGTGTGTGTGTGTGTGTGTGTGTGTGTGTGTGTGTGTGTGTGTTTTAACAAAAATTGGTACTTTTACAAACTGGATTGCACAACAACCGGGAACATTGAGACTAAAAGTGGTTAATCTCTGAGGCGAGATTATCGTCCTAAAACCTGTTTCCAAATAAACCCACTGCAAAGAGAGCAAGTGGGGAAAAATCTGGTCAGTAATCTGGATGCACAGGGTTTTGTTTTATTTGCTTATTTTTGTTTTCACCACGAAAGGCTTCGCTGGTTTTCTCTCCCAGGCCTGCCTCCTTTTCTGCCTCTCAGCCTCTGCTTTGTACCGGGAAGGCGGGTGGTGGGGGCGGCAGGGGAGGGGAGGGGGGATTTAGGTGCCCCGAACCTCATGGCCCTGGGATTTCAAGGAAAAAGAAATAACCAGTTTCTCTGTTCATCATTTCTTTCTCTAATGCGTGTCTTCTGTGGGTCAGAGCGCTAATGACGACCTCGTTCCTACGATTTAGGACGCGGGTGCTTTCAAACAAAGACGCTGGGCCTCCAGCTTTTCCTTGTTCGCGCCCCTAGATCCCCTCGTCCTTTCCCTCTGCCTGGCCTTCCCGGCTGCTCAGCTGCATCTCCCCACCTCCCGTTTCCAGCCCTGGCTTTTCCCTGTCCCTTTCCTCTGCCTTTCCGGAGAGAATTTTGAACCGTATTATCTTGTTGTCAGACAGGCAAGCAAATCTTCTATCCCAGAGGCCCTTAGCCCTCTCCGGCTCAGGTCTGTACTTCAGGAGCTCAGGAACAAATTTAAAGACACCCCTCACCCCAAGCATTCAGATTGGAGGGCAGTTCAGCTCTTCCTCAGTTTACTGTTTCACGTCTCAGTTGGCCCACAAAGCTAGCAAGGTTTCCTGGGACCTTATTCTTCACATAATATTATTTTCAATCATTTCTAAACAAAGCAAAAGCTCACAAAAGGACCGGATGCGCCATGGGGAGAAACAAACAAACAAAACAAAACACTAGACTAGAAAAGTGATGAAGGTGAGGGTAGGCATGGAAACCTGTCTCCTCACGATGGTATCTGTAAGGGGGGAGAGCCTAGTGGAAGCTGTCCTAGAACAGACAAGGGAGGGAGGGAGGGAAGACCAGACTAGGCCTGCTCCGCCCCTTTGCTACACTCCTTGACCTGGTGATTCCAGTAGCCTGTATTGCGCTCCCCTGCCCCTGGGGCCGCTTAGACTCCTGTAGAAGAGGTTCAAGCCAACCTTTGCTTTTTCTGGGTAGAAAGACTCCAAACTAGTTCTATCCTGGCAGGGGTGTGCTGATTCCGAGCCACTTAAAAAGAAAGGCAGCGGCTGGGGGTGGCGGAGTTCATAGAGAAATTCTAGAACACCTAGACCACAGCACTTCACATGCAGCCCTTCCTGGGGTTTGAGACACCCCCCTCCCATCTTGATAAACAAACCCTGTCGCAGGATGCTAACGTGGTCCAAAGACATCCTCAAAGAGAGAACTGCTTTTAAGTCAACTTTAGAAAACTCAGTGCTTCCCACCTGGTGCCAATCGGAGAACTTTCATGCAGAAGAGAAAACATCGATTTCTCCCCTCTTTAAGTATCTCCTCTCATGTTGTTCCAGGCACACATTTTTGGGGAAGAGGACGGACAGGAGGTTCAGAATGGGGAGCGGGGGTATTTTTCTATTTATTTTATAGTGATTTTAATCTTTTTCCCTTTGGGATTCTTTGTTATTTTAAGGTTCATCCCCACCACTCGGGACTTCACTCTGAAGAAAGCATTTTTGTTTTTGTTTTGTTTTAAAATTTCAAACTGACATAAGCATTGGCTCATCAGGTTTTCCTTTGTCTGCCATAGTTGTAAATAATGGCTTTGAGATTAGCTAATTAAGGGGCATTAATCACTGATAGAAAAGGAATAAATCAAAGCCTTGTTCTAAATTTCAAACTTGCCCGTATAGATGTGCATAGCTGCTCTATCTGCAGCAGATAGGTGCTGTTTGAACTACTGCTCTTCAGAGTAAACCAAATCCACTTCACTTTTTAAAAATGGATATTGTATTTATACAGCCCGGTGGTGTTGTTAAATTAAGTCCCCTTCCTTTCTTACTCTGTTTCATAAACAAAGTGCAGGAACCACAGCTAACATAGTGAGTTAAAAGGAGCCACATATTAGCTTTTGCCTTAGCACTATGCCTACCTTTTCGAGAGGAGGGAGGGCGAGGGAGAGACAGAGAGACAGACAGAGACAGACAGACAGACAGACAGAGACAGAGACACAGAGACAGACACACAAAGAGACAGAGGCAGTTTGTGTCAACACTTGTTTTGAGTCAGAATACAGTTTCTGTAGAAGTTTTTTAAGGCAATGTGACAGGTACAGTTCCTAGAACACACTCCTGAGCCCTCTGTGCAAGATATTAGCCAACATTAGCTTCTAGTGTGTGTTTCTGTTGCTGGGTGGATGCAGCTCAGGGATGCTCACTGAAGCTGAGCTGGTTCCACTCTGAGGTCTGCAAAGTACTGGGGAGCTTGAGCCATTTCTATACCGACCAAAGAGGTTTTAAGTAAGCACAGCCATAAAACAGCAAACTGCCCCCCCCGCCCCCCATCCCCCCCCAGGACGTGAAAATATATTCCTTTCACGTCAAGTCCTCTGAAGCAGTCAACACAACACAGCAGACAGTCCACAGCCAGTCAGCAATCTGCAGGCTCTTAGGTCTTAGCTCTGTGTCTGTGCTATGTGAGCGCCGCCCTCCCCCCACCTTTGAGGGTAAAAAAAAATTGTGTGTTGGGGTTCCTCTCATTCTCTTCCCCAGCCTACTTTTGAGGCCACGCTTCATTTTAGCAGCGCCTCTCAACTGAGGACTCAAGTTGAGAATCTTCCCTGTGTACTGGACCGAAGGTCAGAGTGGTGTCCCCCGGCCAAACTGGAGATTTAACCCTCCTGGAAGGTCTCTCCTGGAAGAGACCGCCCCCCCCCATGCCAACTCCTCAAAGCTGCTGTAATTGGAGGAAATCTCGCCTCCCAAGCCCCCCCCCCAAACTCACCACCCAGTGGGGTCTGTCCTTGACTGAGCACGCCTGGCCAGGGCAGGTGCCAGTTGGCTGGAGGCTAACTCCATCTAACAACCCGGGGCAGCGCACTGCCTTCCTGTCTGCAGCTGCCCTCCCTTCTTTCCCCCCTTTTTAATCTTTTTAAAAAGTCCAGAGCCCTCATCATTGTTTTAAAGATCCTCAACGTAGCGTGTTATTAAAAAAAAGAGAGAGGCGTTGGGTCTGCACAGGCTTAGGCAACATAGGGGGCTAAGGGGTGAGGAGGCCCGGCCAGGTCCCCCCTGGAAGAGGCATCTGGAAAGAAAAAGGGGGAGACATTTGCATAAAGCTTTGTCTTGAGCCGGCCGGCCGAGGGTTATAACGCTAATTACTCAAGATTAATGTGAAGATCGTTCTCCATTGCTCACTAAGATTTATTTAAACACTGAACTGCTGGAGGTCCAGGCTGTAAACCATCCTACCCCGCCTCGGGGGCGGGACTTTCTCTTTGCCTGAAGGGTTTTTTTTTTCCCCCAAGTCCACCGGAGATAGAATGGGAGCCGCGGTGGGGTGCGAAGCTCGGAAAAGCCATCCTTGAGGAAATTGTTCTCTAAAGTAACACCTCCGGGCTTTCGGATGTATAAACACACGAAGTGCGCTTCCCTGTCTTTTTCCCCTTTTGCAGACTGCCAAATGAAAGAGCCCTTTCCGCGCGTCCTAGGTACTAGGTACAGGAGCATCCAGGAGCAAACTTGGTGCTGGCGCGCCTCCTAGTGTCACCAAAGGCAAGAGACGCCATAAAGGTAGGCTTGCGGTTAAAGTGGCCTGACTCAGTCAGTTGGCTAAGACCGCATAGGCCTGAGACTCCTGTGTGTGGTCATTGGCGTTCACAGGGGTGTGATTGTTTACGCTGTGCATGCTCACGCACAGACGTCCGGGGCCGCGCCGAGCCTTACAGTCACGAATTCTGATATTCTGAATCAGACTATAGAATCAGAAGTCTTCTCGCAAAATGTGTTAGTTAATGTAGGTGGCCCGGAGAACAAGTTATTTAAGAATCGTCTTACTTTTCCAAAGTAAAATTAGCTTAGAATGCAAATTTTTAAAAATCAGCTGGCTTAACACTAACTTTCATACATCGCATTTGATATTTACTGTTGTCATATAGGGAAGCACAGGTTTGCTCTCTCTAGGTCACTTGGAGATAGTACTGCGAAGATTATATTAATGTAACAAAAAACTGTATTTTGAGCTTTAGTGTGACTTAAAGCAACTTAAGACTTCCAAGAATAACTTCTCGCTTTGCTGCTTCTTTCCTTGGCGATAAATTATGTCCTGAGTAACATCCACATTGATAAAAGACAAGGCTGACACAAAATTACCGAGGGCTTGAAGTAGTCTTTGACTGTTAGCTCTAAACTAGAGCTTTATTGCAGAAAGCCACAGACTCCATTTGGACAAATCTTTTCCCCAAGAAAGTCTTTGTTTTCAGTAAATGGAGTAAATCCCAATTAACATGCTAAGACATCTTCTCAACTCAGGAAGCCCAATCCCGAAACACGCAAAGAACAAAACAGGGCTTTACTGAGAAGGCCGAAGGTGGTAAATTCATTTTCCTCAGAGACAAGTCATGTAAACCCAGATTTTGAACTTGCTTTGAAGTCTGGATGATATGTAAAATTTTCACAGTATCCTTAGCAACTTGTTTTTCAAATGTTACTTTTCATAGTTACTTAAAAGCATTCCCATCTGGGATGCTTACGCAAAACAGCAAGACTATAAATAAAGCGTTTTCATTTCTCAGTAATTTTATACAAGAATATGAGACATAAAGACATTGGTGGAAAGGCTGGGCATGCGAGTAAAAGTAATGATGGGAGTTGCACATTTCTGGGTGTCTGTCTACTTCATAACACTCACTCTGAGGATTCTCCTAGCCAAGACTTGAAGTTGGAAAGCCATGGTTTCACTCTGAAACTCACTTGGCTCCAATCACCCCTGACTTGCACACCCCCCTCAATGGACTAGGAAGAAGGGTGTCTCTTTTACACGGATTTGTAAAGAAGTCGACGTCTTTTAGGTATAAGATTGGAACTCAGAGTCTCAGTGGATAGGGGACCAGGACTTGAAACTACATCAGAGCCACTTTCATGACCTGATATGTTCTACAGTTTTAGCATCGTGCATGCGGACACTGAATTGATCCTCCTGGTATACTGGCTTCACCTAAAGCCAGAATTGCACAATTAGAGATTCTAAGGAAGCAGATGCTGGTGAGGACAAGTTTCTGCGACATTCCTCCTCAAAACAAAGCAACTCATTTGGGAATGCTCCTGAAGAGAGAAAAGAAAAACATTCAAAAAATAGCAAGTATTTTGATGGTTGTGTTTTATTCTATCACCATGTAGTCTGACTACAGTAGACTCACACGCCCCCTTTCAGTCAGGAGACTGGGGCCCAGTAATCTTGCAGCGTGGACAACACCCAACATAGTTATTCTATGGTTAAAATAGCATTTGGAGAGTAATAACTGGCTATATCGTTTGGCTATGTGCCGCTCCTTCAATCAGTTAGCTTGTTTTTGAATAGTTTCTAGACGTGTTTAGTTTCACTTAAATCATCTTGGGCACCAAGTAAAGCAAACCAATTTGCACTTGAGATATATGAAGTAGTTGGTGGTCTTCAAAAGCTGATTTTTCTAGACTCACTCAGAACTTCAGAAGCTGCACGTGGAACTGTCTTGTGTGGCTAGAGGTGCCAGGCCTATGTGACAGGTATTCAAAGAGATTCCCATTTTCCCCCACTCCCACTAAATTAACACACACTGTCTTTATACCATCTCGTTGTCTATAGGAAGACTCAGGTCCTTAGTCATAGCGTCATTCTCACACTCAAAAAACCCACTAGCATTTTAATCACATTAATGTTTTTGTTTTCAGCTTGAGGATATTGATATTCTTCCATCAGTTCTTCAAGCCACTCTCCAGCTGGCGCATCCCCATGCTGGGCTGGATTTAAAAAATGTTATAATAAATATTACATGTCATTGATTATTTATAAAATCCCCCCCCCACACACACACACGGAATGGATGTCCACCTTCTAAGAGGATTAGTTGGGTTTTTCTACGGGACACTGCTGATCTGTGTAAGCTTTACAACTGTCTCATTTATTCAGAAGTTAGAATGGTAGAAAAGCATTTAAACTTAATCAATCACAGCCTGCCTTCCAGGCAGTTTTGTTTTTATGTCATATTCTTTAGCCAGGACCAAAAGGGCTGTCATCTTCCAACCTTCCCTACCTGAAGCTCATCAAAAAAAAAAAAAAAAAGAAAAAAAAGAAAAGAAAAAAAAAAACAAAAAAAAAAAAGAAAAAAGGAAGAAAGAAAGAAAAGAAAGAAAGAAAAGAAAGAAGAAAAAAAAGAAAAAAAAAAACGGAAGAAAGAAAAAAAGAAAAAAAAGAAAGAAAAAGAAAAAAAAAAAAAAAAAAAAAAAAAAAAGAAAAAAAAAAAAAAAAAAAAAGAAAAAAAAGAGAAAAGAAAGAAAGAAGAAAGAAAGAAAGAAAAAAAAAAAAGAAAGAAAAAAAGAAAAGAAAGAAGGAAAGAAAGAAAGAAAGAAAGAAAGAAAGAAAGAAAAGAAAAAGAAAGAAAGAAAGAAGAGAAACAGAAACAGTCTGGAATTCTAACAGCAGCTAGGCTGTTTCTCTTACCACGTCCTTTGCTGCCCCCTGCTGTCCACATTGCATTTTTGATGGTTGTCTGGACATTACAGAAAGAGGTGAATACCAAGACTATTCACTGGAATACATGGCCACGTGTTCTTTAAATCATTAGCACACTTAGTAGCTGCAGAAGTAGGTTTTTTCTTATCATAATCTTTATTTCAAATCAATATAATGTAATGAAGATTATTTCTAGTTTTCTCTCAAGCACAGCTGACTGATCAATGTTTGGATTGTATAACTATTATGTGCAATTTTAAGCTGAGACCACCAGTTGTAATTAAAAACTAGTTAGTAGGTTTCCGCTGTACTCCGTGCTGACTTTGCACTGACTAGTGGGTTGAAAATCTGTTTCTCCCTTTGTTGTTATAGTTGATCTGAAGATCTTCCTTTATATGTCACTACTATTTAACACAGTATATAACTTTGAGTTTATAAATTAGGCTGAAAATATAGAGTAGATAAATGTCATTCCCAGGTTCCTTGTATAGATCACGTCCTGTAACAGTGCCCGTCCTGGGCAGTTCATTTGATGACATCACCCCTGTATCATTTCTGGAATACTTACTGATATTTTGGTCCATGTTCAAGAAAGAACCTAAGTATGAGGTACAGAGATTACATAGACTGAGTGACCTTGGTTGGTGTTATTTTAAATTTAGACTGATGAAAAAAAACTTCAGCATGTTACTGGACAAAGAAATAAATACAGTCACCTTATGCTTTCCTGCCACACTCACTGTCTGTGTCCATCACACTGGTTCCCAACAGCATGGCGGTTAAACTTTCTCCCAAGGACATTGGACCCGATTCATCTTGCTTGACGTTCACTTTTTTTTATGCAAAGTTCTTTTTCCCCCAAATGTTACATTCAGGCCCACTCAACCAAGCTTTTCAGAAGCACCTGGTATACTTAAATTAACCTATGACCAGCCTTATAAAATCCTGTAGGGCAAGACTCTAACAGAGAGAAGTCATCCTGAAAGGTCAGCAAGTCCAAGTTTATCTTGGGCAGGAGGCAACTCTAAGCTGACATTGAAAAATGTATCCAAAACAGAGCCCATCATTCTCCCTCATGCAAAATTCCAGGATCTGATTTGCATTTCAAATTCATCACAACCTTTCAAGGAGCATTTTTTTTTTTTTTTTTTGGCAGTGTTTGGTGAATAATAAACAGTCAAAAAGACTGCAGAAATGATTTAAGTGTTCCCAACTGTGAAGTAAGCGCCCATTAAATATATGTAACTAACTTCATATGCCTCCTTACATATTGCCCTGTGTGTGTGTGTGTGTGTGTGTGTATCTGTGTGTGTGTGTGTGTATCTGTGTGTGTGTGTGTATCTGTGTGTGTGTGTATCTGTGTGTGTGTGTGTATCTGTGTGTGTGTGTGTGTGTGTTTCAAATTATTATTCTTTAAATCACCAACCTCATCATTTTTACATTGGAAAGTGGAAATGTATGACTTTGCGGGCCCATTGCTTGCATATGCTTTTCTTCTGAGCTGCCAGAAGCTGCCTTTTTTTTTTTTTTTTTTTTTTTTTTTTTTTTTGCTAACAAGTTTTCAAAAGACTTTGCTGCCTACATTCCTTCCTTGATACAGTATACAAAGGGGCCTGCCTTTGTGCGCCCCAAGTCTCTTCTTGTTGCTTCCAGTCCAGCAACAGATCTGACTCAGGTTAAAGAGGAAGGGAGGGGGAAACGGTGTGGTCACCACTGACTTGATATGACTCACTTAATGGGAGCTTTAATGAGAGCCTTCATCGCTTGTGTGTTTGCTCACGTGGTCACGCATCTGTTCGCAAACGTTTACTGAAAACGTGCTAAGAGAGGGCACTGTTCTTGAGCGTGAGTTATACCCATCCATTAATTCATGAGTGAGCAGGAGTAACACCCAAGATCAAAAAGAACACCATCCCACTGGCTTGTGAGAGGCAGTTCTGAGAGAGTCTGAAAGTACAGGCTTTTGAGGTTTTTCCAGGTTTGAATTTGAGCTCTCTGTTTCTCTCTCTCTCTCTCTCTCTCTCTCTCTCTCTCTCTCTCTCTCTCTCTCTCTCTCTCTCTCTCTCTCTCCCCCCCTCTCTCTCTCCCTCCCCCCCCCCTCTGCTGTCTTATATAATTTGCTTTACCCGTCCATCTTGTCCTCATCTGTGAAGAGGAAATAGGAAGAGCCACAATCTCTACAAGTTGGTGGAAATGAGTTCACAGGTATGTCCGTACAGGTGCCTGGGACTGCGTTTACCTGTTGGGCCACTTCTCCCTATTCAGCCTTCAGTTCAAATGCCGTGTCTTCAGCTGGAATTCTGCCCACCATTGTCCTTAGAATAGAATCTTCTCAGGATTTGATGGATTTTTGGTACATTTCTAAGTCCTTATCATTCTATCCCTCTGTGTGATTACTTTTACTTGTATTTGAGATATATGTGTGTGTGTATATGTGTCTGTGTGTGTATGTGTGTCTGTGTGTATCTGTGTGTGTCTGTGTGTGTGTCTGTGTATGTGTACGTGTGTGTGTCTGTGTGTCTGTGTGTGTGTGTATGTGTGTTTCTGTGTGTCTGTGTGTGTGTGTGTGTACGTGTGTGTATGTGTGCACATGCAAGCACATGATTTGTGATGCAGAGGAAGTGTTTGCCCTTCTATGGTGGATATCAGAGGACAATCTCAAATGTCAGCCCTGCATGTTCCAACTTGTCTGAGGCAGACTCTTTTGTTGTTTTCAGATACCAGGCTAGCTGGCTTATGAGCTTCATGGGCTTTTCTTCTGTCTCTCAGATCCTGCAACAGGAGTGCTGGGATTACATGCTTGAACCAGCAATCAGACTCAGCTTGTATGTGTGCCCTGGAGGTGTGAACTGAGGCTGTCACGCTGGCGTGGAAAGCTCTTTGACATACTGAACTATCTCCATGGCTTCTACTTGCCCCCCTTTTGTTTGTTTTCTTTGGGGCCCTCTGTAGTATAAAAACCACAGTGACAGAGATGTCTCATTTGATTCCTATCTTTATTTTCAACCCTCATAATAATCCATTGTGCACACTCACTCTTTACCATTTGTGAATTGAGTTGCTGAATCTTAAGACCTGGGATAGAGTGGCGGAGAACTCTGTTCCAGAACACTGACCTTGTCATTGATGACGTCAGATAATTTCCAAAGAGAAATGCCTTGCCTCTTGGCACCTGTAGGCTGTCCATCTCCATCATTAGGTCAGGGGCATGAGGACAGGGCTTCAGGAAACCAAGAGAGCCTCCAAGAGGGTGAGTATCGGATTTTCATGGTCGCTGGGTAAATTGAGCATTTGCCTCACCATTTTCTGAGATGGGAGGTTGAAGACAAGCTGCACGGATTTACCCAGAGCCTCACTGTTAGTGTCACAGTCAAGACTAAATCATTCCATCAGACACACCAACACAGAAAAGTACTTCCCATGAGTACTTTGAAAACAGAAATAATATCTAATGCCTGAAATTGTCCTTTATGGAGCTAATTTGCTCAGAAATGTCATGATATTTTCCCTGGGCTATGGCCATCGCAACAAGCCACTCTTTACTTCAGATGAGCAGCAGTCATCACTTCCCAACCCCTGTCCCCCGTCCCCCGTCCCCCGTCCCCCATCCCCCCATCTTCGGTATTCCTAGTTTGTGTCTTTCTGCCTCAATACAAACATTGGCTCTCAACTCAGCCAATTGCCATGCAGAATACCCACACAGTGTCTTTCCAGAAGAGCCATTCATTCCTTTCTTTAAGAAGACGGGGTTGCTCATGATGCGCTGTCCTGGGTGTGTTCAACAACCTAACACACAGAACAACTTGTCCTATCCGGGTGCTCAGTGCCAGCTGGAGGTGAAGTCCACTCGCAGGTCAAAATTAATAGAAGGCTCGCCACAAAGGGTTAATACTTTCCTTTGAGGTGCATTTTTTTTTCACTTTTTGTTGTTGTTGTTGTTTGTGTTTTGGTTTTTTGAGACAGGGTTTCCCTGTGTAGCCTTGGCTGTCCTGGACTCACTTTGTAGACCAGGCTGGCCTCAAACTCACAGCGATCCACATGCTTCTGCCTCCCGAGTGCTGGGATTAAAGGCGTGCGCCACCACCGCCCGGCTTTTTGTAACTTTTTTTTTTTTAAATTCATGCGGTGAAGTCCTTATTTTCTGTTCATCTGTAGTTAGCCCTCTGTCAGCATCATCTTCAGTGTCCTCTTCAATCTATGTCCCAGCTGATATGATTATTATGCAAGAAAAATAATTCTCAGTTCCCATGCTAACTCCTCAGGGATGCTTCTTCCACACACTATGGCCCAAAGAGGTTCATAAATGCTTTGTGTTTTCCTCATAAATGATTTTGCCCATGGAAAATATATGTTAGCCCGCATACCTTATAGTAACTGAAGAGCTATGTAAGTACTCTCAATACTATTATCTTGAGCCAACAGCAGAAGTTAGATATAAATATTTGTTAATACAATCCTTTTCCACTGTGAGTGGGGATAGATAGAGACTATGACAAGAGATTAAGAAAGAATTGTTGCTGGAGAATTGTCCTCAGTATTCGGTACCATTATCATGACTATGAGGTGTTTTTTGTTTTCTTTTGGTAGCAAATGACTTAGTTTCCATAGAAAGGAAATTGTTTTTGTCTCCTTCCGTTGAATGTGAGTGGCCTTGTAAACATTGATGCCACATGGCTTTCTGCCTGAGTATCTTGGTATACTTGCCCTTGCGGGGCAATCTCTTTCAGAATCCAGCCCTCAAGCCACATGAGATGCTACGGGCAGTAACTCCTCCCCTTGGGCTTGGTGACATAGTCATCCCAGCCAAGGCGACTTCCAGAGCTCCAGAGTCTTGTGGAAAAGTTGGGGAAAGAATAGAGGGACCCAAAGGGGACAAGAACTCCACAAGAAGACCAACAGAGTCAAATAACTGAGGGCCATGGGGACTCAGAGAGAGAGAACCACCAACCAAGAGCATGCACAGACTGGACCTAGGCCCCCTACACATATGTAGCTGATGGGCAGCTTGGTCTTCATGTGAGTCCCCTAGCAATAAGAGCCTGGACTGGCTCTGACATGGACTCTGTTGCCTGCTTTTAGAGCACTGTCCCCTAACTGGGACACTTTGTTAGGCCTCGGGAAGAGGATGTACTTAGTCCTGGTGTAACTTGATGTGCCACGGTGGGTTGGAGAGGGGGAATCCCCTTTTCTGAGGAGAATGGGGAAGGGAAATGAGGAGGGAGGTGGGAGGGCAGAACCAGGAAACCAGAGGAAGGAGAATTCTATGGGGATGGAAAATGAATAAATAAATTTTAAAAAATAAAAAGAAACAAAAAAAGAACATTCTCACTTAAAAATTTGATGTGCTTTGAGCACTTTCTCCACGTAGCCCTCAACTTTCCCCTCGTCCTCTCCCATTAGTCTACTCCATTCTCCTAGGGAGTCTCCCTGTTGCTTTCCTATCATTTATACAGATACAACTTCATGTATCTATGTAAATCTAGGATCCACTGAGAGTTCAATATTTGTGTTTCTAAAACCGACGAAATTCACTCACTATGATAATTTCTTACTCGTTTTCTGACAAATGACCTGATTCCTTTCTTATGATCAAACAAAGTTCTCTATTACATAGAACACGTTTTCTTTAACCATTCATCAGCCGGTAAACAAGTGACCTGCTCTGTAGCTCAGCTATTGTGAATAAAGCCATCCAAACACTGAAGTGCAGGCATCTGTGTGACGTCACGTGGCAGCATTTGACGACTGACCCCCGTTTCTGTGCCAGCGATACAGAACACTTAATTCCATCCTCATCCTCCACCAGTAAGCAAGTGTCTCGTGTGAGGAACTATAAATATGTAGGCATTTCATACACATCGATTCTCTAATGTGTTTTCCCCCTTGGGAAACCTTTATTTCATGTTATAGTCATGACTAACGCTTTAATCGGGTCTTTATTTTGCTTCTAGACAGGTGTATACTTTTCCAATTGATTTTCAATAAAGTGTTTAGTCTCAGGTTAACTGCATTTCTCTTATGCCTTAAGCAAAAACTATCATATTTTCTACTTATATTTATACACCTAGGCATAGGCACAGATTTTTAATGATAATTTCTGTAACTTAATATAGTTATAATGGCTACAACTGAGCAGCATGATGGCTTCTACATAATGATTGATGGCAAGAAAAATGTGCGCTGCCGTGGAGCCTCTAGTACTGTGAAACTGGTTAGTTGGCATCGCTCTTGTGTCGTACAATAGTAAATGCTTATAATTGCTGGTTATTTTTATGTGACAATCATTAGACTCATCATATAATGAGCAAGCCAAATGGTAAAGCATAAAACAATAATTTCAGAGACAAAGAAGACGGTTAATATTCAGATAACATGAGGGGGGGTGGATCAAAGAAGAAAAAGCGTCGGAATCTTCCTCCTCTCCTAGAGTGCTCTTTGAGGTTGCATCTCATTTTAAAGCTACTGTGCTTCAAATCCATTTACCCCACCAATGACACCCAACTCATAAGTCTTTACAGTCTGCAAGAGGATCTTGCAACATAATCATTCAGGCTAATAGTCAAAAGCTGGAATTATAAAATTGTGGGACAAAGTGATCTTTGCAAGTTGGGCACACTATAAATCATCTCCTCCCTGAATATTCTTTCTTTTAAAACGTCCAGAGAACTGACTCCCCCAAAAGTGTGATGGGTACCTCCTCTTTGTCACACCGTATGTTCTTCAGAACTTAGCACCAACCTGTATTAACCTTAAGCCCACTGATACTCTGTGTCTCTGCTCTATCCTTCACTTGTGTTAGGCCTCCTGGACCCAACGTGTGTGTGTGTTCAAGGGTTAGATGGTAAAAATAAATATAGCTGCTCCTCCTTGCTGTTTTATAGCCAGTACTTTTGGCAAGGAGATGAACATTAAGATGGATGAAGAGCAAATGTCTGACTATAGATTTGATGATCGTGGAAGGATGGACGAAGTCTGCACTGTCTGTGGAATGTAACGGAGAGCAGAGGAGCTTTGGTGTGGCAGTGTGGCTGAGCTAGAAAATGGCTATTCATCTGAGAATTTCAAGAACAACAGAAATAGCCTGCCAAAACAAGAAGAAAATCTGAGGGGATGTTTCAAGGAGAGGGAAAAACACGGGTGTACACTCTGTATGGGACATGATTTTTATTAAATATTTAATCATCCCAGTAATGACAAAGACTGAGAGCTGCCTGATAAATACCATTGAGTACTCAGTTTTAGTCCATTTAACAATTAGAGATTCACTCATTGTCCTTCTATCTTCTGATTTCTTCTGATGATTCACAATTCTTAATATCATATTGCTGCATCCCATCACTTACATTTATCTCCATGTCACTCATCTTTGAATGGTATGCTCTTTAAATACAATCATATACTCATAAATATAAAGCCTAATACTTTGGATGAGCAATATAATTTAAACTGGGGGCCTTTGAATATTTTTGTCTTATATTTATTGTTTATAGTTGTAATTTCTAAAGACAACAATTAACACATATGCTGCTCGGGGTCAAATAAACTGCTAACTTCAATCTGCACAATAATGTATCATTTAAAACATTAGGAGTTATGCTACGCTTTCACACGCATGCCACTACAAAGTATATCACTTTGGACTGTAAAAATCAATTTACAACAAGGCTGGAGAACTAGCTCTTTCCACACGATGTAGGTAAATAACCAGGTACATCCTTTTCTGAGATACCAAGTGTGCTTCACCATTCTAATGGTGATGAGACAAACAAAAGACTGTGGTCATGTACATGGCTGAAACAAATTTGCTATTTCTTTTCTACTTATTATAGTTTCTGTTACATATGTAATTGATAAAAAGCAAAGATACTTTTTTATCTCTTGCTAAAATAAATAATAGAAATCTATAGCTCTATCTTGTAGACCTGTTTGAAATTTAATTATTTTCTTTATGAACAAGGAAGACACCTGGGGACATGGTTCAGTGTCTTATTCGCTGCTCTATCTCTGTGAAGAGACAACATGACCAAGACAACTCTTATAAGAGGAAGTATTTGATTGGGTACTTGATGACAGTTTCAGAGGCTCAGTCCGTTACCATCATGGCAGGAAACAGTGGCATGGAGACAGGCACTGAAACAGTAGCTGAGAGCTACATCCCCATCCTTAGGCAGAAAGAGACAACAGGCCTTGCATAGGCTTTTTAAACCTCAAACCCCACCCCCACTGGCCAGCTTCCTCTAACAAAGCCTCACCTACTCCAACAAGATCACACATCTTAATCCTTCTCAAATAGCGATACTCCCGCGTGACTAAGCATTCAAATACAGGAGCCTACAGCAGCCACTCTTATTCAACCCACTGCAGTCAGTGATTAAGAACCTTCATTGCTCTTCCAGAGGACCTGGTTCAGTTCCTAGCACACAGGACAGCTGAAAGACATCTGCATCCCCAGTTCCGGGGGATCATATGTCCTTCTCTGGCTCCATCGGCTTCAAACACATATGTGTCACACATAAGTACATTCAAGAAAAACATGTGCACACATAAAATAAATAAATCAATTTTAAAAGGGAAACAGTGTAATAAAGTCTTTCCCAATTGTATCCACTGTTTTCACTCTCAAGATGAGAAGTGAGGGTTGGGTGGTTGGGAGAGAGAAATTAGTGCTACATTTTCAGGCACCAAACAACTGGAGCAGCATATGTATAAATGTGAAAGATGATTCCTTTCTCAGAAGCAATAATTTCTTCATTATGATTATTGCCATAATAATCTGCTTCCATCATTATAAAAACAACAGTTACATTAGAATATTCTAAGATCCCAGAAACACCAATGATTAATATAATATGATACAGTGTAGTAAAATCCATATACTATGAACTCGGTACTCATGCACTTGACAGCTCTAGCAACTGTCATATGATGTGCCATCGTGAGTCCATGAAGTAAAAGAGCCTTCAGAGAAAGAGCTTCTGATTCATTAGCAAGAAGTTTTTTCGTCAGAGTCTGCGGCCAGAAGATTTGTAATCCTGAAAAACTTCCTGTGATGATGTCACTTTATCCCTGCACATTCTTGGGATGAAACACTTCTATACATTGTATTAATTTGGGGGTGACTGTTCACTTTAACCAGGAGGTTTGTAAATTGTCTTTGAAATCCAGGTCTCCCCCTCCCTATAGATACTAAAAACCAAAGCAGTGCCTGCTGGCACTACCAACACACTTCAGTGCTCACACCCTGTGGTAGCCTGTGTACTGATATTCACACACACACACACACACACACACACACACACACACACACACACATAAAACAATGGTCTGACCTTTTGTGAAACCAGGAAGCCACATCAGCACACCCTTGCCCTCCCCACCTCCCAGGCGTCCCTGGCTTTCCCAGAAGCATCTTCACGTCCAATACCACAGTTCACTTCAGGCAGCAGCCCTACTCCCCACACCCCCCCCCTTTCAATTTTCTTCTCAGCAGGTTGGGTGTTGGCTGCCTGCCAGCCTGCACTGGAAGCCCAGCATGCTGACTTGGTGCTACTGCACATTTGTTTTTCGTACATAATTGTCTACAAAGACGGGTTAGGTTTGCTTACATAAAGGGGTTCTCTCCCCCCTAGTAGGCTGTGTATGCATTTAAGCCATGGCATACGTAGTCTGTCTGCTACTGAGTGAAATATTTCCTGACTAGTACTTACTACCTTGACGTTTTCACAATTTTCCACAATGATATCATCATATCCTTCACCGTGTGACCTAAATATACTTATTGCTACAGAGATCTTATTTTTACTTAACATGCCAGGGCCCTCCAAAATGAAAAGCATTTTTTATTCTTGCATATATAGTATGTTCTTAGGCAACACCAGCCCGTAAACATCTTGTGTTGTTATGATGCGGTTAAGGGAGGAAAAGCAGGCGTTTTAACAACAATTTAAATGTCAAGTATGAGACTATTGCAAATATCAACGCAATCATCCTTTTACAAGACCAAATCATAGTAGTCCCACCAGCGGTGGGCTAGGACATGGATCAGTCAGTTCTTACCTTGCAAGCAGGAGGATCTGAGTTCCATCCCCAGGAACCATGCAAAAAGCCAGGTGTGATCATCCATCATTATAATTTGGGCACTGGGGAGTCAGAGACAGCCAGACCCCTGCAGCCTACTGGGTAGCCAGGGCAGTGGTATCAGCGAGCTCTGTGCTGGCAAGAGACCCTGCCCCAAGAATAAAGATGGTGATCACTTCAGGAATGGTCTCTTTATGCTCCCACATACATAGATTTGCACCCCAATTATACTCATGTACCTGTACCCACAATAAAGATATACACACATTCACATGTCCACACACATTATCATCAAAATCATCACCCTGGTGGCTGTTGGGTATTAGTTGCTAACCATACCTCCATTAGCGCTAATACCGAAATAACAAAACCGCCAAGATCACTTGAAAAAAAAAAATAATCTATCACTGAGTCAATTACTTTGTACCTCCTCCTGAGTCAGAGTAACATCTAAAGTGACCATTTCTTCTCATCCAGAATGGCAACGGAAATATAATAATCAGTTCTGTAAATGAAGTGTCCCCCCCGCCCCCGGTGGCTGGATACTACTGGACCTCATCAGCGTGGTGGGCGATGGGGCTGTGTGTGCTGTCAGACCACGGTCCATGAACGAAGAAGGCGTGTGAGATTTCTGAGGCTCTGTGAGAAAGCTCCAGGTAGACAACACAAGAGCCCTGGAGTCTCTCTGCTCATCCATGGCATGGGTTGCTCTTGGAATGTGCTTCTGTGTCCCTCCCAGGTGCAGAGCGCATGCGTGAGCTTACTGCAGGTTATTCCTTGCTGCTGGCTCTTGTTATTTGTTTGTTTGCCTCCAGGGGGAAACACCCTTTCGCCCGCGTGCAACTTGTCCTTGTGATTGCACTCTTCACTCACACTCCTCCGCTTCCTAACCCCCAGAGCATTCGTTGCCTGATGCTCTGAATAAAGCTGGCTATTGCTTTAGGCTTTAGTCCACCTCGGTTTTAGGCTCTCCCGCTCTCCCAGGTTCACACTGCCATCTAGAGTGGGTAAGCAGGTTGCTCACTGGCATCAATGAGATCCTCGCATCTCAGCATAAGAACAGCTAACGCGATACCTTCTCCCCTTCACTCTACAATCATTTCTCAATTAGATACAGGGAAAGTCCGATTTTTCAAGGACTAAAAATCAACACAGATGATGTCTTGATTTTTTACTCTTTACTTGCTGTCGTTTTTGTTGTTATTTGCTTGCTTTTGGCTTCTGAGAAAGAGTATCATTTTATAGCCCAGGCTAGCTTTAAATTCTCTTTCCTCCAGCCTCTGGAGTGCTGGGATTACAGGCTGGACTTTCCTCTTTTATTTTGTATTTATTTTCTTGTTCGTTTTATTTACAATTCTCTTTTTTAAAGCACCAGATGGCTCCAGCTAGGCAAAGGGCCAAAGAAAATGCATAGATGAAAAATGCCTCCAAGCATTGTCTGGAAACACTCCCCTCCTGTCTGTAATACATTTTTACATCCCTGCAAACACTTTCCTTCCTGGATGTTGCACTTGCGCACACACACACACACACACATACCCCGCCTCCCCGTGTGTTTTTGGAGATGGCTATAGGGTAGGAAACTGGATCCTTGTCCTAAATTAAGGCTTGTTTTCATACATCAGCTATACTTGACTATGAGAGACATGCTCTACTGAGAACAGAATAAGTGAGGTCATGGATACAAGCGAACTTGTTGCTAATGTGACCTTAGCATGACTCCTGTGCCACCGTGAATAGAACAACCAGCCAACCAAAGTTGGCAGCACGGCATGCCTGGTGAAGCATCAGCACGTGAAGAGAAAAGGCATGGCACCATTTTTGAGAATCACTAAACACAGCTATAATTGTACAAATAAACTTTCCCATCATGTCGGTCCACATAAATTACCCCAGAATCTTAAGGATCTTTATTAAACTTGCATGGCAGGGTGCTTCTTAGAGTCTGGCAAATGAGTGAAACAGCAGGTGGCTCTAAAAGTTCCATTGCACATCTCAGTCAGTTTTTATTAGTAAAGCCAGTGAAGTATTAGTTCATCTGAGTACCAAACAGCAGTGCTTGACCTTAGTTGTCATGTGTAAACATTTGAACATAAGAGGGTAGGGTAGGAGACTGGGCTAGATTGGTGGGGTAGGTCTTTCAGTCCCAGCACTCAAGAGACAGAGGCAAGTGGATCTCTGTGAGTTCAGGGTCAGCTAAGTCTACACAGTGAGTTTGAGGGCCACTACAAATAAATAGTAAGACATTGTTTTAATTAATTAGTTAGTTAACTAATTAAATTAAGATGAGAGAGAATAAAAACCAATATTTGGGAGAGCATGGGTACTGCGGAGCTAGAGCCTGGAAATGACATTTCAAGATTGCTCTGCACTTTGCATTAATTTCAGCTCTGTACTTACTACCTGGAAATCAGATGTAGCTGTGTGAAAACACATTGTTCAGGCAAATATGGGATAGCTGGCTAAAAATGGGAAATGGTGGGGTTATGAAAATTACCCCTAATTCCTTCTCTCTGTCTAAAGAAAGGAAGAACTTGAGACATAAAATAGAAACCAGTAGCCGGGCGTGGTGGCACGCACCTTTAATCCCAGCACCCAGCAGACAGAGGCAGGTGGATTGCTGTGAGTTCAAGGCCAGCCTGGTCCACAGAGTGAGTCTAGGACAGCCAAGGCTACACAGAGAAACCCTGTCTTGAAAAACCAGTAAACAAACAAACAAACAAACAAATAAAACCAGTAAAGACTTAAAGAGACTTCTTAACCAACTCTGAAAGAAAGCAATGTAGAAACCAAGGTCCGGACCATACAGCCTGAATGCAGCCAGCTCAGCTCTGTCACACAGCAATTCTAAACACCCTGCCTCCCCATGACATGCACCCCCCCCCAGCAGATTTCTTCGGGGAGCTACAGCTTTCCATTGCAACAGAAACAGCCCCAGTGCTGGGAAGCAACCAAGGCCACAGGGTATAAGAAGTCCCAGAGGAAGGGATGTGATTTGCCCTCGCATATTCAGGACTGTGCTTTCACGTTTGAAGAGCCTGAGGATAAATAAAGAAATAGACCTGATTCAAAGCCTTTGGCATCCACCTTGGATATTCATTATGAAAAAAATGAATGAGGGCACAGGGTTTAAAAGAAAATAAGCGAGGCACACTACTTTGAAATCCCTCTCAACTTGGAATCCTTTATCAGTAAATTAACCTTGTTTTTATGTCTACATCCAATATAACATTCGGCTATAAGGCTGGACCTTAAATAAGGAAGGGGGGACATGGGTGAATAGTAGAAGTTTGTCCTTTCTGACCTTGGGAGGATTCCAAGGAAGAGGAGGAGGAGGAGGAGGAGGAGGAGGAGGAGGAGGAGGAGGAGGAAGGATACTTATGAATTTCTCTTCCAAGTACTTGGAGAAGGTGAGGGATGCTCAGCATTATCCATGGGAATGCTGACTCATTTGGGATAGTCCACAGGGAAATAATGAAACCAACAGAATGTCTAGGCAATATCCAACCCAAGTGAGGATGCTACTGGGACAAGCAGGGGGCAAAGGTCATCACCATAGAGACTAGTCAAGATTACTAGGCTATCACTTGGATTTCTGGTCCCCTTCTTCTATGCTGTATGGGGACAAGGATAGTTTTTTGCTGCCTTTATCTGGTATTCTCTTGTGGGAAATGCAGAGAAAAGAGGGCACAAGTCTGAGACTATTTTTACTGGAGGACAAGCATTACCTAAAGGAACTGTTTAATTTACGCAGGACTATCGTTGCTAGTTGGTTCATTAGGGTTGCATTTTCAAACCCATGAGGAAGAACAGAATGTTTTAGAAAAGAAAAAGTTTCACTCTCTTTGTCCACATGTGTACTCTATAACAACATTTACAACAACACTGATATCTACATATCAGGAACCCATGTCATCCATGTCAATTGCTCAGTTTCTAGGATCTGAGATGATAATGTTACTTGCAAGATTTTAGCACAGGCTATTCTGATGGAGGTTTTCACAGGCTTAGGCCTCATGAGATGCTATTTTCTTTGTATTTTTCTTTGGGGTATCCTGAAATACTCCTGATGATCATCAACAATCAAATGACCTCTGAACCAGATGCTCAAAAGGGCAGTTTCACCACACCTCATATTCAGTTGGGACACTGCTTGCAAGCTGTACTTACTGTGCCTTGAGAGCAAATATTAATGATGGAAAACACTTGTCCTGCCTTGATCTGTTTTCTATCTCTCTAATAAAATACTTGAGTGTGAGAGCTTTATAATGAAAAGAAGATTGTTTAGCTAATGCATCTGAAAGCTGAAAATCCAAGCTCAGGAAGCCTGGCTACATGACAGTCAAGAAGCCTGGCTACATGACAACATAGTGGCAAAGCAGCATTATCCAAGAGTGATGGCTCAGTGACCTAGTTACCTTCCATCAGTCTTGACTTCTATATATACTAGTTACTTTTGTTATCTGAGTATTTCATACATGTACATAATGTTTTCTGATGATTCTCTGCCCCACTCTCTTGTCCATCTCTGTCAACCCCCTGCCTAATTCCTTCAGTCCTTTTTCCAGATTCATGACATTCCATGTTTGTTTGTGACCCATTTAGTTTAACCAAGGCCATCAGTGTGACCACTGGATTGGAATTTTCTATTGGATCCAGATGCCGTCAGTGGGTACACAAATACACACCATGACTTCCCCCCTCTGCCTGAATTTATGGATAAAACAGTCTGGTCATGAGGGGTGAGGCCCCCCTAAACTTCTTCTCCATCTATGACTCACTGTTGACAGCCTGTTTCTTGTGGGGACCTAATACAAGACCTGATGATTGAAGACTCTACTACAACACAGCAAGGCCATACTAGAGATCAAGCTCCTAACAGGTGAATCTGAGGAACCCACCCAACAGACCTAAACCACAGACTACTGAATCAAATGACTTTAGGACATGGAAATATAACAAAAGTAATAGGGAGATTCTGTAACAAATATTAAAGGTTTTTTTCTCTCTCTCTAGTTTTATGATGATTTGAGTGGCATGGATAGTCTCTTAGCAAAGGAAGCTAGGCAGTAATGTCCTTTCAACAGCTCAAGGAAAACTGTTTCATGGTGCGATGATTAATCTTGGTTACGAACTTGGTTGTACCTGAAATCAACAAGGTGGCAGATCCCTTTGTTGATTTTGCAGATCTCCTACGAGGAGATTCACTAAGTAGGGGAGACCTCCCCCATGAGTGGAGAGCACCTACCAATGGCCCAGATATTAGGAGTCTAAGAAAACCCTCAGCTGTTTGCTTAGTTGCTATTGTCCTTGTGGTAAATGCATCTATGCTGTTGCTGCAGCTGCTGCTGTTTTCCTTTGATGGCATCAGAGCACAGATCCCTTGGCCTTCTAGCTGGGACTGAAGACCTACAATTCTCCAAGAAACCCACCAGGTCTTCAGGATCAGATTGGGTCTTCTGGTACCTGTAGCCTTGTAGACTGAACAGCTGCTGGGTTCTCAGCCTCTTCAGCACAAAGACAGCCATAATTGGGCTACCCGACCAACTTACTAAAGCCCCTTTGTAAATATACATCCATCCTATCAGTTCTGTTTCTCCAGAGGACCCTAATGTAGACTCATCCAGAGAACCACCGCTCAGTTAGTTCCAGCAACAATCAAGTTCACAACCACCATGGAACTGTTTTTCTTGAGCTGGTGAAATGGCCCTTACTGCCCAGCTGCCTTTGCTAAGGAGAACATCCACACCACTCATTGGAAATCATAACAGCCCTCAGATATTGGAAGAGAATGATTCGGAATTATCTAACCAGTTAAGGTGCAGGTGTCTTGGTCCTTTTGGCCGTTTTTTAGGGCAACTCCCACTATCTGTTTGCGCTTCGGATCAAGCGGGGAACAAGTGCAGGGTGTAGGAATTAAGCACCTTTTCTGGGAAGACAGGGAATCGTTTGCCTCCAAGGACACCAGGTTGAATTGGAGCATCAGACACTCTGGAAACAGTGTGAACCAGTACTGGGGAAAAGGCAGTTTCCAGCCACCTGACAGCACTGAACATAGCATAGAAACAGATCTATTATACTCAGTTTATATTTTTTAAGAAGTTCTGACTTATTATAGCAGGTTGCTTATGATCATCCCTGATATGACTACAGATTGCTGTAATACATTCTATATGCTGGGAAATCACAGCAGAGAAACACAGTGGCGAGCTGGAATCAACTCACCAATCAGTTACTGAGCCAAGAATAGTCCACAGCTGCCATTTAGCGATGGAAAACAATCCCCCACGACATCGGAAAGGCTATTAGGATTTTCCAAGCCTTAGATAAATGTACCCCAGGGAGCAGCTCCCGGAGAACTGTAATTTGGTGTGGTGGCTAGAGCACTCATGTCCCATTGATTTCCTAGATTAAGAAAAGAATGAAGATGTTCCAAATCAGCCTGGAGATTACGACGTGATCATCACGTAAATTGCTGTACAGAGGTTCAGAAGCAACCCCGCTGGAGAGATCTCACCCCAGATGAAAGATAAATATTTTCACTCCACTCTCTAAAAGGTTATGAATATTCATAATTTGCTGTCTGGGGTTTAGAAAACAACCTGAGGGCAATGAAGTCATAATCCTATTACTAAATAACTTAGAAATATGTTTCTTTTTAATGACAAAAAATTGTGAAGACTCATAATTAAAAAGAAACTTCAGAACTTATGGCACCCAACAGCTCAGTCCACACAGTTACCCATGCCTATTTTGCTCCAGCGTCGTGAATGAATGGTGTGTCACTAGGTATTGCTGAGTCCTGACTGACCTGCACATGCTACTGGTATTGCCACTTCTCATCACTTCCTTCTTAAAATACACCATTTAGGTTTTGACAGTATAATTACATCATTTTTTCTGTTTTTTTCCTCCCCCACAAACCCCTCATATACCTCCTTCTTGCTCTTTTTCAAATCCACTCCCTCTTTTTACATTACTTGTTCATGCATACATAAATATGCATATATATGCACACATATATATTTTCTAAAAATATAAACACACCTTCTCAGTCCCAGGCATCCAGTGCCCTTTCTGATTTCTGTGGGCATCCTGGCACACACGCTGCCCTGACATTCATGCAGGTAAAACACTCATCACTTCTCAAGAAACTTTTTACTCATGGCTTTCAGAAAGCGAAACAATTTTCCTCCTCAAACTTTTGTCCACTTTTATTCCCTTCCACCCCCTCTGGAAATTGTGAAGTTTCTCAGGACCGGTCTTTGTCTTTTCTCTCCACAGGCCATAATTATGATTCTATATTGGTTCTCAGTGCCACGTGCATGTGATCAAATCTCCACGTCAGCCCTTGCTTTGATTCTGTAGAACACTTTACCATCTAGGTGTCTGCCTCCAAATTCATGCTCTTTCCTGCCAACCCCCAACCTTCATGTGACATTTAATGTCACCCTTGAAGTCCCCTCCACTCTTTCCTTCTTCCCTTCCTTCCTTCCTTTTTCCTTTTTGTTTCCTTGAGGCAGAGTCTCATGTACTTCTGGCCTCCCACTGGCTAACTTAACCTCACCTCTTCTTACCCCCCTCTCCCTAGTTAGGACTACAACTCCCTGGATCTCCAAAACGCCATGTCAGGCTTGAGATGAACTCAGGGCTCCCTGCATGACAAGCAAGTGTTCTACCAGCTAGGCTATGTCCTCTTTCCAGGACAGTTTTTTGTTTGTTTCTTTGTTTGTTTGTTTGTTTTTCGAGACAAGGTTTCTCTGTGTAGCCTTGGCCATCCTGGACTCACTTTGTAGACCAGGCTGGCCTCGAACTCACAGCGATCCGCCTGCCTCTGCCTCCCGAGTGCTGAGATTAAAGGCGTGCACCACCGCGCCCGACTCCAGGACAGTTTTAAAACGCACCCTTTTCTCTCCTCCTCGGGGTCTGCAGCCCAATCTAAGCAGCTGACATCACTCGTCCTGATTGTATCCCACACCCTCTCCCTGCACAGGCTCTGGCTCCCCTTCAGTGAGTTTTTAACTTCAGCCTCAGCAGAATGATGCTCTGGAAAGCCGACTGGAATCATAATGCTTCCTTAAAAAAGACATTTTAGTCACCAGATATTCTTGGGGGGTGGGGGTGGGGGGAATGACCTGGAACCATCACAAAAATTAGCTAGTTTTCAAAGTGCCCTGTGACAGCAGGAACCTCATCACAGACCCCCTCACCATGTGTCCCTCCCCCTCAACGCAAAGGCAGATCTTGGATCACGTTGCTGGCCACAAATGAGTAGATCAGTGTTCAGTGAGTGTTTGTTGTGCAGTATGAGTGATTCAGAGAGATGGGCAGACTTCCTGTCAGAGAAATATGTGGTTTAGTCAAGCAGTTTTGCTGAGAGCACAAGGCCATTTTCTCTCACCAGTATTTCATTTGCAAATAATCTTTGGGACATTATGGAGAAATAGTCAAGACATAAGGCACATGTAAAGTGCTCGTGTGACCACCAATTTCAGAGAATTTCTTTTCTTGGGTTTAAATGAAAGCAATGGTGTGACCCTATAAGGCTTACCTTGAACTAAGAAACAAAAACACAAATCCAAAGCAAAACACATAAAAATCCTAGTCTCTAGCACCTTGCCAGGTCTAAACATTATATATTTAAGATTAAAATATTTATCAGTTTTTAAGCGTTCACTCTTTCATATGCCTAAACAAGACAAAAGTACATTTAGAAAGTATTAAAACCAATATGGCCTCTGAGAGTACCTGGGCTCAGGAGCACACACCCATCCCCCCCACACACAGAAATGGAACAATACAAATAGTCTTTAGAAGAAAATGAAACGGGGTTTGCTGGCCTTTCTCTCTTCTTGGACAACTCTCAAATGTAACCCCTCCCTCGTGATGTAGGAGAACACATGAAGGAAAGCCAAGATTGAGGAACAAAGAGAGAAGGACGGCAGACAGAGGAAAAGAAAGAAAGAAAGGAAGAAATACTGCTGTTGTACATTTACTAGTCTAATCAATTTGGGGTGAGTTTTATGCAACACATGGTATCTGTGAGTAGAGAAAGTTGTGTGTTTGGAGTACAGGTAGAAGAAAGGCTTCCTCAGAAAGCATTGACCTGTGTGTGTGCACTGTATTGAATTTTTAATGAAAAGATAACTTCATGTTGCTTAGATTTAGATTCAGGCTACTTTAGAAAATACTTCGGCCACAATGCTTGACCTCTGTGACCCTTACGAAGCATATGCATTAATATTCTCTCAAAGATCGAAACATTCTTGAACATACTTGGATTTCTAAGGACATAAGGAGACCAAATTTAATCTGAATGACAGTTACTGCTGAGGAGAGTCACACACACACACAAACACACACACACACACACACACACGCACACACACACACACACACATGCACCCACACACACATGCACACAAGCACACTTGCATGCACCATTTTATGTGACAGTATGAACCACGGTTGTCACTGTCTTCATCACAGTGCTTTTAATCAAGTCTTTTTCTCCTGTCTCTCTAATTTCCCTTTCTTTCAGGAGAGCATCCTCACTTTGAGTCAAGTTTGCTCTACAATCCTGCACTGCAGATGCGCTGTGGTTGCAGGATGAGCTGTGTTGGTGCTGAGGAGAGGCAGCGCTCATCAATCAGCACTTCCAGGGTGCTAATCCTCGACCCAGTTAGCTGATTTGGTCCTTGGGATTCTGACCACTGCAGTGGTCAATCACACAGCTGCTCCATTCAACCTCATCATCTCCCTATTCTTACAAATTATCGCATCATGGCCACCAAGACAAAAGGAAAAAGAAAGAGGAACGAAGGCATCAAAGCCCTGTGTCCTGAAAGAAATCCTCGACGTGACTAGAATCTCTCATCTAATGGCATAGCACTAAGGGCTGTTTCTGCCAAATACTTGGCAATCAAATGAATATAATTATAAGTAATCAAAACTTGGGCCTCACTGTTGTGGTAGGGGAAGTGTTTGCGCTTTGGTCCTGTTCATGATGTATACCAATCTTCTCTTGTTTCTTTCAGTGCGATTTCTTTAACCCTTAATACATTCAATATTTGTTTAACTCTTAGAAATCAATTTTGCTGAATTCATAACAAACCCAACACAATATGAGGCTGTCACCAGTGGAATCATTTTGTAAAAATTATTCATCACATGTCAATTAACTTTTTCAGCACTAAGAGTCACCCAGAATTTTTGTTATGTTTACCACGTTCAAAAGAAATCTAATGAAAAATGAAAAGCCATCTATCTTAACCTCTTCAGTGGGTTTGCGAAATACATGTTTAACACTTCGATGTTTCTACAAGTAACAGAAATAACTATTGCAAAGATCTTACTGAGATGAGCTGCCAAACAATTCTCAGACTGTACAGTTTGTTTTATTGTTTATATAAAGAGTAATAGAATCTTTTGAAGTTGGTTTCTAGGAAGAAACTTTTAATCTCTTATTCTGATAACAATAACTCTAGACATTAACATTCATATTACTTAAATCTTTCTTTCTCTTTTTTAAATTGGAAATAAATTCTTTACTCATACAATATACCTTGACTATAGTTTCTCCTCCTTTTACTCCTCTCGGGATTTGGCCCCCATCTCCTCTGGATCTACTCCCTTTCTGTCTCTCATTTGAAAAGAACAGGCTTCTAAGGGATGACAGCCAAATATGACAAAATAAAATATAATAAGGTAAAACAAAAACCATCACATGGAGACTGTACCAGGCAACCCAACATAAGGTAAAGAGACTCAAGAGTAGGCAAAGGAATCAGAGACCCACTTGTCTGTACGCTCAGGAGCCCCACATAAATACTAAATTGAAAGCTATACTATATACGCAGAGGACTGGTGGAGACATGTGTAGGCTCTGTTCTTGCTGCTTCATCTGCAGTGGAGACATATTGTCTTGGCTTTTGATCACGTTTTTTATGCTGGTGTCTAAGCATCTGGGTTTGAGATGTGTGTAATTCAGTGACATATGGATGTCTTGTCTTTGTTGGGTGGGTATTTTGTTCCCTGATTTCTGTTACCCGCTCTGGTTGTTAGGAGTGTGTGGTGGCTGTGTGTTACCTGGTATGGTGTTGTTCTGCATTCCTGTCGTGTACAGATACTAGGATTTCTGGGTAGAAAATGTTCCCGGTATTGGAGGACGACACTTAGGAGTGGGGAAGAACTCGGGGGGAGGAGGATGTTGTAGGGGTCCACAAGTGGGAAGAAAGGAGGGTGTTCCACCAGGACCTGCTTAGAGCTCTAGGAATAGCAGAAGGGAATGTGAGGCCACAATATAAGCAGAGCTAACGATCAGAGTGGGACAGTGGGTATGAAGGGGGCGGGGAATAAAGATGGAAAGCCTTCCCATGTGTTTCTCTGGCCAGCTGGCTTCTTTGGCAGGCTTGCCAGGTGGATTCCCAGGGAATTGCCTTTTCGGGTAGGTATGACGATAACAGGATGAGTGGGAGAGAAGATCAACACGATCGATCAGGTGGGGATGAGGACAGAGAGGAATGGGAGGCTGCAGCAGGTAGCTATACAGAGCTAGGGTCAGGGCCAGAACTGGGGTTTCGGCGAGCAGGAGGGAGAGGTAATCTGCAGCCAGCCTCCCGCTTCCCAGGCCAGAGGGGCCGAGAGCTTTCAGTTGTTGGGTCACTCTCTTTACTTGGTATTGGCTAATTACGTCTGCATGGGTTTTATAGTTCTAAGGACTTGTTCATGGCCTTTGGGTTATGTAATTAGATGCTGTATAATTTTTTTTATGATCATCTACTATGATAGTTCTTTTTAACTTACCTGCTGAGACCTTTTTTCTCCTTTCCTTCTGCCGATATTGGATTTTTGAAGTATTTTTCTTACTCTCGGGTTTTAACATGAACCTGTTTAAGGGATTTTTCTTAATGTGTTTCCATTTCTTTTTTAGCAGTTTGTTTGTTGATTTCTCTTTGAATTTCACGGTGTTAAGGAGTTTGCAGTTTAATTTCCATAAAGAGGATTTTTAAAATAAAAATGAAATTCTCTGCTCTATATCTTAGTACTTACTAGTACATTTTCTCATAATTGTAAATCATGAGAAGATTTGAAAAGCTACTTTCCTATAAGGAAGGTTTAATGGAAAGGAATGTCTCTAAGGCTGTCATTTATTTATTGTCCATGGATTTCATCTTTTCCTTTACATTTCATTCTCCCAGAAATGCACTTTCATATTACAAAGAAATGGTATCAATATGAGATCTACAGAGCATACAAAATCTGAACAATTTATGTTATTTTTATTTTACATAATATAGATCAGTAGCATTATGTTAAACCCAAGTTATTGGGAGAGACGAAGATGAATAGCATATAACCCTGTTAAATTTTTAGGGATGTGAAGGACAGGGAACTGTGCTCTGTCATTTCTCATGGTAACTCTGCTGTCCTTTAGAAAAAGCACTCCGATCTTTCTGGAGGGTAAAGTCTGAGCGTTAACAAGATGAACCAAACATAAAGACAATCTAAAAGCCATGAGGACAACAAAGGACCAGTGGGGAGACTACTCATATGGAATACATTAGCTGTGACTTTCAAGTTTTAAATATTCCCACAAGGTGGAATATTCTAGTTTTTTCCTGAAATTGACTACCTTGCTAGTGTCCTTGTCACTGCTGCCAGAACCGCCCTTGGGCATGTGCAGTGCTGTGTGTTATGGGATTTCCTGGGCGTAGGTATTGAGAAAGATGCTCCCGGTTTTCTTTATAAATGAGATGAACAGTGAGAACTAAATCTAATCGGAAGGGTGGGAGTGAAGGTGGTACACATATTGGTAGAAAACATCTGTCTCCTGATTCTGAGAGAGCAGAAATGTCAGACACAGGCCACACAGATCCCCACAGTCTCATTTGGGATAAAAGGTGTCTGGAGACATGCCTCAAATAATTTGACTGAGAAATATATTTTGCTATATAAAATGTTGGAAGTTTCAGGACAAACTTTATCATGTGTGACCTGTCCTGTCTTAACTAATATGCTTGTCATCTATTTCCTATTTTCTTATACACAAACTCATGTGGGTTTTGTTGTTGTTGTTGTATTTGTTGTTAATAAAGCTTACTGGTTCACTTCTTTTGAAAAGGTATTTGTAATTCATGAGGGGAAAATGTCATCAAAGTCTAAAAAAAAATGAACCTTCTATAGGAAAAATTGAGCACTCTGATAAAGATCAAGGGAAATTCATATAATATTTTTTTTTAAAGTATAGAAACTCATTTATAGAAAGGTACCTTCTGGGCACTTGTGTTTCCACACCATTTACTCCAAGACCAGTTAGGCTGTCCTTTCAAAAAGCATATTTATTCTCCATTTTTTATATTTGTTTTTTTTAACTGAATAATTATTTTAGCAGGCAAAAACAGAACAAAGAATTTCTTTCTTTCCTGTTTTTAAAAAGAATTTCTCTTTTAACTTTTTGGTCTAAACACTTCTGATGGTTTCAATGTTACAAAAAAAAAAAATTATAAAATTACTTATCCCAACAAGCACATATATCAGATAACTTGGCTTCTTAAAATATCATTGCGATAATTTAGGTGACAGACATTGTGTGGGATTGGTATTTGTAAATGTTGTTTTTATTTCCTCAAATGATGAGACGAGGTGAGAACCATTCCCAAGTTTTTCTAGCTCTTTCTGTTTGAGTTCTTGCTGGCTGGCTCAACTCAGCTGTTCTGGCCCAAACTCCTCTCCAAGCTGACTGATTTAAATTAGCTTCTCCTGGCTTCTGACTGGATTGCTCTGCCTGGTCTCAAACTAATTCTGGCAATATGTTCTAGTCCTCTGGTTCCTTTTCAAACTGTAGCTTGTTCTGTCTTCACCTGGGTCTGGCTTGTTCTCTCTGCAACCTTTCTCTGTAAAACTGTCCCCGCAAGAAACTCTCCATAAATCTCTTACTCTCACTCCCTGTGCGGCTCTTAAGTAGCCTCTCTTTCCTGTCTTGCCGTCATGAGAGTTGGGTGCATCCCATCTCTGCCTCATTCTGTCATACCTTTCTCTGGTTAATCACTTTGTCTGCCCCTCAATAGATGTCACTTTCACACATGGGTGCTTCCTTCTACAAACTATGCTTACCTTCCCTGTTAGAGATTAAAGGTGTGTACTAAGAGCGTGTCTGCATTCCAGCCAGGCTAGTTCTACATGCCATCTATATCACATAGACATATAATGCACACTCAAAAGTTAAAATAAAGAATTATTTCTTCTCAATATGGAAATTTTATGAGATACAGCCTTGCTGCATAGCCCAGGCTGGCTTCTGACTCATCCTTCTCCGGCCTCGGCTTCTAAAGTCCTGGAATTAGATAAGCAACATTCAACACTTGATACATAATTAATATGTGACAATGAGTAGATTGTAATATTTTAATAATTCTATAAATCATGAAACTACCACTGGGCTGTAAAAACATCACCAGGCTTTCAGGCAATTCTTCAAACCAGTTCAAAAATATTTTATCCTCACCCTTCTCCTGTCAACCATTGTGAAAACATTTGGAAAACAAATTCAGTGTGTGTGTGTGTGTGTGTGTGTGTGTGTGTGTGTGTGTGTGTCTACTGTTTACCACTCTAGAGGCTGTGAGACCTTAAATGAAGCCCAAAACTGAGGTGAACTGAAGTCTCATGTAGTTGCCAGCTTTATTCAGAGCATCAGAAAATTTATACTGTACGGAGTTATATGAGTAAAGAGGAATTATATGAGTGAATTGTATGACTAGGAGAGCAACCCACACGTGGCAGAGAAGACACACACACACACACACACACACACACAGAGACAAACAAAACAACCACAAAAAACATGTTTTTCCATAGAGACATATAATAAACAAACAACAATATAACAATAGCCAGTTGTAATGAACACTCTGAAATAAATACATTCCTACCCACGAAACCTGGGAGAGGCACATAAACATAATTTGAGAACAATTCCATGTTTTGAAAAAAGCGGTCACAAGACTCTTGTCTTGTTTTCTTGAGGCTTTCTCACAAGCACCCAGAATTCCCCTCACAGGTTATCATGAGCAGGGTTCCAATGAATATATATGTACAAATTCTTGTGTGAAAGCATCTTTCCAATTCTGCTTAGCAGGGCACTAGAAGTACAGAAGTTTAGGTTACAGAACAGATGTATATTTAACTTTACTATAAACTATTCAAAGGGATTTTATACCTCTATTAGTAATATTTTCTTTTTGTTTACATTGCAGCCTTGACATAGGGCTACAAAGGGAACTTTGTTAAACAATTTTAAAAGGTATGAAATTTGCAAAATCCCAACCAGTTAGTGATGGGTTTTTGTTGTTTGTTTGTTTGTTTGTCTGCTCATTTGTTTGTCTTACCTCCCATTCTCAAATATTTGAGATTTCTTCTCAAAAACAAAACAAAAGCAAGAATGCTCTTGTCTGTCTGGCAGTTCATCTAGGCCAGTTCTCCCCAGGCAGGCCCTAATTCCAGATTTCCCCTCCAGTGTGCCCCTCTGTCCTGACTCCCTCTGTGTGAGGTGTTGACATAAAAGATAGCTCTTGATGCAGAGGGATTAAGAAGTAACTTATGCTGAGACAAATATGAGTGACCTTGGTTTCGGAACATAGATTTGCCTTACTCTAACAAACTTTTCCACAGTGAAAGAAGTTACATGAACTTTTACAGGCACAGAACAGAGCCAGGCAAAAGTCAGTGCAGGCGGGAACATCAGCTAGGTGGGTGAGAGCACAGCAGGAAAACATGCCCTGAGTTTCAGATGCTGTCATCTTCTTTACATTAAGACTGATGAAAACTGATGGAAGGCTAAGATACACATCCAAATGATTTACAGAATAGTCACAAAGATGCTGGGTCACATACAGAGACTTGTAATAAATGGCTATAAAAAAGGGACTAAAGATAGCCCAAGCTATCTTGACTCTCAATCTGCAAAATTCTGCGTCTCAACAATCGTGGATTTTAATCAGCCAACTAGTCTGTAGGACCTTCAATGTACATGTTTCTTCAGAGAACTTCAGAGCATGTGGATGCTAACAGACTCATCTGTTAGCCGTTGAAACAAATATATTTAAATAAATAAACTCTATGTGTTTCATTTATCTCTGTATAAACAAATTATAATCTGCAGACATATCATCAGCTAAAACAAAGAAGTTTAATGGTAGAACATTTTTATCTCATTAGCAGAGCCTATGGGTTTAAAAATAATTTGAATACTGTTAACTATCATGTTCTCATATAGTAAATACAAATATATATGAAACTGATTTGGGTGGTTTTATACCAGTGATAAAAAAGAAGTTCCCAATTTGGTCAGATTCAAACAACTGTGTGTGTTGAGAATAAAGTCCACATTTGCTCTCTACAGCATCTCAGTGGGGCATCACACACAAACACACACACACACACACACACATACACACACACACACACACACACACACACACACACACACACACACACACCACAAAACCAGTGCTGAGTAAAACTAAGAGATTCAAACAATTTAAAACAGATTTTTAACATTCGTTAAATCCCTTCCTAAATTTCCATGTTTCATCCTACTTAGCAAACAGTTTTATAATCTAATGACTATTTACTGAGAATATTTTCTTCTTGTAAGCTTCAACCTTTCAGAATCTCTTCAGCCACCTTTCTGATTGCATTTGCATTATCCAAAACACTAAGCCATTTCTCATCAGCCACTTCTTCCCTTGAGCTAGCAGATCTGGGGGCATGCAACCATTTTGTCACTTTCTAAGGAAAGATGCTTCAGCATTGCTTCCTACAGTATTCTGAGGGGAATTTTTTTAATAATCAACTTCTGCCACTGAGTACATTCTGAAGCCCACGTTTGTATCAAGGAAGAATTGGAACAAAAACGATGTTTTGATTTTTTTCCCCAGCCATATGGGTAAAATCTAGTTGCCCTTTAACATAATGGTGTTTCAGCCCCTCAGTTTCTGTTCTTTGCCTCCTGTTCTCATGCTTAAACTTTAACTTCATCATTGTTTAATTAAATGTGTGTGCAACATATGTGCATGCCCACATACGTGTGAACACATGTGCACATGCACAGACATGCAGATCTCCACAGTGGTCAGAGGCACCAGATTCCCTGGAGTTGGAGTTACATGAGGATGGGAGCCCTGCACCGGACGTGGTGCTGGGACGCAAACTTGGGTCTTTTGCAAGTGCATGCTCTAAGCATCAAGCCATCTCCTCAGCAGCTACTTCACACTGCCATCTTGTCTTTCCTCATTGGCACAGCACCTCACGCTACAACCCCAAATGGCCTGGAAACAGCCCACATAAAGCAGGCTGACCTCAAACAGACGCCAATCCTCCTGATTCGGCCTCTCCAGTGTTTGAGATTACAAGTGTAACGTTGCTACTATGGTTGCTATTGTGTGTTGCTGGACATTGAAGCCCCAGCCTCACCCTTTCTAGGCAAAGATGCTCGGCATTGAACTAACTCCTCCAGCCATAACTTTCTCATCACAAACAAATAATGTTGCTAACGACGCTTACATTGATGCTGCTTTAAATCATAATGGGAAAGGCAGCCTTCATTTATTGACTGCCCATTGTGTATCAATAAGAATTTTTAATTAAACATTCTAAAACTTCTCACATTAGTAATAATAATAATAATAAAATATTGTGACAACTTACAACTAGAGTTCATTAAGTATGATTAGATTTGCATATGAGGAGCTTTAAAATGTAAGAATTTTTGTTTCTGCAATAGCATTACCAAAAGTAAATTATAACACGGGTCAATTTGTTAGTCTGTTCTTCCTCTTGGTAACAGGGATGGGGTACAGGTCTAGAGAGATGAAATCCCAAGGTGTTGGAGTAGGATTCCAAGGCAGAAAAAGCCTGATGTGCTTTAAGAAATAACTGACGATTTCGTAAAATAACATATTTCTGTGTAGTCTAGGCTAGCCTCAAACTCTCATCCTCTCACCTCTGTATCCCGAATGCTAGAACTATAGGCATTCACCACCATACACATCTTGGGCTTTGTAAAATTAATAGTTGCAGTTATTGTATGGTGAGTTTAAAACCATACTTTAAAATATTATTTATAAGCAAAATAACAACCCTTGCCAACTCGTGGGGTGGTCCGGAGTACTCTACTTCCTGGAGTAGAAAGGGACTCTCTGAGAAGCCATCTTTACTCACAAATCAGTCTTATAATCAGATACATCAGACACAGGAATATGCGCCAAGGTGGCGCTACCCATGATGAAAAGGCACCCGTGCTGTGTACACTCTTGTCAGGAAGGGCTTCATGGAAGCCTTCCAAGGCTCACTTTGCTGTTTCCCCCAGGACACAGTCCTCCCTCCGTGTGGCTGCCTTGGCTGCGTTGCCTCCGGCTTCAGGCTCTCTTTTTCATTTTCCTCGTTGCTCTTAACTCAATGATTAGATTTGTTTCCACTATAGCATAAATAATGTCACAATCTATGTATATGGAGCTGGCTCCTTGAAAATGCTGAGAATGAAAGGTCTTTCCCACTTGACCACTATGAACAAAGCCAACATTATCTGTGAACTATGGTCACCATCCTGGAATGGTTTATGTTATTCAACACTGTATTCTGAGCCTGGGGAATCGAGCCTGGAGAAAATGTCCAGTAAATATTTTTTCAACAATCTATATCCTCAAATACTTATTGTGTTGTCATATTCTTAGCAGTCACTAGATAAATGTGTTTAAATTATTAAATACATAGCTGAAAGACTTTTAAAATGTTAATTTCAATTAGTTAAATAATAGTGATTGTTTTCTTTGAAATTAAGCTTGAATGCATTTAAATAAATTTAGATAGATTTCTGACTTACTATTTTTGCTTTGTCTCCAAAATTAGAAAGATGATATTATTTCTTGGTTGTATATTTGAGAAGAAAGTTTCATATACGTCAAGCTGCCCTTGAACTCCTGAGACTCCTGTCTCAAACTCCCAAGTATTAGGGTTTCAGGTACGAACTATCACTCTGGGATTATGTGATGCTCAGAACTGAACTAAGGGACTGTTCATGACAGAATACTACAGCTGAATTCAAGGGACTGTGCATGCTAGACGAATACTCTCCTATCCGAGCCATATCCCAGGCCAAATTTCTTCTTTTTAATCAATTTATGACATACTTATAAGATAAGGGCCATAAAGCTAAAATGTTTTAATTAAAATAATGTGTACAGCTATGTTATTATGATATTAAGAGACAAAAGGTAATATAATTTTTACCTGAAATTCTGATATATCAGGGCCATCTTCTAAGTGAAACTTATAAACAATGTTCCAATCTGACAAATTTTAGCATCATTCGCTTTGTCATTTTAAAACTTTGACTTGTAAAAAATTATATTTCAGACATAGGTTGATAATAACTGATATAATAGCATGTGGCAACAAAAAAAGTAAGATTAAATTAATAAAGCAATGACTATGTACTTTCCCCTTTGATTAAAAATTTTACTGAGACAAAACAGTGAGTGTCTCGGGATGTTTGTATTCCATTTATTTTACTCTATTATTACAGGCATCATAGAATGTAAAATAAGAGTTGACTGTATCTGTCATTTCCTACTCAAAGCATGAAAAACAGAATTCTTCCCATGCTGAAATGCTTGCCCTGGGGATAGTATTGCAAACATTGACTCAAGCTAACATGATACCAGGATATGTTTATTTGGACATGGTATATAGATAAGGCGCACACAATTTGGGATTAATGGATGCTACTAAGTGTCTATATTGAGAGTTTAGTGCTATTGCTGATTTTTAGTTAGCTTTGGTATTCTAGGATTGGAAATTTACAAATCGCAAGTAGAGGAAAAGGGGGAAAATAAAAACATTCTGGAGCCTAGTCTGGGAGAGATCTTTTTTTTTTTTTAATGTGTTTTATATGCAAATCTAAGAACTGTGATGACCCAGATAAAAGGGAAAATGCATTTTAAAATGCAGAGTAAATGCTTGAAGGAGCCAGATGAGTTTCCCAAGGCACATGCATTTTGGTTTTCAAGTGCAAAGTTAATGTCAGGTCATTGTTTAAAAAATAAAAAAGCAATATAGAATTATATATAGAAACCATTAACATTTTTTTCAACCCACTGCAGCTGTCCCCAACCCTGCTGCTCAGCGTTCCTCTCCAGAGCTCTCACAAACAGTATATTCTATATTCTTCTATAACCCTTCTTATATATGAAATATATTTCTTAATAAGCAGTTTTGTATGGTTTTACAAGAAAGTTATTCCTAATAAATTCATTAGCCAGAGAGAGAGAGAGAAGCCAGTGGGTGGGGGAGAGATGTCAAGAATAGTGTCAGTTAAATAATTAACTTATATACAATGAGTGTCATTTTCCAAAAGGAGGGAACAATGGAACACGAAGTTTACCTGAAAGAATCAAATTATAGTGTGTATGTGTGTGAGGTGTGCATATGTACACATGTGCATGCACAGTGGAGGTCAAGAGACAATCTCATATGTCATTCTTGGGGTGTTTTTCATCTTGATTTTGAGATAGGCTCTCTTACTCAACTGGAACTATCCAAGTTGGTTAGTCTGGCAGCCAATAAGGGTCCTCCTCTCTCGGCCTCCCCAGGTCTCAGATTATAAGTTATCCCATGGCCAGCTTTTTAAAAAAAAATATATATATATATGGGTTCTGGAGATTGAATTCAGGTCTTTGTGCTTTCAGGGAAACACTTGAGCAGGCTACCCATCTCTCCTCAGCACTCAACTGCATGTTGAAGAATTTCACAGAACAAGCAAATGCTGCAAGAACCCATGCGAAATGCTCATTGCTTCAACAAAAGATGGAGCTCGTTACTTGACAGGATGGACAGGAGCTCTTTTTACTCCAACAGTTTATAGACATCATGAGTCAAAAATACCTCATTTTTTGTCTTGTGACACGAAAGAGGTCACATGATGTTATTAGGCACACAGAGTAATCAAAAAACAAAAAACGAACACTTGGAAATAACTGGTGTGGTTTTCGGAATCAGACTTATCTTAAAGATTAATACTTTGATTCAATAAAGACAATAAGATAGATGATTACTAACCTGAGTGTACCCGCCTTGTGTGTTGAATTCTCTTGAAATTTAGAAAAGGCTATTTTGAGGTTTCCCATCTCTAGGTGACAGGAAGAATTATTCCTTACAAATTAACAAGCTAACTTTAACTCTGATTAGCCCTACCCATATGCAATGATGGATTTTATGACTCAACTCAATTATGCTTTGGGGTGCCCAGACAAAGCATTATTTCAGGGTGCATCTATAAGTGTGGTTCCAGCTAACATTTATATTCAAATCTGTGGGTCAAAAAGAAGAACAGAAAGGGGTTATTTACCTTTTATCGTTCTTTTACCACCTTTCTTTTTTTTTTTTTTTCCTTTGTGAGTTGGGCAAATGACTTCCTTTTCTCAAAAGACTGGAATTCGTACCACTGGTTTGCTTCAAAGTGTTATCAAATTAGATGATGGTGGTGTTTGCACAACTATGCAAAGATACTACAGAGCTGCACACTTTGCTGACACCAGCTCTGCATGGCAGATATTATGTGTTCAGTATTGAGAGCCGGGCAGCTTTTCAGAAAAAGCACATGGTATCGCAGGCACAGCAAATGCGTCATACATGCACTCCTGTATACCCACTGCATAATCTAGAAACCAATGATCCTCAAATGGTTGCCTAGAAAGCTAGAGAGGGACTTGATCTAGTGGAAAGGACCTTCCAAAATCCAGTTACTGCTTTTAATATATTTTTCCCTGTGATGTAAATTTTGGACCTTTGATACTCAAAATAATCCAGGTTCATTTGTTTCAGAGCTATAGGTTCTGCCATACTTGTCACAAGCTTCTTTGGAAACATTAGCGAGCAATGACTCAGCTGTTTTGGTAGCAGCCAGACACTGGGGCTGAGGCATATAGAAAAGTCCTGACTGCTGCCTGAACGGCAATAAGAATTTCAAGAGGAAAATAGAGACAGGAGAGGATGGCGGTTGTATCCTCTGGAAGCAACATATTCAGCTGCTAATACTGACTGTGTAGACAAGGTTACCTATAAGCCAACAACTGACTTTCATGCTGTGGTCCCTTCTTGAGTGTCTTGTCCATTCACGACTATAGTCTGATTTTTTTTTTTATTAATTTATTCTTGTTACATCTCAATGTTTATCCCATCCCTTGTATCCTCCCATTCCCCCCCCCCATTTTCCCATTATTCCCCTCCCCCATGACTGTTCCTGAGGGGGATTACGTCCCCCTATATAGTCTCATAGGGTATCAAGTCTCTTCTTGGCTACTTGCTGTCCTTCCTCTGAGTGCCACCAGGTCTCCCCCTCCAGGGGACATGGTCAAATGTGAGGCACCAGAGTACGTGAGAAAGTCGTATCACACTCTCCACTCAACTGTGGAGAATATTCTGACCATTGGCTAGATCTGGGAAGGGGTTACCATGTTCATAGCAGCCTTATTCATAATAGCCAGAACATGGAAACAGCCTAAGTGTCCCTCAGTAGAAGAGTGGATAAAGAAACTGTGGTACATATACACTATGGAATACTACTCAGCTATTAAAAACAAGGAATTCCCGAAATTTGTGGATAAATGGATTGAGATAGAAATGATCATAATGAGTGAGTTAACCCAGAAGCAGAAAGAATCAAATGGTATATACTCACTTATATCTGCATACTAGTCCAAGGGGCAGGTCCCACAAAAGCCTTCACTTACCAGGAAACTGGGACAGAGGGGAAGGCATCCTATTCGGACTCTAAATGAGAGACGCATGGGAGAACAGCAAAATAAAAGGATCCAGAGGGTCCTAGAAACCTACAAGTAGAACAATATGATAGGCAGATTTGGGCCCAGGGGTCCCGCTCAAACTAAGGCACCAGCCAAGGACAATACAGGAGGTAAACTTTATAGTCTGATTTTAAGCATGGTTAGGATGAAGTTTCTGGGTTCTTTCTCCATATATGTGTGTGCAGACTTCTCAAGATTTGTTGTCAATGTGAGTAGCAATGATGCTACAGGACCTGGAAAGCCTCCTGTGTCCTCTTTCTATTAGGGTGCAATAAGCCTTCCGCCACATCCACTCATCTATTCATCCATGAGATTTTGAGCTCCTGGGGATATCGGTGATCCTGTCTTCCAGATCCAGAATCATCATCATAAATGTTTAAGCCTTGTTCAGAAGAAAGGGACCTGCTATGAAAGGTTACTGCCTTGCTAATTGAATATGTTGTGCCAAAGAACACCGATAACAACACAGCCTGGTGGCTGTTGTATCTTCCTATTTGTTGTAAAAGGAGAAATTTCTTTGGAGCTATTGGAAATTCAGATTTAAGACAAGATAGTGGAAAGTAAAACACGAGAGAGAGAGAGAGAGAGAGAGAGAGAGAGAGAGAGAGAGAGAGAGAGAGAGAGAAGTGGCTCCAATGTCTCAGAAGACCTTGGTGTTTCCTTTTTTAGATCTCTTTTCCATAGTGTGACAAATAGTCACACTCAGTAATAAATGTACAGCAAAAATGAATTGCTTAATGACTCACTCCCTCTTTGGTTATTTAAATCCTTTTTATTTTTAAACAAGCAAGCAAAAGGCATCCAGGCTCCTCTCATTGACCTCTTTTTTTGCTCCCCACCCTCTGTCTTATAAACTTTCTAAAACACTATTTATGCTATGGCATTCCCACCCCTGTTCTCTTCGTTATCTCAGCACAAACAGTCCTTTCTGCAGGCTTCTGAATTCAAGCGTCATCTTGAAGGCTCGGATTGTTTGCTTCACCGCGCTTATTTCTTTACTCCATGCCGTTTCTTCCCTTTCAAAGTTGTCCTTTTAAAAACATCCCTGGCTTCCCTGAACCACCTCCTACCTCCGTGGGAAGACTGTCTTACAAACATTAAGTGATGAAGCCCTCAACACCGTAGATCACCTCGTATGTGTCCACAGCTTCAGTTACCTTCTCTATGTCAGTGAGTTTTGTTCTTGTACAGATCTGTCTTCATGGCTTTGAGTCAGTACACGAAACTCAGCTCACATCTCTATAGAGGTGGTTGTGTTGCAGCCTCATTCTGTTTCTCAAATGTCACCATTTCTAGCTTCTGCTGCTACTGCCCAAATGTGTACTTCCTATTTGTTTTCCAAAATCTACATTTCATTTTTACTTTCACTCACATTGCTTGTTGCCCTTTCCAAATTACAGTGACAATAGTCTTTAAAACAAACAAACAAACAAACCAAAAAATAGCAGCAGGTCTATCACCAACCCTCTTCTCCACCCTACAACAGATGTTAAAACTCTGTCGTGGGTTTTCATGATTCTTAAAAAAGATGTCCACATATTGCCAGGTGTGATCACCTACCCAGGAAAAACTTGCCCCTTTGCATGCTAGTCAGCAACATGGTTTTTATCCTTTGGATATTCGATGCTGCCTTGATCAAGATGGTACTGACAAGGTCCATCTTCATCTTGGAGAGCTCTGTTTCCTCATGTGTTGCTACTACATAGAAAACAGAGGGTTGACATGTCACTGTCTGGCTATCATTAATATGCGATGAGATTGAACAAAGCCACGCATCATGATGCACCCATTCAGTTGTATACTAATCATCGATAAAACATTTAACTATTATCTACACACATAAGACAAGAGTGAAACTCAAACAATCTACTCTACATGAAAAGAAACAGACAAAATAGCATGAACTTTGGCATTTAGAAGAGAGGGAGCCATGTTCTTTTCTCACTGCAAACCGCATGGCTGAAACAACAATTAAAGATAGACCAATGGGAGAGAAGTCTCGGAAACTATTTGTTGAGTTTTACGTAGTATGAAATCCTCCAGTGATAGGAATCAGGAATGAAGTGTACTTTTATGATGAGTTTGACAGAGTAGGCAGCCAAGCAGAAGTATGACTGGACACAGAGGGCATAATCTCGTGGTGAGGAACTCGGGGAACCTCTGGAGCTGTTGGGATTTTCTCACTCTCTCTGCTTCTCTGAGGACGAGGGAGTTTCTTTCCTCTAGATAAGGATATAAGAAAGGTTCCTCCGGGAATGATGAGGGTCATTATGTGGATCTGATGATATGAGAAAATGTCAAGTTCTGTGAGGTGAAGGGAAGGTGACAATGATTTTCACTTTCTTGCTCCTGTTTTTTTTTTCTTTTTAATTTATTTATTTATTCACTCTACATCCCTACCTCAGCCCCTTGCCTCCTCTCCGCCCAGTCCCACTCTCTTCCCCTGCTCTCCCTCCCCTTCTACTCAGAAAAGGGGAGCCCCGCATACACATGCACAAACCCACTCCACAACATCAAGTTGAATCAGGGCTAAGCACATCCTCTCGCACTATGGCCAGACAACTCAACCCAGTGAGAGAAAAGTGATCCAAAAGCAGGCAACAGAGTCCATGTCAGAGACATCCCATTCCACCTGCTATGCTTGCAAAGAAGAGCTTACGATAACTGTCCTCTGAGAAACTCCAAACATCAGCGAATTGAAACGGTTGCTGAGAACCACAAGCAAACCTTAGGTGGAGCTCAAGGAGTCTTATGGAAGAGTAGGAGAAAGAATAGAAGACCTTGGAGGGGATAAAAACTCCTCAAGAAGACCAACAGAATCAACTAAAGTGGTCACACAGGGGCTTACAGAGACTGAAGAATGAAGCAAAGGACAAGCATGGTCTGGACCTAGGCCACCAACACATATGTGACTGATGAGCAGCTTGTCTGGGTCTCCTCTCTTTTCTTTTTGTTTTTTTTTTTTAATTAATTAAACTTTTTTTTACACATATATTTATAGTATCACACATATATAGACAATAAACTACCTATAGCAAGAAGAACCATGACAAATCAGGAATTGTATAAATGTTGCATTCTCAGTGTTTTGGCTATTTGTATTTGACAGCCTTGAAGAAGACATCTTTCCTATCTTGGTGCATCACTGTCAACTTAAAACACCTATCTACACCTAAAAACATCTTAAACCCTAAACAATTAAACTTCATTGTAAAACTAAGCTACCTGGTCTTCAACTCCGTCAGAGACTTGAGAAGGAATAAACTTGATTAGTTGAGAATTCCAGGTTAGTAAGTTTCCAAATGAGAAGATGACAGAGACGTTTTGCTACCTGAATAGTCACCCAAAACTCTCTATAATGTTGGAGCATCTTCTGCAGCCTTCTGGCACAATATATCTGACAGACATATTTGTGAGGCAGGCACTATTGAGGACTTGCTTGCTTTGTCTTGGCAGAGTTTGGCTGTCGACTCTGCCTCCATCCAAGCTTGCTCTTTTAAAGCCAGAGTTCTGTCTGTGGTAGTAATGAGAAAATTTTGCCCAGTGGCTTGTTTGCCACATTTGAAGCCATCTCCATAAGGAGGCTATTTGATGCTCCTCTGTTTTCTTAAATGCCAAAAATGTCATATTGTAGAACAGTGGTCCCCAACCTTCCTAATGTTGTGACTCTTTAATATAGCTCTGCATGTTGTGGTGACCCCACCCCAACCATAAAGTTATCTTTTTGCTATTTCATAACTATAATTGTGCTACTGCTATGAATCATAATGTAAATATTTTTAGAGATAGAATTTGCCACAGGAGTTGTGACCCATAAGTCGATAACTGCTGTTGTAGAGTAACATTTCCCAAGCCCTGCCAGCATAAACTGAGAGATGTTATTTACCGTGGTGGAAAGCAGATTAGTGGTTGTTAGGGACTGGACCAGGAAAGGAAGTGTGAAGGGCACTAAAGACAGGTATAAGGAATCTGAGGAGCAATGAGAGATGGTGTATGACCAAACTATAAGCCTTAAAGATAAGTAGTTTATTATAGCAATGACGTTTACATGTGAACGCTGTAGCTCTAGAGGAACAAGCAGAAGAGCCGCAGCATCCCCTCAGTCCTTCAAATCACTGCTTTCCTTCTCTTGACCTTGGTCAGCATCTCAGAACTCCATTTTTAGTGTCTGCTTTCTCTCAGCTCTCAGGACATAGCTATGGGGATATGCCTCAGCAGAGAGCTACTTGTCCTATGACCCCAGCTGAAACACTGGCAAGTGCAGAGTCTGAAGACAATATGGAGAATTGATGAATGTATTTCAAATGGACATGGTGAGCTTTAAAACTCTACATAGGCCTCTAAACCAAGCAGCACTTTGAGTCCAAAACAGTACACTACAAAGTTTTGCTGAAGGTAGCCATAGAATAAAACTCAAGTTGTAAAATTTATTTGATAGTCATCAATAAACAAATTCAAAGTATACTCAAAGTTTCAAAGCATATGCCTAACAGATTAATGTTTTACTTTAAAATTTCCCATGAAAACATGGAGACCAAATGACCAGATGTCAACACAGTACTAAACGCAAGCCCAAGTTTTTTTGGTTCAAGTGTTCCATGTTTTTCTCCAAGATTTTGTTCCATGTTACAGATAAAAGCACACACATGGTTTACAAACATTACAGTGTAGTTTCTGTTGGAGCTATTTCAGTAGGGAAATTTTAATGTAATTCTCCAAGGTGCTCAGAATAATTTCCAACACATACCACTGATTAAATCATAGCTGTACCCACACTGACCTCCAAGTACCACAATTAGAGTATGGTTTCACCCTCCAAATCCAAATACCTGCATTGACGAAAACTCTAGTTACTGTCAACCACACAAATGAAAGTACTTGAATACCACAGCATGTATACAATTAGCTAATAAACTTCAACTCGATAATTATCTGAAATTAGGAAAGCAGCAAAGAAAGAGTCCTGCAAAGCAGCTCCACCTTCTCCCTAAAAGCATGGCACCCCAGCGGTGGCAGTCACAACACGTTTGGGAAAATGTTATTGGACTTCATGGAGCCACACAGAACAGTGTGGCTTTCACGGAAGACGGGAGCTTGAGAGCAGAGTCATAAGAATATTGCGGCAATTGTGCTCAACATGAGGGGGAAGAAGTAAAACAGCAAGGTGTTGAAAAATAATACATTTTAATGGAAAGGAACATAAAACAAACTTCACAACGGTGCCCTTTAAATGCACTTGCCGCAGCTGTTAATTCTGAAAAGGTAGAGTGGACTGCTCACAGCATTCAGAAGTAGAAAATGCTAAGAAGGACTATTTTTGGATAACAGAAAGTGCGGTACTAAATCTTAAAGTCACGGCTTCTTAAAATTTTGCCATCATCCAAATTTAGTTCCATGACCTAGAAAACATTAACAGCTAGGCACCTGGGAGCAGTCTTCTGACAGATCAAATAAGTAACTGCACATTTAGATTTTTTAATCGGCGTAGTAGACGCCTACAACTTAAAGATATCAAACACTAGCAACTGAAAGATATTCAAAATATGAAATAAAATTAATTTAACTATTAAAAGCCTATAGAAGCTCAAAAGCAAATTCTCTCTACAGATCTAGTTGTCTGAAAATAAACACCTGAGATACAATCTGTGCTCAAAATCACAAAGAATAAAACTTCTACACTTATGCCTTTTTGTTGCTTATTTTCGAGATTGTAATTTAATTACAACATTGCTGCCAGGCAGTGTGGCTCAGGCCTTTAACCCCAGAACATCTGAGGCAGAGGCAGGCAGATTCTGAGTTAAGGCCAGCCTGGTCTGCATAGTGAGTTGCAGGACAGCTGTGGCTTTGTAGCAAGACCCTGCCTCAGAAAGAAAGAAAAAATTGCCATGTTTCTCCATTCCCTTTCCTTCAAACTTATGGCCTCTTGTTCATTAATTGTTATTGCACACATACAGGTATTTGTGTATACTTACATTTTTCGAACTATAACCTATTGAGTACATAGACTGTTAAGTGTATGCATCTTCGGGGCTATTCAGCACTAAAGAACCAGTTGGTTTGTTCTCTGCGAGGACCACCTCTACTGTTCCCAGCTGGGCTCAGTCACTTGTAGTTCTTTGTGTAGAATTGAGGCCTCTCTTTCCTGTCCACTTTGCCATGTCTACTTGTTTTGTCACTCATGTTGGTGAGAAAGGCTCTGCGGGTGTAGCTTCTGATGTTCCTCAGAGACACACAGTCTCTCAGCAAACTCCCTGACCCTCTGGCTCTGACAATCGCTCTGCCCTAACTTCTGCAATGTTCTCTGAGCCTTGGGTGCAGGAGCTGTTTTGTAGCTGTACCCATTGGGATTGGGCTCCAGTACTCTGCATATTGATTAGTTGTGGCGTTTCTTTTGTACTGGTCTCCATCTGTTGTAAAGACAAATCACTGAGGGATTAAAAGCTACACTTATCTGTGACTCTAAGGACAAGTGTTTCTAGGTTGCTGTTAGGGATTATGGTAGTTTCATAAATTAGTGGTTTTGGGTTCTTCTCCACTAACGACAGTTTCACTATCTGAGTAGTTTACTAGGTTTCTGGTACAAGGCATGGTATCCCACTTGTCGAGCAGGTGTTTTGTCCAGTTAGAGAGCAGTCGGCCTTGGCAAAGTGTCTGTGTCGCTACAAGGTAAGGTTATCTTGCCATGCTGGCCACTGACGTAGCTCATAGTCATCATAGCTGGATGTGACTAGTGCTTTCCTCCCTCCTTTTGAAGCTTGAATGGCACCCTCTTCTATTATGAATGGTACTCCTCATGGGGGGCACCATTTAGAAAACATCTATGTATCGTATGTATGTGTGAGGGGGTTACCTGCCACAGTACATGCATGGAGGTCAGAGGGCAACCTGTGACAGACAGTTCTCTCTTACTACTATGTGGACCCTGGCGATCAAATTCAGGTTTTCATCCTTCAAAGTAAGTGCTTTTATCAAGTGTGCACCATCTCACTGTCCCTCAATGGCAAACTCTTAGGAATCATTTGAGTAACTAGAACATAGGACACTTTTTAATAAATGTTCGCTGAACAAACATAAATGACTGCCTGACCTTCAGAAACCTCTCTGTTAATTCTTTAATTGCATAGCTGTATAGTAGACAATATAGCTATCTATTGTATGAAAGCAATTTCACATCAGTATGTATATGTTGTTCAGTGCCCTGGTTTGCTCTCTACAACTGTGATAAAAACAGCATCACTAAATCAATTTGGGGAGGAAAGCACTGCTTTGGTTTATACATACCATTCATGGCCTGTCATGAAGGAAAGTCAGGGCAGGAACTCACACAGGAAGCTGGAGGCAGAAACTGATGCAGAGGTCAGGGAGGAGTGCTTCTTACTAGAAACTGATGCAGAGGTCAGGGAGGAGTGCTTCTTACTAGCTTGTTCTCCATGGCTTTCTCACCTCGCTCTGTTATGCGAGCAAGCCAAGCCCACATTCCCATGAGGATGCTGGCACTGCCCGCATTGGGCTCAGCCTTCTCGCATAAATCATTAATCAACAAAATGTTTCACAGACTTGTCTACCTGCCAATCAGGTGGAGGCAATTGCTCAATGTGACTTTCTCTCTTCTGTTGGTAGTTAAGGTCCCCTTTGCAGCAGGAGCTTATAAATTCTTTGTCTTAACACAAATATACAAATGCTCTTGCTCAACCAACACTCAAAATGAAATCATACACATTTTGATTTATTTGAAAAGATTGATTTGTTGGTCAGTTAGATCCCACAAAACCCCGAGCATCGCTTACCCTCCAGAGCTTGGTGTTGGAATCCTGTTGCTGAAGACATCACATACCTGAACCAGAAATCACGGAGTCAACAAGCTTGTGTTGACCTTGAGGCTTCCTCTCTGCTGACTATCTTCCACAGCCCTGGAAGGTGCTGTGCCTGCTGCCAGCCTCACCGAGCTGTCAATGGTGCAAGTCACAATAATTAACTTCCAGCCAACTTATGCACATGGGTACAAAAGTAGCACAAATGGATGTAGGGCGTGTTTTAGGAGATAGAACTCATGCCCGGCATGATTATCGGGGCCACGGGCTCTATGGGAGAACCTACTTCCATTAATCTGATAGAAAGACATAGCATTAACACAAATCTTTTTGACTTACTGCTATAGCCATAGATCCATATGTCTCTGAACCCTCGGTAGAGACGATTCCTTTTTGGTGTTTGTTTGTTTTATTTTTGAGAATATAATTATAACATTTCCTTCTTCCATTTCCTCCCTCTAAACACTTCCATATACCCTTTCCTGATCACCTTAAAATACCAGCCTCCTTTCTCATGAATGGTTTTTATATGCACATATGTATCTACATACATATATATTCCTAATATAATCTGCTTGGTGTGTATAATGTTGCTAATATGTATGTTTTCAGGGCTAACCATTCGGTATTGGATAACCAGTGGGTGAGTTCTTTCCTGAAGAAGACTATCTCTCCAACCTGCAGCATTTCTCAGCTGTCTGTAGCTCTTTGTGTAGTATTGAAGGCTCATGGGCTCTTCCTGTTCCTCCTTGGCAATAGGGTCTATTAATGTCTGTTAGTGTCATCCTTGTTCATTTCATGCTTAATAAGTCATGATGGTGAGACTTTACGGATACAGATTCCGACATTACTAGGAGACCCAATCTCCCAAGAAGCTCCCAGATCCTCCGGCTCTTACAGTCTTTGCATGCCCCCCTTTCCTACAATTTTCCCTGAGATTTAGGAGCAAAAATTGTCTTGTGGATGTGTCATTAGGAAATCTGCATTTTGATTTGTTGGAGTTTTCTGTAATGGTCTCCGTCTATTACAAAGAGAGACTTCCTTGATGAGGGGTGAGGATTATACTTCCCTGTTGGTATAAAGACATATTTAGGGTGTAGTTAGGAAATGTGCTGGTTTAGTAAAATAATGGTTGTGGTTTCTCCCCCAAGATCCATGACTTCACTATTCTGGGTAGTTGCTTAGGTTTCCAATATCAGGAATAATTTCCCACTTGATGAGTTGTTCCTAAGTCCAATTAGAGAGCTAGTGGTTACTGCCAAGGTATGTGTGCCACTACTGCACACTTGATTGTGCCATGCTGGTCTTTGTTGTCACTCGTGTGTGTCATAGCTGGGTAGAACTGTTGGTTACTTCTTCTTTCCTTTAGAAGCTTGCATGGTGCTTTCTTTCTGTTTCCATGAAAGCTGGTCCTCAAGGAAGATGCTCAGTTCCAGCTCAGGGCCCCTAGGCACTGTGCCTGAAGTACACAGTGTCCTCATCAGTAGAAACTTACCTCTCACCAAGGAGGCCACCAAGGATAAGAGCAAAAACCTATATGTTTGGGGAGTTTCTTGGCTAACCCCAAGCAAAAACTCAAAAGAGGACTTCTCATACCTAGTGTTGGGGATTGTGTTAGGTGGTCTTCGGTTCTTGGAGAAGGCATTTTCAGCCCAGATTATAAAATTTTATTTGAACTGTATTTGTATATTTATACATGGAATTGTGTGTATCATGGTGTTTGTTTTTAGGTGAAGGGTTATTAGTATGATTTCTTTTGAGTTGTCTAGGCATTCTTACTATTATTTACCCTCTTCTCTTCTTCTTTATTTATCTTTATCCCCCCTAATTTGAGCCTCCCCTTTCCCATTTTTCCAATCAGATTGTATGTACCCTGCTATTCTCCTTGGCATTGCACCCTGACCTGCTTACCTTAGCAATGGTCTCTTTTTCCTTTCCTGTTCTCTGATGTTACTCTGTGATACATACTCACAACTGAAGCTTTGGAGCTAGGTGCTTCTGATGACCAGGAACATGACTTGTTTGTCTTTCTGGCTTACTTCACGCAGTATGACCCTTTCTAGAGCTTTCCATTTACCAGGATAGCTCATCTTGTTACAGCTGAGTAGTATTCCACAGTGTGTACATTCTGCATTTTCATTATTCACTCATCAGTTGAAGGGCAGTTAGGTTACTTCCACTTCCTACTATTATGAATAGGGCAGCAATTAGTGTGGGTGAGAGCACGTGTCTGTGGAGTAGGCTGTCGAGTCATTTGAGCACATGCCAAGGAGCCATATAACTGAGGCATATGGTAGATTTATTTTTAGTTTTTTTTTTTTTTTTTTTTTAGAATCTCCACAGTGATTATCGAAGAAACTGCATCAGTTTGCAATCCCGCCAACAACATGGTTTTTTTTACCCCACATGCCTTCAGTGCCTGTTGTCAGTTGTTTTGTTGATATTTGCTGTTCTTACTAGGGAAGGATGCAATCTCAAAGTTTGTGGATTTGAGTTTCTCTAACTGTTAGGGGTTGATGAACATTTTTATTTTTCATTTGTTACCCACTTTTTTTCTTCTTCTGATACCTCTCTGTTTAAATCCCAGGCTAGTTTTTAGTGAATCATCTTATTTAAACTTTTTAGGTCCTTTATACACTGTATGCACTGATCCTCTGTCAGATGTGTAGCTGGTTTGTTCTCATTCCATGGGAGACTTCTTCAGCAAACTTGGTCTTTCTTTAGCTATGTGGAAGCGTTTTGAGCTTATGAAGTCTCATTTTGTCCACTGTTGGCCTTAATGTTTGGGCAAACAGCCATATTCATAAACGTCTTTCCTACACATATATTCTGTAGGGTATTACCAATATTTTCTTCTAGCAGTTTCAGGGTTCTGGGTTTCACATTTAGGTCCTTGACTTATTTAAAGTTAGCATTTGGGCAAGGCGGTGGGTACGGTTCTGATTTCATTCTCCTGCATACAGACATCCAGTTTCCCCAGAATTGTTTGTTGAAGATGCTTTCTTTTCTCTAGTTTATGTTTTTGACATCTTTATCAAAAATTAAATAGCTCAAGTTATGTATATTCATATTTGGAGAGTCAATTTTGTTCCATTGATCTACACTTCTGATTTTGTGTCTGTAGCAAACTGTTTTTTTTTACTATGTCTCTGTAATATATCTCAAGAACTAAAATTGTAGTCCCTTCAGCATTGTTTTTTGCTCCTGACTTGTTTTAGCTCTCTGTTCTAGGTCGTTTTATGTTAATTTGACATATCTAGCTCTGATGAATAATGCCACAGTGAAAATAAGAGTTATTTCAGTTCTTAATGATAAATGCCCAGAAGAACTGTTGGGTTCTATGGTAGTTCTATTCTTAATTTCTTTTAGGAACCTCCAGAATACTTTTTCATAGTATCCCCCCAGCCATATGAAAAGGTCTAAAGTTATCCAAACATTTGGATTTGCTTTCAGGATATTTGCTTGTGTTGCTAGTATTACTGTTTGTTTGTTTGTTGTTGTTTTTAATAAAAGCGATCCTAATAGATCACAAGTCCTATTACAGCTTTGATTTGCCTAGTCTTAATTAGTTATTATACATGATATTATTTTCAATATGCCCTTTGGTCACTTGTATGTTGTATTTCGATAATGTGTTTACTAATGTCCTTGGTCCATTGAAGGCACCGAATTTCAAAATATATAGCAATATGTAACTAAGACAACATTGTACAGGTGGCACCGACCCTAGAGGCAAGAAGGGAAGAGAGGATCTAGAAAGAAGAAAATTCACACATAGGTGTGGTCAAACAACGTTTAACAAATTGCCAACACTGCACAGTGGGTAAAGAATGATCTCTCTCTAACACATGGTCAAAAATGCAGATGCCAGACTACAAAATTAAACTCTCACCTCAGACCATATAAAAAAAAAAAAAACCAACTCCTAGTGACTTTTCCTTATATCTTTAGATACAAGCCTCTCTGAGAGGCTTCTGCTTACAGTAAATGGTGAGTAGCACAGCGACTCACAACTGGCTGAAGTGCAGAGAATACGAGACTGAGGTGCGTTCAGGCCTAAAGGAAACATAGATTCTGTACCTCTCTCCCCAGGTTCAGGGGTCACTACAAAAGAGGCTGCAGAATGGTATTAAAGAGAGAGGTGGTAGAAGACTGTGAGGAAGCATTATCTTATGGGCACGCAGGGCAGCACGCACACACGAAAACACATCCCGATACCATGTACAAAACTTGCGTTAGCCCAAGCCAGACAAATGCCAGAACTGTGAGGGAAGTTAGCCACACAACCCCACCCCTTTCCTTGGAGCAAATGGCAATTGTTACCTACTGGAAGGGAGAGAGACATTTTCTCTTAAGTGTGTATCCACTGATAAGTTGACCATAATCCAGTGGAAGACCAGACATCCAAGACTATTTGAGGAGCACAAATTGGTCCTAAAGGATCTTTAAAAAAAAATATTGTTCTGATGTTACCTTATATGCCAAGAATTATTTCTTTTCCTCCAAATTAAATTTCCTTGCTATGGTAGTTTTCATCTCTGTCTTTCAGGAGGGACTTTCCGAAATTTAGTACAGTGTGAGTCAGAAGACTATGTTCCTGGTGGGACACTGCCAGTGATAAACTTCACCACAGAGGGATTCAGTAGATATATGACCACATTGTCACAGACCCTTAAAATTATTGATAATAACCAGGTTTTTTCCCTCTGAAATTACTTTGTTTATCTAGAAAATAGTGTCGCAATCCTTTGCCTTGTATATCAGATTGCTCACAAAAGTCCTAAAAGTGAGAAGTCGGGATGGGCAGGAGAGGTTTGTTTTGGTTCATAAAATTTAGTTTACAACTTGCCCCGGGTGGCGGCTTGTTCCCCTGGATCAGTTTTCTACAGAGTCCCCAGTCTCCTCTGTGGTGAGGGAGAGTCACCTGCCTACACAGCAAGGGACTCTTGCTCATCTCCAGAGAAACTTTCCCAATGGGGCCTGGGTCCTGCCCCTTGCTTCAGCTCTACTTAAATTACCAAGCCTTGCCCTGGGTCTGTGGTAAGAACCAACTTCATTCTTAGTGTTTTGGCTATTTTTATTTGACAGCCTTGAAGAAAACATCTTTCCTATCTTGGTGCATCTAAAATTCTGAACTTAAATCAATCTCTATCACAACTTGTCATAAGAATGTAACATTTATAAAATTCCTGATTGGGTCATGGTTCTTCCTCCTATAGGTAATCTATTGTATAATATGTGTAATAATATAAATGTATATGCAAAAAGTAATATTTTAAAAATTAAAAAACAAAACAAAACAAAAAACCAGCTTCATTCTCTGTTTGTCCCTCCTTCAAACACCTACATGCACTTAACAACGCCTGCTTAAGCTCCATGAAGGCTGTGGGCCTTTAGCAAACTATTGTAAATTCAAGATTAGAGATAATAAAGCAAAGGAAAGAGAATATTTTTATTGGGAGGACATTCCATTAAAAAATTTATGCAGCTGGAAAAAAAAACCCTGTGAATCATATGTGCACGCTCTGAGTGTAGGATCTACAATGTAATGGAAAACCAGACTAATAAAGATAAAAGTTACTTGGAAAAACTGAACTGTGAAAGTTGGTTCAGTGGGAGTCAGTTAGTTAAAGTACACACGTGTTTATATATAATTATATCAAAGGTCATCAGAAGAGAGACTGTCTTGTGCCTTTAGAAGACAAAGCCTTCCACACATAGACTCCCCAGGTATGTCTCATTCCCAGAGCACAGAAGTAATAGTGAAATAATGTAATGAGAAGAGTAAGTTTGGGACAAGTAAGGTCAATTCTTTGACCGCTAACAGATGCGGTAAACTGCCAGTACATCTTGAGACATATAGTGGTTTCAATAATGTTTATTTGATTATTATTAAGATGAAATGGGTATATAATTATGACATATACTTTTGTGTTTCCTTGTTTTTTGCTTCCTTGTTTGTTTTGAGATAGGGTATCACTATGTAGCTCAGGCTATCCTGCCTCTGTGTACCGCACGCTATGCTTGGACTCATTTGCCACCACCAGACTTGGCCCAATTCTGCTTATCCAGAACACTAAAACAGATTTTCAGCTAGACATATTCAAGTACAAGAAGTGGTAAATAATTACAGAATGTTTATACTTTGTGTGACGTTGGTTTTGTTGCTGTTGTTGTTTTTGACTTGGGTGGGTTAGAGTAAAAAATGTTTATTTAGGTAAAAATTTATACTTGCTTCATACACATTTGTGTGTGTGTGTGTGTGTTGGCCAAATAGAAGCTTTTCTCCTAAATTTATGATGATAATTTAGGCATGCATGGTATAATCACTAAGTTTGTGGTTTGGCGAGAACATTAGGATCAACAACTCAGTCCCCAGGGACAATAACCATCAGTTATTTCTGGCCCTGAGTGCAGGTGCTCTGCTTTCGCGCATCTGAAAGGTAGCGGGTTCAGCAATTTAGCATCTCTCACCACCACAGCAGGATGCTGATTAGTTTGATACCAAAAAAGAAAATGCCACCTACAGAATAATAAATTCTACTCCTTTACTGGTGGACAAGAAGGTGCCTGCTACTTAGCCAACTTCGTGTAAAACAAACAACCAGGTCAGTCTCTGTTCTCTGTCTCTACTCTTTTCACGTGTTTCTTCTCAGCACAGGAGAAAGAGAACCAGGACAGTGTCCTGCCTCGCGGGTGGGGGTTGGGGGGGGGTCTTCGTTACCTTCAGCATCACTGCAAGCAAGGTCAGTGAACTGGACTCACAGCAGTACCCCAACCACCTGTTGCATGCTTGTCAAAAGGTCATGTTATGGGCTGGGTGTGGGGGTGCATGCCTTTAATCCCAGCACTCGGGAGGCAGAGACAGGCGGATCGCTGTGAGTTCGAGGCCAGCCTGGTCTACAAAGTGAGTCCAGGACAGCCAGCGCTACACAGAGGAACCCTGTCTCAAAAAAACAAACAAACAAAAAAAGTCGTGTTATTCAGACTTTTTTATAACTACGGCAAATATCCGAGAAAAACACAACTTACAGGAGAGAACTACTTATTTTTGGCTCTTGGTTTTTAGAGATCACAGTCCAAGGTTGGGCAAGTCTATAGCTTGGGGCCTGAGGTTCAACAGACTGCCACAGTGGGGAGGGTAGAGTGAGGACTAAGGGAGGCTGCTCATACCAAGGCGGACCGGAAGCAGAGGAAGCAGACAGCAGAGACTGGGAAGAGCCGTCCAGGTGCCTCTGTGATACACACCGTCTAGTTAGGCCCCACATCTTACTTTCACCATTTGCCAACAATGCCGTCATGCCCTATTAGGGTCTAATCTATTGAACGATTATGTCATTGTCCTCCAAGTTCAATCACCTCCTGAAAGCTGGTCAGCAACCCAGTCCCCAGTATATAATATCCTCTGTGACGAATATCTCATGTTCAAATCATAGCAAAGGAGTATTTAGTTCACCTTTCGAAGTACCTTAAATTATTTTCCTTGAAACTTATCTTTGAAAAACATCCATATGGGTCATTCCATTTCTAAAAACCGGGCTTGAATGCCGCCTCGATTTTTAGGATTAAAATTGAAAGTTGTTATCATGGCCCCAAAGTACTGCGTGAACTCTGAGCTGATCCCCTGGGCAGCCTCATGCCCTACCACTCCCTGCTGTGTCGTTCTGCTTAGGCCAGCAGCTTCTCTTGTTTGGGCAGTTCTTCCTCCTCCCATAGAATCTCATGGAAGCTGATTTCTCACTCGAAAGCAGCCTTACCTACCCTTCATCCACTTGGCTCATTTTTAAGTTCAGTCTTGATTCTGAAAACAACAAATCCTCTGATACTCACACATTATTTCCTCCATGGCACTTGCTAAAATTGTTATGATATCAGTAATTGGTAGGTTATCATTTTTTCCTATTTATCTCTCCTGCCTAAATGGGTTGGGGGAAGGTTCACATTTTCTGAGGAGTGGGGGAGGGATGAAGATGGAGGGAGAGTGGGACTACAAAGAGAGGAGGGAGGGGGCTACAATTGGGATATACAGAGAATCAATAGGTAAATTTGAAAAATAATTTAGAGTGCAAAGATCTGAAGTCTACATCGTCTCTGTAACGTGTCAGTGACCAGTCTTGATGGGCCTCAATCCTGTAGAGCTTGGTCAGCAACCAAGTCCCCAGTATATAATATCCTCTGTGACGAATATCTCTGTAGAGCTTGGCACGGCAGCATACACCTGTGATCTCAGCATGGAGGCCAAGCCAGGAGCAGTTTTTGGGCAGGCCTGGGCTGTGCAACAAGTTCAAAGCCTGTCTGGACCACATGGTAAGGCTCCTTGCCAAAGAGGCAGGAGCTACAGGTTGGTTCAGTGTTACAACATAAGTTAGTTATGTTAACGCCCTGGGTTTCATCCTCAACACTAGAAAACAAGTGACAAAAAACCAAAAGAGATATGACATTCCAAACCCTATGGATGAAGAAAATGCTTTTATATAGGTACTATGCAAAACATATGGGGGTGATACAGAAATCTAATGAAATTACTGAAATAAAGACTTTTTCTCTTTTCTTTTTAAAATTTTTATATGTTTACTTTTATTATTTAACTAATTTATTCAGATTACATCTCAATTTGTATCTCCCAATCCTCCCTTCCTCCCTCCCTCTTTCACCCTATTCCCCTCCCCTAGGACTGTGACAGAAAAAAATTAAATGTTAGCACTAAGTAGTCTGTCTAAAGTAATATTTCAAATTAGCATTGATGCAGGGAAGGAAGTTCTAGCTCTCAATCTTCTTTTGTTAGAGTAACGTTGTCCCTGAACTCTGCATCGTCTGGTGCTCATCGGCTTAAGAGGCGTCTGACGAGCCACTGGTGGGATCAGATGCCCCGTGGTGAGACAAACAAGACATGAACAGAGAGACTGGATAGAAAGTGGAGGTGTGAGCCCTATGCATGTGCAGCCAATTGATTCTTGACACACACCCTAAGAGCATGCATGAACAAAGGACAGTCTTTCCAATAAGCGGAGTTGAGAACATTGGAGACCCACGCTCAGTGAATGAAATTAGTCCCAGACTTACTCAAAGCGAATTAAAGACAATTTACTAGAAGAGAACAGGAGAAATGCTTCCGGACATTGGAATGAGCAACGCTTTCCTGGGGAAGACTCTTAAAACAAAGAAGACCAAAGCATACATAAATTAAAACGCTCCTCGAGGAAAATAGTGTGAAAAACAATGTCCAGGATGGGAGAAAAACTTGCACACTATGCATCTGATAAGGAACTGCAGAGGCTCAGTAGGAAAAAAGTAAATGACCTGTTTAATAATGGATAATAGATCTAAATAGGTAATACTGGGGGCTGGAGGACCTGCAAGTAACCAATACATAGGAGAAAAAAAACTCAGTATCATTAGTTATCAAGGAAATTCAAATTAAAGTCTCCAATGAGATATCAGCTCACCCTAGAAAAATGGCTACTATCTAAAAGACTAAAAGTTCTGGTGAGGATGACGAAGAAAAGGATCCTTACACACAGCTGAAGCAGAGTATGTTAGACAGACACTATGGGAAACAGTATGGAATTTCTTCCAAAAAATTAAAACTAGAAATATCTGTGACGCATTAATCCCCCTGTTAGGATAGGGCAGCAGGAGGAGGAACCCTGGCAGGTTGGGGTCAAGGTGTGCTGCTAAGAGATCACCACACAGAACAGATCTCACACAAGAAGTGTACTGGGTGAGAGAGGAAGAGCAAAAGGCCACCTGAGTGTTGGAACACGAGAGAGAGACAGACAGACAGACAGACAGACAGACAGACAGACAGACAGAAAGAGACAGAGACAGAGAGACAGAGACAGAGACAGAGAGACAGAGACAGGCAGAGAGGGACAGCCGGATAGACTCAGAGACGGAGAGAATGAAAGCTAGAACACACGAGATAGACAGTGATCTGGCATGGCCGAGGACCTTTGAAAGGCACATGCTGCATACGGAAAGAGACAAATCACAACAACAGTGGAAATGTCCCACACCTGGGAGTGGCAGGTGATTTTGTGAGCTGTTGTTGCTGAACGGACGAAAGGAAGGTTGGCACAGCACCTGAGTATAGACACAAAGGAAGTGAAATCAGCACACCAAGAGATGCTTGCTCATTGCAGCATGCCATTACAACAGCAAAGATGTAGAAACAACAGAAGCTCTGCCAGGTGGTAAAGGACAAAGAGACTATGGCACACATCACCATGGAACACTATTTAACTATGAAAAGAATGAAGTCTTGTTATTTGCTCCAATATAGATAGAACAGGAGCGAGCCATTCCAAGTGAAGTAAGCCAGACAAAGAGGCAAGTACCAATGTGATACGGAGAATCTAAAATGCATCATTGCTTCTTGCCACTGAAGCACTTTGACATGACGTCACCTTGAAAATAAGGTAATGGACACTCATAGGCAGCCAACAAAGCATCTCTGATTCAAACCCACACACCCCATGAACTCTTACATTTATGTCCTTAACCAACATCTCACACACACACACACACACACACACACACACACACACACACACACACACACACACACACACCCGTTCCTCGGTGAAACATCTTATCATTTTCACTCTTTTGCTAAGAATCTACGTTTGCTCCTCACAATTCGTCATCCAATATTAACTCTTTACAAGTAGCAGAGTCAGTTCATGAACATTGCCCTCTATTCCTCAATTTTCCTTTCTTCCTCTTCTCTCCCTTGATTCTCTCTTTTTCCCCACATGTCAGCCTAATGTGCCTCGCTTTTACATGCTCCTGCCCTGGTTCTCAAGAGTCCTAATGCTGTGGCCCTTTAATACATACAGCTCCTTATGTCACCGTGACCTCCCCAGACATAAAATTCTTTTCATTGGTACTTCACAACTGTAATTTTGCTACTGTTTTGAATTGTAATATAAATCTCTGATACGCAGAATAGCTGATATGAAACACCCCCACCCCAAAGGGTTGTGACCTACAGGCTGAGAGCTGCAGCTCTGCAATCTTATCTGCATCACAACGAAACGCATGGCTATTGTGACCTCAAAAGGAAAGTAACCCAAAAGACTGAAGAACTCTAGTCCTACAATAGTACCCATGAGTCGGCAATTCATTCTCAAGCCAAGTCCTTACATTCAGGGACCATGCTTTTACACTTTCACTCACACACACACACACACACACACACACACACACACACACACACACACACTCACACACTCACACACACTCATACTCACCCACTCACCCACATATACACACTCACACACATACACACACTCACACAACACATACATGCACACTCACACACACTCACATACAGAGAGGGGGGCATTATATCCTGGGAAAGAAATCTTATAGTATTTCAGCACAAAAAGATGGTCCAAACGTACTGTGCTTCTTCCAGGTAGGCCCTAAGCTGTTCAGCTGATCCCACAGAGGACAAACAACCGTTTACAGCACCCCTGCTTTACTTTGCCTTCCCAGTGGAAGCCTTTTTCCTGCATCCTCTGCCTCTACTTTTGTTTCCTTTTGACTCCTCTGGCAGGCTGGAATTTATGAAGAACATAATGTTCTGTAGCCTTTCAAAGATGCAGGTGTATTTATTATCCACTTGCCCTGCTCTTATGAGCCCTTCGTTTTTCAGCCCTCTATTGGAGCATTGCTACTGTTGGTAAGAATCTGAGGAAGGCTTCTGTAAGGGGACCCCTAGAACACTTCAGAAAACACAAATCAGATTTTCAACAACAGCTAAATTACTTCTTTCCAATGCAGAGGCACTGACATGTACCAGAGGACTGTTTATCATAGCTCTGAGGGCCTGTACTTCATAAAGGAAACATTCATTTCAGCACTCTCTTTCTCCCCACTATAGTAAAAAAATATGCTCCTTTGAAATCTGTTAGGAAAATTGGTTCCTTGCACTTCATCTTATAAGAAAAATCATAACAAATGCTGATTTGTAATAAAATACATAGACAGTAAATCCTACTCACAGGGAAAACAGAAAATAAATAAATTTGCTGCCACAAAAACACTACCATAATTTTTTTGAGACACCAAACAAATGTAAGCTGTTCATAATTTCACAGAAATAAAGATTTCTGACCCCAGAATTTCTGCATCAATCCTCTTGTTCAGATGATGACAAATGAACAATTGGAGACTTGAAAGGACAACTAGCTTAGCCATAGCTGCCACAACTACTTGGCAACTGAATGCCATGTTCCTCCAAGACACAACTGCACCTGAATGGAAAACTTTGACTGTGGTTTCTTCTTAGGTCACCACTTATAAAGCAAACACCTTGCAAATGTTGTGAGTTGATCCAGGGCCCCCTCACATACAAGGCTCTTACCACTGAGCTAAAGCCCAAGCTCAATCTCTTGCCATTACATGGCTGGAAGATTCTTTAAATCAAATCAATGGTTAGCAGTAAAGGGCTCACTGAAATCAATACTAATTTCTAGAAGTTCAATGTCCTCCCATTCTCATCTCATGGGTACAAATCTTATATGGCTATATATTAAGGCATCCATGCAATATTCATGTCAATATCTCAGCAGTATGTTTCTTTGGCACCTATTGGACTGGTCTTATAGTCACTTCCAAGTAGTCATTGACACCACTTATTGTGTCACCTATGCAGCCAGCACTGCTGCCTGTACCACGGGCAGCTCCACTGGAAATAGGGAACTATTTTTCTGGCCTGTAGGCACCATACATACCTACAGCAACCATAAGTACTATGCTTTGTAGGTTTTGAGCTTTTAAAAAGCCTACTTTATTCAGGGTTCTTTAATGCCTCTACTTCCCTTCCAACCCACCTACCCTAGATAGGAGAGAGACAAGGTGACATGATAATTAGACCTTTATTAAACTCAGTTCCTTAGGGCAATTCCAGTCTTCATCTTCAGGGTTCCAGAAGACCCGTTAAACAGCCAGAAACTCACCCAACGTGACCACAACTGCAGGGGCTTGAGCCCTGAACATTGCTTCTCTCTAGGAGCATCTTGGAGTGGAGCAATGAACAGCCAAGCAATGTGAAGTGAGGAAAAAGCCAAAAGCCAAGCCTCTGGTTTTGGCCTCATATTTATCTCCTCTCAGAGTCCACACCAAGATGTTCTGCATGAGGCAGTTCCCCTTCTACTGGACAAACATCATGTACACTCTCACAAGTCTGTTTCCAGCAGACAAACATCACATGCCCTCGCACAAGTCTGTTGGATCCCACACTTGGGATCAAAACAAAGACATGGCAAGTGAAGGCTTTCGTGGGACATGCCCCTTGGGCTAGTGTCCAGATATAAGTGAGTATATACCATTTGATTCTTTCTGCTTCTGGATGAACTCACTCATCATGATCATTTCTAGCTCAATCCATTTGTCCACAAATTTCAGGAATTCCTTGTTTTTAATAGCTGAGTAGTATTCCATAGTGTATATGTACCACAGTTTCTTTATCCATTCTTCTACTGAGGGACACTTAGGCTGTTTCCATGTTCTGGCTATTATGAATAAGGCTGCTATGAACATGGTTGAACAAATGTTCTTATTGTGTGCTGGAGCATCTTCTGGGTATATTCCAAGGAGTAGAATAGCTGGGTCTTGAGGAAGCCCTATTCCCAGTTTTCTGAGATAGCACCAGATAGATTTCCAACGTGGCTTACTAGGAAAGTGGGACAGAGGGGAGGACATCCTATTGGGACTCTAGGTGAGAGAAGCATGGGAGAATGGGGAAGTAGAAGGATCCAGAGGGTCCTAGACACCTACAAGAAGAACATTATGATGGGCAGATCTTGGCCCAGGGGTCCTGCTCAAATTATGGCACCAGCCAAGGACAATATGTGCAGTAAACTTCAAACCCCTACCCAGATCTAGCCAATGGACAGGGCATTCTTCACAGTTGAGTGGAGAGTGGGGTCTGACTTTCACATGAATTCTGATGCCTCATATTTGAGCATGTCCCCTGGATGGGGAGGCCTGGTGGCACTCAGAGGAAGGATAGCAGGCTACCAAGAAGAGACTTGATAGCCTATGAGCATATACAGGGGGAGGAGGTCCCCCTCAGGAACAGTCATAGGGGAGGGGAGTAAGGGGGAAATGGGAGGGAGGGAGGAATGGGAGGATACAAGGATGGGATAACAACTGAGATATAATATGAATAAATTAATACAATATATTTTTTTTAATATTCTTTTCCTATTGTTTAGGTTAGTCGGATTGTAAGTGAGGTACTCTCAGTTAATAAGTTCATAATAAAATATATTTGTTAAAATTGAGCCTATATGTTTCTTTTAATTAGTTTTTGAAGCAGGATCTCTCTGTGTTGACTAAACTACTCTTAGTCTTAGTAATCCCTCTGCCTCAGCTCTTCAGCAGTGGGACTATAAGTGTGTGCCAGAACCTTGGCTTGCTAAGCAGCTTTTCCTGTTTTCCTTGGGTATCATACATTATGTCACTGTAAGTGAAACTCAGCCGTTCCATGAGTCCCTCCCACTGACAGGCTTCCTGGCTGTTTTAAAAATTCCTTCAATTCCAAATTTTAGGAAAGAAAGTCAGCATTCCTAACCTTACGTAGCATGTACACTTCAGCACTGTGGGAAATGTACGATACAGCAAGGGCCACCATGGGACCCATGTCTAAGTCAGATATGCCAATCCCTGCACTGCTTAAGCCTGTAAGAATCAGTGTTTGAGTGAATAGCACCAAATTTTCTAACCAGACAGACATTTACCCACATTTCTGAATCCCAACAGTAAGATGAACTTTGGCTCAAATGTATGGTTGGTTTTGTTTGTTGTTGTCGTTGTTTTGTTTTGTTTGCATAAATTAGCTTTCTCATAGTTAAAATAATGGGTGTAAGTTCACCTAGAAAATTTTGCTTTAGTGAAATTTTGGACCGTGGACTAACTTATCTGGCTAGACTCTTTCTATATTGGGAGAAAATACCAATGCCTGTTCTATTTGTACACCAGGCAGTAAAAAAATAATCACCCTTGAGCTATGCCATCTCCACTTTACAACAGTTACCCTGCTCATAATTCTTACCTTCAAACCATACATGCAGACCATAGCTCCTCCTGTAAATACTTGAAATATCCCAGTGTTATTTTTTAAATACCCATGTACAATTGTCTAAAACTTAATTCTCACGTTTATTTACTTGAGAAACATACAGTTTGCTTCCACAGTGCTGGAAAAGATGAAACCTTTCTTTTCTCTCAAAATGTAGTTGTTCATAACAATCGCCTATCCTATTGTGTAATTCAAGACTCACCGTTTTTAATCCACCTGAGCAGAAGGGGCAGGTGGCACTGTGCTCATCCAGGAGTGCTCCATGCCAGAGGTGCTGGTGCTCCATGCCAGAGGTACTGAGCTCTGGCTTCCTGTATGAACTTACTTAGGCCATGTAGCTGATCCAAGACAGTGATTTAAAAAGAAACTCCTCTCATTTATCGGAAAACATGAAAATGCAATTACATAATTTGCAATTAAAATGAAGCTTTGGGCCTTTAAATTTAAGTTGCTGAATCTCTTAGCATATTGCCTTATATATTTTGTGTTTCCTGTGATTTTATCTCCACTTCTCTGATGCAGAGACCATACATTAAACTTTCCAAATCCCCCATAGCTATTTTTATGGTACCTATGCACTGTGATATCTACTGCCTATTGACTTTAAAGTGGGCGCAAAGCACTTACATTTTAATTGCACATTTTTAAAGATTAAATTGAGTCCTCCAATGGAATACAGAAAGGCATAAACACAAAGCAATTTACCATTCCTTATTCTGTGAGAGTCTGTTTTGAGTTTTGAATGATCTTTATAAAAACAAACAAACAAACAAAAAGCCCTAAACCTCTGGTTTCCTACTCAATCTAAGATATCTGAAGTAAAGTAGAAAAGAAAACTATGTCAAGACTAATGTAAAAGTTGCAGTCAGCAGTCTTAGATTCTGCTACCAGTTTCACCTCCCCCAAAACAGTCTTCGCTAATCAGAACACTCTCCTAGAGACAAGCACATATTCCCATTGGAAGAGACTGATGCACAGTGCTTCTGTGAAAATATTATTGACTACATGTTTAGAAAAAACATGTCACTGAAACTCTAGTTGTCCAGTCAAGCACAATCTCTTATTGGAGTGTCCTCATCACACAACAACCTGGACCAGGCCAATGGTTCAATAGAAGAGCCCGTGTCTTCCTACTGACTCTTGCTTTGAAAAATTAATGGTATCTCTATCTACTTACATCTTTATTTATTTTCTTGAGTGAAGGAACAAAAAGCTCAGTGTTCTGTTGATTTGTGGTGGGGAAGACAGCAGGTTCTGCCCAGCAGGACTCATTATGAGCCATTTAACATTTAGGTGGATGTGTTGGTTTGAACGCATACAGCCTCCATATGTTCATATGTTCGAATGCTAGGCCCCTAGCTAGTAGAACCTTTTGGGAAGGATTAGGAGGCGTCACCTTGATGGAGGAGGTGAGTCACTTGGAGTGGAATCTCAAAACCCCACTTTAGGCCCAGTGCCTTTCTCTCTACCTGTGGGTCAGGATATAAAGCTCTTAGCAAGCCACTGCTCCTGAGACATGCCTGTCTTCTGCCATGCTCCTCGCTGTGACTGATGATCATAGACAAACTCTCTGAAAGCATGATCAAGCTCCCAGTTAGCTGCTTTCTTTTATAAGTTGCATCGGCCACAGTGCCTCCACTAGCAACAGAACAGCAACTAACACAGCAGATGTCGCTTGCAGGATGATCTGGCAATTTAAGCCACCAACCCCTGGAATCTCTTGCCTCTTCTTACCCACTGACAGTACTTGCTCCAGACAGCTGTGCCTCTTCTTGTGGTACTCCTATCTCATACGCTACTTAAAAATTAACACTCATAAGGAAACCTGTTCATCACGGGCCCGCGAGAGTCCCATATCCTTCACAAAATTTCCATGAGCTAAAGAATTTCTTGGATGTGCAGTCCTACCTCCCAGCACTTGAGATACACAGGCAGAGGGACCACTACAGGTTCAAGGCCAGCCTGGGCTACATCATGACGTCTAAAGCTATCCCTGACAACATGGAAAGATCCTGTCTTAATGAAAACAAACAAGCAAGCAAACAGGAATAAATCTTAAAGTTGCTCTCTTTTGCTTCAGGTGCACTTCTGTGTTCTGTTGCACTTGTGGATTCCATGAGTCTGCCTCTTATTCCCAGCATCAATCTTTGCATGAAGATGTCTATCTTTTCCTGTTACAGTGTAAATCCCCACTAGGAGGAAGTCAGATCTTCCATGGCTTTAATTTATCTTTTGTGCTTACTATAAAACCTGACCCCTACTATTTAAGAAATTAATATTTTCATACTTGTAAAATGTTAAATTAATGATAGTGTACACGTACTTTACTTAGATTAAGAAAAATCAAAACACTGTGTAAACACGTAATACAAATGAATTCCCTTTTTAAAAAAAATCCTTTTCAATTATAGTTCAGCTTTATGCAGAAGCCTCAGTATTTTCAGTTAGCTGATAAGGGCTTTTCCCTGAGAGCTTGAAGGATAATCTCATTTTTAATCGAGCACAAAGCTAGAGATAAGTTTTTTTCCCTGGAACCTCTGCAGCATGTAGCAGATATCTCAAGACTTCTTGCTCTTGGGTCATTCACAGGAGCACCACTGCTATGGTATCTATAAATAGAAATGCTAGTATAGAATTTTTCACATGAAAATAATGGCTACTCTGGAAATCTTTCACGGGTGGCAGATATTCATTCTCCCTTAACTACCAAACTAGCCATGCTGCTAGGTAGGACTATACAGAAAGAGCAATCCTAATTTATATGAACTTTCAGTTAGGCACCACTAACAAGGACACCAGCCTACTGGAGTGGCCAGCATAGTAGCAGAAACCCAGTGGGTTGCCTCAGAGTCTAACCCACATGCCTGATGGGTGGATGGGACAGAGTAAGTGTTCCCATCTTCTCTTCCACTCACCTCTTAAATCTATAATCATTATTGAAAACCCAGAAGAAGCAGAACCCCTGCATGCTGCCAGTGAATAGCAAGATCCACCCAAGTAGAGGTTCTGGTTTAGGGAGGCCAGCTAAGCAATAGATACAAACGGAAACTGACTTGGCAACCTTTAACTCTAGCACTTGAGGGACTGAACTGGGAAGACCATAAGTTTAAAGATGTCTGAACTATATAGTGAAACCCTGTGTGCGGAGAGCAGAGGAGATATTATTTACACTGTAAATATCTGTGAGCAAGTCAAACCTGAGGCTACGCAGAAGGACTACTTACAGCAGTGAGATCATAAACAGTTTGGTTGAAATCACAGATGAGCTGTGCCCTGAAGAATGAAAGGGGTCCCAACACACGCACAGGGTGCCTGGGGGGAGCATCTCAGGCTCTGTTGTGAAAGACCGGAGTGGAATTCTGGAAGAAGCTAGTGTGCACTGTGGTCAGAGGGCGTGAAGCATAGCTGAGCTTAGAAAGGACAAAGGCAAGTCAGACGGGGTGTGTTTCTCTGCAGTAACTTATGACATTGTTTTTGTTTGTTTGTTTGTTTGTTTTTGTTTTTTTTTTTAAAGTAGAGTAGACGCAAATGTTTCCTTTAAGAAGGAAATAAAGAGGGGAAGGAGGGACCCACGAAGACTCCCCCAAGGTCGTGCTGGTTCTCAATGTCTGGGACACAGACAGGGAAAAATTTCACCAGGGATAGCTGTCCAAGCAGAGAGAAATGTTTGGGCTTAAGGTGAATGCGGAAGGTAGAAGCAACACGCCTCAGCAGCAGAGTCATATGGAGAAACAAAGAGGAAGACTAAAGGGTATAGGGGAGGTGTCTGTACAAAAGTGAAATCTGAGTAAAACTGTATAAGGGTTGGACAGGATAGGTGAGAATTAAACATGTGAATGCTTTTGTTAAACTTAAAATTCCTATTTGTTTGCTTGATTTGTGTTTTGGTGTGTGTGTGTGTGTGTGTGTGGTATGTGTGTGTGTATGTGTGTGTATGTGTATATGTGTGTGTGTATGTGTGCATGCGTGCACATGCGTGCATGTGCATGTGTGTATGTGTGTGTGTATGTGTGTGTGTATGTGTGTGTGTGCATGCGTGCGTGCGTGCGTGCGTGTGTGAGCCTGTACATGCTTGCCACGCAGGTACTGTGGAGGCCAGAAGAGAATGTGAGGTCCCCTGGCACTGGAGTTACATGCAGCTGTGAGTCGTCTGATATGGGCACTAGGAACCACATAAGGGCCTTTTGGAATAGTGGCAAGTGTTTTTCTCTGCTAAGTCATCATCTCCACAGTCCCAAAGTCCTTTTTTTCCCCTAAATGACAGAGAACCTACTATGGAGCTAAATCTCTTCAAACTCCCGAACTCTATCTCTTTCATTTGGTTTGATACAATGTCTCACTATGTACCCAAAGCTGGCCTTGAGATCTCTGCAGTCAGACTGAGTTTAAATTCTGAGGTCTAGAGTAGGGGAATAGGGTGAAAAGGGGCGGGGGGAGGAAACAGGGAGATACAAGTGAGAAGACACAACCTGAATAAATTATTAAATAAATTATTAAATAAATAAATATCAAAAAGAAAATAAACTCTGAGTCTCCCTGCCTCTGCTTCCTCCACTTGCTGGCACTGTATGTATGTGCTACTACACTCCCTCATTTCATTTTTCAGTTTTTTACGTGTCAGTTTTCAAAGGCCTACAGATTTAGAGCACTGAAACCTATCCCTCCAGTGGCAGAAGGTACCAAGTGCAGCCCTAATCTGTAGGATGGTTTGTGGATATTCCCAGTTCATGAAGCCTGCTAGTGTGCATGGTTGTGTGCCTCCAATGCAGAGCCAACCAAATTTCTTGAAGGATGGTACGGGCTGGTAAGAAGAGATCAGATCGTGAGGGAGAGGCAGTTGACAATGTGTATGAAGGACATGTCTGTATCCCAGCCAGAAGGGTTAAAGGTGTGTGGTATGTCCGCACTCCAGGCGGGTCACACTGACCTACAAGGGCTTTGGATGAGACCCCTTGCCAGAGCAGTCATGTTGCTGGAATGACCTCTGCTGTAGCTTGTTCCATGGGTCAGAGTAACAGAGCACGATTGTTTGGCCACAGTGCCTGTTTGACCAACCCTTCTTAAGCCATCAATCTCCTGTGTTTTGGTTTCCTTAGATGCACAGCTGGAGAATAAGAATATTAGGAAAATTAAATATTTTGTTACTATAAAATGCTCAGGTTGGGGCCTGGCATACCAGAAGCACTTATAAACAGTTACCTATCATTGTTTTCCATGTGCTTGCTTCTTGTCACTTATAGTAAAAATTCATCTCCCAGAGCAAGCCGCACTATCTTTCAAAACCTGGCATTGAGCTTGATCGGGAAAATAGAGCGCTTTTGTAGACGATTGTAAAATAATAATGTAAATAAATCCATTATGAATCAACCTTCTCAGTTTTATGTAAATGAAATTTGTTCAAATTTACCTTTGCCTCTATGGTTTGCTGAAATTGCCTTTAAAAGTAAATGTTAAGCATTTATTTTAGAGGAAAATACATATTTCCTCTCTTAAGGGAGGCTACTATGTTTAAATTAAAGTTTTATTATTCATTACTAGCAACACAAACATCCATTACCATGTCGACAGCCCATCCCGTGACCTCCTCGTCTCATGCCGGCCTGCCATCTCTCTTCTCATCACACTCACTCAGAACCGTGCTTTCTCATAAGTCACAAGAAGGAGACCAAAGAGACTATTAGGTTTATAGCCTCACTTTTCAACAAGAATCTTGCTTGCCAGGGTTATATATTATGGCTTTAGAAGATACATAATTGGGCTTGGTGGAGCGTAGAATAAAAAATTGGGGCCAATAAAGCCACATACCTAGGCTGAAACAGTGGAACACAGCCCGTAAAGCAGAAATTTTGCTGGAACTGTTTCAAAGTATGAGACACATTTTTCATTTCTAGTATGGTTTTGTTCTGAGGATACAACAATGCCAATGTGTGGTTATATAAAGGCAGAAACCACACACACACACACACACACTTGGCAGTATGGTGCTTAAAAATATGAGAGAGGAAGAAAGCACAAAAGTGGAAGATCAGTGTACACTGTTGCTTTCATTTAATTCCATTTTCAAGCATTTCATAGAAGAAAGAGCTTAAAATACCTCTACCTAGAAGGATAGGAATTTACTGTACTAAGATAATGGGGGTAGAAATCGTGCATTTGTGCATAGACAGTGGATTCAAAATTGCGGACAAACGCATGAGGTCATGCTGTATATCCACAAGGTGAGCGTTTTATTCAGTGTGCATCCTTTCCTTTTGTGGCCTTCTGATACGGATTTAGGATCTGGTGTGTGTGTGTGTGTGTGTGAAAATGATCATTAGGGAACTGTCTATTTTCACTTTATCATGACTTCATGATGTTTGCCAGTTGCCCGACAGGGAATAACGTGCGATCAGCACATGAGCTAGGACCAGATAGAGATGCAATGATTTGCTACAAGCATATTATAAAATCCACTGTGATCCTCAATTTTATGTGTCAGCTTGCGTAGGTTTATTGTATCTAATTGTTTGGTCGTGTATCATGTTGTGAATATATATACACATACCCTGTAAACTTTAAGTAGATTGCCCCTTAGTCAACTTTAAGACATTAAAAAAAAAAAAAAAAAAAAAAAAAAAAAAAAAAAAAAAAAAAAAAAGAGGCTGTGGTCATTTTGGGATCTTTTGAAAAGGGAAAGAATTGGGCTTCTGATTAGCCTTTGAACTTGTGACTGCAACATCACAAGTCTATTCATCTCCAGCCTGCCGTATAGAGCTCGAGAGACCCTATATGTATGTGATCAAAGTCCTTAAAACTTAACTTATTGAGTTATTTATTAACTCATTTACCTTTCTACTTCTCGAGAACAAGGAATGCTTATCTTCCTGCCCCAGAGCTAAGATGACTTCCCAGATGATCCCACAATCTCTTTTGCTGGTGAAATATTCTCAGATGCCTTCCATCTTTTCATGCTCTGGATTGAGTTTTACTGCAGTGGAACAATGCAGAAGAGAGCCTAAAAAGATCACCCTGTCCCAGAAAGTTTCGTGATTGTCTTACAAAATGAATATGGCATAGAGCAGCAGATAAAGATTATGTGAAAAGGGAGGAGAAAAAATGGAAAAGCAAAAAGTTATACAGAATGATAAAGTTGTACAAGGTCACCATAACTCATCTGTTCCCAATCTAAATGCCTAAAGCATTTGGAAAAAAACATGGGAGAGTTTTGTTTTGTGTCAAGGTAGCAATTTAAGTCATATTTTTTCCACAAAATAGAACCGTCATTTCTGTCATATATCTCCAAGCTATGCCAGTAAATGGTTGAATGGATTTCATTTAATCACCTAAGGGACTGATGCTGAAATGTACTTCAAGCAAATAAGTTAGATGCTAAGGATGTGTCAAATCCCCTAGTGGCACGCGATGGATTCATAGAAGATAAAACCACTCTCTGTTGTTTGTAGATAAGAACTTTCTTAAAAGTGGTTTTTCGCATTTGAGAAATAAATTTAATGGAAATTTTTCTAAGTAGGGCATATTTTTGATGACTAAGATTAGTACATTATATCTACTCCAAACCAAGTCAATAATGGACTATCCCCAGATAAGCATGCAAAACAAAAAGTTGCATGTAACTTACTGCTGAAATAGGAGACAGAAATGAACTAATTTAGTGCGCCACAAAAATGGCTCAAAGAAACCAAAAAGAGAGAAAGTTCCTCCAAAGACTCCCAACATTATTGACTGGGAAAGCATACTTTCATCAAAGGCTCATATGAAAGTCATTAATAATTGGGGAAATAACTAACCCATTCACAGTTTCCAATGGGAGAGCAAATGGTGTAGAATCTGAACTGCATAATGCAGTTCATCTTTCAAGTGCATTTTTACAAAAAAAAAAATCCATGATCCAAATGAAAAACTGAGCACTCTTTACACGGGAGCATACTGAAGCTAGAGAGAACCATAAATGTTCAGGGAGCCGCACTGCAGAGCAAGCCTCACAAATGGCACAGGTGTGACTGATGAGAGAGAGAGAAAAAAAATTGTACCATCGCAGTAAACAATCTTTTTTTTTTTTTTTACAGCAAAGATGTTCATCCTTCAAGCCAACCAAGGAATCAAGCAGCCCACCTGCCCATCTTTACCTCTCCCTTCTTTCTTCCAAATCCGGTGTCCCAGTCTCACCCCCAGCTCTGCAGAAAACCACTTGCCGCACCCTCCCCCTGATCTTATGGGTCTACTCTACCAACTTTCCTTGCAAACCTGTGAGCCAAGCCTGCCAAAGAAGCCAGTACTTGAGCTAAGCCAGCAGGCAAGATTCAGTTGTTTCCTTCTCTCTCCTCTGCTCCAAATCCAATTCCCCAGCCTCACCCCCAGCTCTGGAGCAGTCTAGCTGCTGAGGCCTCTCTTTCCTTTCTGCCCTGTCTCTGGCAGACCAGACAGACCTTTCTCTTCTTATCTGACTCATTGCTTTAGACAGCCTTAAACTCTAATAGGCATCCCCTGAGAACAGCCAGCGTACTTTGGCTAGCAAAAGAGGTAGGCTGACTACAGAGCTTCATCTCTTCCTCCATCCCTCTGAGTTCAGCACCCTGTTCCCATGCTCAGATCTGTGGCAGACACCATGCTATGGGTGTGCTTTTTTATTCTCTGGACTTATTACCAGGGGACTAAGCCAACCCTGGTGGAACAGCCTGTGTTCTTCCCTCCTGTGGACACCCTCAACCCCCTTCCCAGCTCCTAAGTCTCAGCTGCCAATACCTAGAAACACATCCTAGCAAGAACATGCACTGACCACAAGTAGAAGGATCCCAGAAGAAGAGTTTCCTAGCAGGCAACACACAGCTACCACCCTCTCTTAAGAACCAAAGACGGTGACAGAAACCAAGGAACAAACCACACACCCAAAAGAGCCAAGGCCACATAAGAGAACCTAGAATTACATCAAGACTTTGAAGAAAGAACTTGAAGACGATATCAAAATATGGAAAGACCTCCAATGCTCATGGATTGACAGATTAAAACAGTAAAAGTGTCTACCAAAGGCAGTCTACAGATTAAAGACAACCCTATCCAATACAATTCTTCACAGATCTTGAAAGGATAATTTTCAGCTTCCTATGGAAACTCAGCAATCACAGGGTAGCCAAAACAATCCTGAATAATAAAAGAACTGCTAGAGGTAGCATCATTCTTGACTTCAAATTGTGCTGCAGAGATACAGCAATAAAAGCAACGTGGTATTTGACACAAAAACTGACTCATCAACTGACAAAATGAAACTGAAACCCTAGACATAAATCTACACACTTATGAATGCCTTGTGTTTTATAAAGAAGCCAGAAACCCACACTGGGAAAAGATGGCATCCTCAACAGATGGTCCAACATGTAGAAGAATGCAAGTAGACCCATACTTACCACCTTGCACAGAATTCAACACCAAGTGGATCAAGGACCTCCATACACCAAACCTGGTATAAGAGAAAGTGGAATATATCCTTGAATTCATAGGAAAAGACTTTCTAAACAAAACACCTTTAACACAATAACAAAGATCGACAATTAATAAATGGGTCCTCATGAAATTCAAAGCTTTTGTATGATATAGAAACTGTTGTTTGGACAAAGTAACAGGCTACAACAATGGAAAAGAATTTTGTCACCTACACATCTGACATATAAAGAACTCAAAAACATAGATATCATGAAACAAATAACCCAATATAAATATGGCATACAGATCTAAACAGAGAATTCTAAAAAAGAAGAAACACATATGGCTGAGAAACAGAAATATTCAACATTCATGAGACAGTCAAATCAAAACTGCTTTGCGATTTCATGTTAAACACATAAGAATGGCTAAGATCTATAAAACACATAACAGCTCATTCTGGTGAGGACGTGGAATAAGGAGAGCAGTTGTTTATTACTGGTGGGTATGCAAATTTGTACAGCTACTATGGAAAACAGATTAGGAGTTTCTCAGGAAGATGATAATCAATCTGCCTCAAGATCCAGCTATAGCAAAGGAGGCTCCATCCTATCACAGAGACACTTGCCTGACTATGTTAATGTCTGCCCAGTTCATAACTGCCAGAATATGTAAATAATATAGATGTCTCTCAACAGAAGAATGGATAAAGAAAATGTGGTACACAGTTGAATATTACTCAGTCATTGGGAAAAAATAAAACCATGGTATTTGAAGGAATGGATCAAATCAGTAAAAAACAAAATATCTGAGTGAGCTATCCCAAACCCAGAAAGAAAAATATGAATACAATATGTATTCACTTATATGTGTACATTAGCTCATAAGTCAATGACAATCAAGCTACAACCCATAGAACCACTGTAATGGACAAAGGGAGTACAGATATATTTTCCTATGAAAGGGAAATAGAATAGTTATGGATGCACTGGGGCTTGGGTGCTAGAACTGGAGGATCAAGTGTGGAAGGGTATTGAAAAAAGATGACAAGGGAGGAAATACTGTGAGAGATGGATAAAATGAAGGACACAAAGCTTGTAAGAGTAACCACCAATATCTGATTTGACTTAAGGCCCTCTCGACCCATACCTGACACTATTTGGGTGAAAAAGAAACCAAAGGCTCTGTTCAACTAAAGGAACAGAGTGATAAAGTGACTTCTAATGGCATTCTGCCTTGCTAGGCCATCATCAGAGAAGTTTCTCCCTGTATCACACAGATGCATGCCTGGCAATAGATGGGCAACAGAAAAACAAAGCCAGTGATCTTTGGAGCTCCTTGTCTCATATGGTCATGTCATGAGTTTTTCCTTTTTTCCTCCTTTAAAAAAATTTTTTTATTAATTTTCATTTATTTTTTTAAACCTACAGTTCCTTTGTGTATATAATATGGATTCTGGTTTCAAGTGTTCAAAGGAGTGAGTCTTTACATCTATATCTGTTTCTAGTGACTTCTCTTGGACTCTTTTTGTTCTGTTTTTTTTTTTTTTTTCCTATTCTGATGTGTTCATTGTTATTTTATTGTTATTTTACTGTTGCTTGGAAAACTCTTCTCTAATGAGAAACAGAAAGGAGGTGACTCCAAATGGGAGGGGATGTGGGAAAGGGCTGGGAGAGGAGGGGGAGGGGAAACCATAATCAGGATATATGAAAAAATATCTATTTTCAATAAAAAAAAACTAATGTCTGACCACTAAACAAAGCAAGGGCTATTACACATTAAGAAAAATTTTAAAGCTTGTGATTTTATTTTCAGCTAAAGTGCTAATGCTTTTAAAGGGTCCCAGAGGAAAAGAGTTTAAACAGCAGCTGTCTAAATTCCTGCAAGGTCCAACTCACCTTTTATTGTATTAGGAATGGAAATGAGCAAACAGTGGTTCTCTTCCTTTGCCTCTTTCATGAGCATTGGTACTGTTTTGTCAATATTACTCTATAAACATCTACAAAAACGAAATTTTCTCAAAATATAATTAAATGGAAAATTGGAAATCAACAAACACAGACCGCCCCCTCCTTTCATAGGATAGTAATTATAACTTATCTGAAATATATTTCATGAAAATACATGTGCTAACTGTCATGAAAAGGGAACATGCAACGTTTGTGTGATAGAAGATGAAACATGGACTAGGGATGAAACCAGGTGCACAAGAGATGCTTGCCTAGGAAATATTTTGTTATTGGTGACATTATTAGAAAGAAACCCACCCTCCTGGTTACAAAACAAACAACCAGACAAAGGATCAAAATCTATGCAGTCTAGCTCCACATTTGTTGTCACCAGTCAACTCATGGAGCTTGGTCCACACCACCGTGCCTCAATTTTCTATGTTGTCAAATAGAAATAGTGACTTGTCTAAATAGTTTATTGGGTTAAGGCAAAGAGAATGGAGATACTATATAAGAAAGTATCGCTGGAGGGGGAAAATGCGAATTCATTGCAATGCTTTATTACTCTGTTTCATCTAAAAACCATCCTCTACTTCAATAGCTTTGTAGATTTTGCAGCTCATGTTCTTTTTCCATCTGAACAGGAGAACAAATGTTCCATGAACTCCGGTCCATGGAGGAAAGAAACTACCTCTCACAAGTTTTGGAAGCTGGTACTCAATCATATTCTTCTGGATCAAGGTAAAATTGCTTCTCGGAAGTTTGTGGTCCCATTAAAGAGAGAGCAGCTAACTGTTAGAGTGAAATTCCAGTCAGCCAGAGGATTGAATTAGTATTGAAGAGGTCCAGATCATGGATCGCAGAGTGGAATTCAAAGGCTCATCTCTCCACATCTTCCTCATTTAGAATCTGTCTCTATCCCAGATTTATAAACGGACACTGATTAACTCTCAAAGTACAAAGCAGAGAGCAAGCGTGTCTTATCTTAGTGTAGGCATATACACTTCCTTGAGAGCCCACACTCTCATGCCATGTTGGGGCTGGGAGGGGGCCTCAGAAATCAATCTGTCCAGTGACGTCTTGGCTTTTCTGGTACCTCTCCTTTGTCACGTGTGGTCCCACACTAAGCACTGACGTGTAAGATACTCTGGAGCATTTTCTGGTTGGCACAGAGTGGAGGAAATCCACCCTCTCTGTCCTCCTCCCTGGCCACCAGAGCCATGGAGCTCTGTGGAATGCAGCCTGGAAACACTTCATCGCCTCTCTCGTTTTATGAAGCCAGGATTGGAATTTATTTTCCTGCGGGCCGCCTATAGGGACCACTGCTGGCTCTGATTCTGTTACTCTAGTCTGTCTTCATTTTCTTTCCAGATTCTTATTTTCCCAGAGCAGAAATGAGTCAGTCAAAGAAAGCTCTGTGGGCTGGATCCAGAGGGAAGACTGGGGCATAGGCAATGTGGAGTGAACAGACAAAACAGAGAACAAGTCAATACACACCTTGTCATTAAGCCTTTGTCACTCAGGGGTAAAACGTTAAAGAGTTATGATTAAAGGAGGGTTGGGAAGTTTTGGAACAGCAACTCTAAAACCCAAATTGAGGGGCTGAAAAGACTTTAGATCTTGTGAATTTTATGTCTGACTATTTACCTCAGAGAAAGTGAGAAAATTAGGAGCATTTGTTCATTCATTCACTGTAAAATCATATCAATAAACACTATGCTATTTTTTTAAATTAAAGTAAGTAACATCTCTTCAGAAAAAATAACAATATTTTTCAAAGGTGGAGCCACTCTACTTGTTTGTGAGATTGCTTTTGTTTTTTTTGTTTTGTTTTGTTTTGTTTTGTTTTTTGTTTTTTTGTTTTTTTGGGTTTTTTTTTTTTTTTTTGGTGGAGTTTGTCACTAGGATTTTGTACATGCTAGGCAGACAGTCTACCACTGGGCCACATCCCCATCCCTACAGACTGTTTTAGTGCCTGGCTGAAGAGCAGAGCTCTGTGTCATCACCCTGTGTGTAGCCTCTGGGAAATGGCACCCTAGGCTTGTAAGAATGAGAGAGAAAAACACAGATGGCATCTGAGTAGTAGTATGTTAATAATTCCTGGGAAAGAATCCAGCAAGATCTATGCCTGTAATTTCAGAATTCCTATGGCAAGCTGGCAAACAAAGATGGTAGAATCCATGGAAGCCTGCAGACCAGCTAGCCTAGCACACACAGCAGCTAACAAGAGACCCTAGCTCAAAGGTGAAAGGCAAGGTTGCCCTATGACCTCCACATGTGCAGAATGGAATGACATGTGCACATACATACACACAAACTCAAAGGAGCAAACATACACAAAGGAGGACACACACTACACACATATCGAAGGCACACAGATACGGCAAAGATTTAAAAACAAACCAAGACAGGTTGGCGTCTCCCACCTTTATTTCCAGCATTTAGGAAGAGGAAGCAGAAGGCTCCCTGGGAGCCTGAAGGCAGCCTGATCTACAGAGTGAGTTTCAGGTCAGCCAGAACTATACAGAGAGATTCTGCATCAAAATTACATAAATGAAATGAAATAAAGCAAATGGCAGCACAAGAATCACACCTGAGATTTTCCTCTGGCCTTCAAACACATATGCACACATATGGACTTACCACAGCTTACACACACACACACACACACACACACACACACACACACACACACACACACGCACACGCACATGCACATGCATAGAGTATAAATGAAAGATGACAACAACGAAACCTTGTATAGAACCCAATATTTAGCCAGGTGTGGTGGCGCATGCCTTTAATCCCAGCACTCGGGAGGCAGAGGCAGGCGGATCACTGTGAGTTCGAGGCCAGCCTCATCTACAGAGTAAGTCCAGGACAACCAAAGCTACACAGAGAAACCTTGTCTCGAAAAACCAAAAACCAAAACAAACAAACAAACAGACAAACAAAAAACCAGCATTTTCAAGTCCACTGACATTGAAAAGGGAAAAAGATTTGACCCATTTGATTTTAGACTTTATTTAGATTTTACACATATACTCTGTGTAAACAGGGTAATGAGTAAATACAAATATTAAGTAGTTGTAAATGACATAGCAGATAGTTTATTGCTAACAGTTTATGAGCAAGTTCAAGAGAAGAAACACAAACATGGAGGTGACAGGCACAGGTGCTAGGAGACCAACATGACACCTCTTTAGATTAGTAAAGGACTAAACGCCTTACCAGCTTTGTTGTTTGCTAAAATACATTCCTTGAGCACAGGCAGAACTCAAGAGCCATCTTCAGAATGACTGACACATCTTCCTGTCAGAACACTCTAAGCAGAAGACACTTCTAGCTCTGGTCTTTCTCCATTCAGAATGGGCCGCACGTTGAGCCCATCCACCATTCTCTTAATGTGTCATTGCATGGTCCCCATACCGAAGTCGTTGATGATGTCCACAGCCTTGCGTCCAGGAGACATTCTGAGGAGATTCCTACAGAAGCAGAAGGCACTGAGACTCAGCCTCAGAGCACTGAGCCCAGCCATAAAAGCTTCGATTTGTTGTGCTGTGTGAAAGTCCCACTTGTGTGTCACAGTCCCACTTGATATAGGAGAAAGCCAGAGTGCATTTTAAAATCTGAAGATATGGCCTTTTATGAGCAAACGGAGAGTGGTAAGAGCATAAGACTCTTAGAAAGTCAACTTCCCTAATTCTTTTTTTTTTTTTTTTAAGATTTACTTATTTATTGTTATGTATGCAGTGCTGTCTGCATGTACACCTGCAGGCCAGAAAAGGGCATCAGCTCATACCATAGATGGTCGTGGGCCACCATGTGGTTGCTGGGAACCGAACTCAGGACCTTATAATTCTTTTTTTTTTAATATCTCTTTTTTTTTCATTTTTTACTGAAAAATAAAATCATTCCTATTACATCTCAATTGCTATCCCATCCCGTGCATCCTCCCATTCCTCCCTCCCTCCCACTTTCACCCCATTCCCCTTCCCTATGACTGTGACTGAGGGGGACCTCCTCCCCCAAATATGATGCTAGGTTATCAAGTTTCTTCTTGGTAGTCTGCTATTGTTCCTCCAAGTACCATCTGGCCTCCCTATCAAGGAGACATGGCCAAATATGGGAGTAAGGGGAAAATGGGAGGGAGGGAGGAATGGGAGGATACAAGGGATGGGATAACAATTGAAATGTAATATGAATAAATTAATAAAATATATTTTAAAAAAGAAGAAAATGACACTTGTTTTATAAAACCATACATAAGCAGGGCCTGGTGGCATTCCTGTAATACCAGCACATGAGAGATAGAGGCAGAAGGATTTGGAGCTCAAGACTAGCCTCATCTCCACAGAGAGTTTGAGACCAGCCTGGGGCATGTGGGACACTGTCTCAAAAATAGAAAACAAAGCAAAACAAACAACAAAACCACCTATATTTGCCAGCTTTGCCTTTTGAATGTACTGAAAACAATATATTTTTACATAATTATAAGTTATTTTTGTTAGAAGGAATATTACTAACAAAAGTAAAAAGGAAGGAAGGAAGGGAAGGAGGAAGGAAGACTGGAAGAAACACAATTTTCTTTTGCTTCTATCTTTCTGTGTAAAAAAAAAAAATAAGCTGGTAGAAATACAAATTGTTTTGGAGTTCAACAAAAGTTGTAAGAGAGGTACCTCTAACTGTATTTGGAGCTTCAAGCCTCCAATATTTACTTTGTGAATTCCAATATTCCTGTAAGAGATACAGCATTTGCTGAATATGACAGAGACACCAACTGTGGAATAAAGTAATTGCATGCGTTTTAGAATGTTCTCAAAGAAGGAAGTGGCAGGGGAGTAGTGACACAGACCAGAATACCTCTGGCATTTAGGGATTACTATACTATGGAAAAACCCTGAAACAACCATGGGAATAAGTGGCCGGTAAATGTTTCCTTGAGAAATACTGTCCAGAAATTTTACATTGCCCTTTTCTTATAATTTTTTTCAAAACTGAAAATACATAGCATAGCTTTACTAGAAAAAAAAAAAAGGTGTGCATGATTTTAATAGAAGGAACTGCTTGGCCACATCAAGTATCCATTGGGGAACGTGAGAAGGTAAGACCAGCATGCAGCTAAGGTGACCTCAGTGAAACCTGAATCAACACAGAGGTGAGAATTTGCTATACTCTGTCATTGGTGCCTACTGATTAGGACCAGAAGGCCGTGCCCCTCTGGAGTAGACTGGAGCAGAGGTACCACAGTGGCCTTTCTGAGTGGCATTTGGGCAGCTGAGGAAATGTGAACATAAACACATTAAACACAGCCTGCTGTTGGGAAGTGGAGAACAGATGCTGCAAGGCCCTGCTAATGTCGTCGTAGGAATGTCCCTGGGCCTCCTCGCCTGAGACATGTGAAGGCAGCAGTGATGTGCCCCAGGCCATGGTACAGTGTGTCACTGTGACGTCTCTCTTCATTTTTCTTCTAGATTCACTGTCCTGTGCACAGCGATTTAGTGATGTGATTGTTTGCCACCCAATATCTACAAGTGACTTAAAAAAATACACACACACACACACACACACACACACATATATACACACACACACATACACACACACACACACACACATATATACACACACATACCACTTGGCTAGAATCCTTAGGCAGGACTTGTTGAAAACGCGTTCTTTGTTGGATAAACATTGAATAAATAGGTTTCCTCGTGTGTAAGAGTCTCTTCATTATGCACATGCAAGGACTTCAACAGGCTACTGAAAATGCCAGAATTCATGAACCCTTGCTACCCAGAAACGTGTGGGCATGCTTGGAGCCTGTTGGCTGTCTCTCTCACACATACTTTAATTATATATGTGTGTATATGTGTAAATATATAACACATATAAATAATTTTAAAGAATTTCTACATGTTGTATTTTTAGCATATTCACCCCTTTCTCCTAACTCCCGCCCCCCCCCATATGTACTGCCATTACACACTCACCCCATTAGCTCTAGTTCCAGGTATATACTCTTGGGTATGTGGCCACCCACAGGAAAATGCTGAATTTATCAGGGACTACATCCTTAAAGAAAACTAACTCCCGCTCCCCCCACATCTGTTAACTACCAGCAGCTTCTTATCGAGGGGTGGGACCAGCTCCCCTCCACTGGGACTTTTGTCTGATTGGAGTAGTAAATATCTACTGTATGTCGTCACAGCTGTTGTGAGCTCATGCATGCAACCACCTTGCTGTGTCTGGAAAACACTGTTTTGCTTTAGACTTTGTTTAGCTCTCCTATGGTTCTAGAGCACTATTCACTTCTATAACAAACGTTATTTTTCGGTCTCAGTGACTATTCTGCCTTGGGAACACTGCCCCCCACCCCCCGCGTGTGTCTTTGTGTCTCTGCGTGTGTGTTTGTGTCTCTGTGCGGTATGTGTTTGGGACAGCACCTGTGCTCTCCTTACTTCCATCCATTACTTAGGAAGTTTCTCATTTCTCTCTTGCAGCTATTAGGCATCTGTTGCCAATTTAGCAATAGTTACTGGGCTCCATTGTTTCTCTTATGAAGCATAAAACTCATTTGCCCTAGAGTTATGCACATATGGCCAGAGATTGGCCCTGTGTCTGGACCCAAATCCATCTTGTAGAGGATGCAGTGCTTCTGAGTGTTTTCATCTCAACAAATTCTTGGCGTGGCTGATGGTGATAGCTGGCACTACATACGCTCCGCCTCCTGAGTTTCTGGCAGAGAACCGCTATGAAAAGTACACCACAAGGAAACTGCCAGTGCTTTCTGGTTTCATTGGGTTTTCACATGCCTCTCCAGCCCAGAGAGCAGCAACAGGCTGCAGAGCACTTTTATCTTGTGCCATCTTCTCTCTGGAGCTTGCTTATAAAGAAGAACTGATAGTTATAAAGCACTGCAGTATTTGACTTATTTCTTTTAATCCACTGTTGGGTTGTAGAGCAATAACCACGCAGGCAATGACAAGGCAACTTTCAATAAACAGCATTTTATTGCATTACAAATACCAAACATGAGCCCTACTTTAAAATCAGTGTGTCTATAACTCTAGGAAACCAACAACAAAGAGTATCAGGTAACTTCTTCTTTAATGCAGTTCTTGTCCCTCATTCATACATACTACAAAACATGATTTTCAGAAATTTCCTAAATTTGCATCATTATAGAAATTTTAGAAATACAAAGGCTAAAAACAAGTTGAAAGCACTTAATATCATTTTTGTTTTATTTCCTGATAGTGAATGCATTAGATTTTCCACATTGGTTCCGTGTAATTACTTATAATTATTTTACTTTGGCAATGAGATTCTATTCTGTGGTCTTGGCTTTTTGTTTTATTTTGTCTTTGTTGTGTCTTTTTTTGTTGTTTGTTTGTTTGTTTTAGATATAGTCTGTAGCACAGACTGACCTCGAATCTTCTTACTTTGCAATTTTCAGTGTTATGCTTCCATTTCTTACATGGTTGATTAGTAAAACAAGTTCTTCCTTCACTTCATCAAAAATTAAGCAGAGAAAACATGTTGTTTTCTGGGTGTATGGTTTCGAAGCTTTAGAACATTGAGGAGAGGAAACGCAGGGGTTGGGGGCTTGGAAAGACTGTGTTCTGTACAACGTCAACTGCCAAGAACTGCTGCCAGGTGTCCAAAGATGGCAGCACTGCTCCGGCCCATGTATATCAGGAGAATGATCATAGAGACCCTTCATCTCCAAACAAGTGGAAAGAATGACTTTGGCCCAGTACTCCAGTACCTAGGAAAGACTATCCCTTGGGGGAGGGATAAATTAAAAGCACCACAACACACACACACTTTGGTTTTTTGGGTTTTTTTTTTTTTCTTTCAAATTTTGCCTGAAGTCTGAATCAAGATGATGTAAGTAAATCTCTTCATTGATATTTCAACAGAGCCAACTTGTGTTTCTGACCTTGGAAGGTTGGTTGAGTGACGGGAGACTTGGCGTGATGCCTCAACTAACATTCTTTGACACTCCAACTCCAGGGTTCTCCATAAAAATGAGGTTTTTCAGCTTTGCCCTTGGGGTGTTGAAGAGTGTGCCGAAAGCTCATTCATGCTTCTTTCCCACCACCCTCAACTAGAACTGAGAAGAAAATGCAGGCATGCTCCCAGGAAGGAAGGGTACCACTCACTCATGTGGTAGGAGGAGAATATGCCCTGTCTACCGACTGCATCAACAATTTGAAAAGCACTGAGGATGCTCGTGTACAGTTTCAGGTTTTGACCACAGCCAAGAGTCCTTTCCCTAAAATCACAGACAAAAAACCAAAACCAAAACAAAAAAGAACCCTTCCCACAAAAATCATAGGTGGTAACCAATTTTAAATAGATGAAGCAGTGAAAAGTGAAAAAAAAAATGTTGCCACCAAAGATCTAAATAAAATTGAACAAATGTTTGGCTCATATTTGGACAGGAAGGAGTGAAATGGGCATCTCAGTAACAGAATGGGAGAGCAATCAGTGATCCAGAAGACCCATTCCAACCTGACAAGAAAAAGTCTGAATCTATAGCAGAAGGTGCTTCATTCGCATCATGGGATCTCTGATGAGAGATGAGGACAGGCCTCAAAAATTACCTCAATACTTGATGAAAAAAAATTTTTTCCAGATTTGGTACAAAACATGAATTATAGGTCTGGATGAAACGAATCCAAACCAAGTAATCACAAAGAAATTCATCCAAGAAACAAGAATGGTGGGTACTGCACGCTTGTCATCTCAGTACACCAGAAAGGGAGGTCATGAGTTCAAAGCCAATCTGAGATACACAGTGAGACTCACTCTCAAGATGAACATAACCCAGAAAGCCTCACCACGCCCCTGTATGTCTCTGAAAAATGAAACCAAAGGCCTCAAAAGTACATTGAGTAATCGACATGCACCTGTATTCTGAAATACGTAGAGAGAAAGACTCTCAGTGGCAGACTGTCTTAGTTCTAGAGCTTGAGGCCATTCTGGGCAACACAGGGATACTGGCCACATAAAATCCAACAACAACAACAAAAATAAATAAATCAAGAAAACCAGTATCTTTATTGTTAGTTATCTCTTCCTCCCCATACCTCCTCCTCTACCGTACTTTCCTGCACCCCACCTCACTTGGTCCTTCCTGGCCCATTCCTCCTTTTTGCCCCTTATATCAGTGTCTCAACAGTAGAGTTTTACCTTTTGGTTTTAATATATTGATTACGACAATCTACACATTCATTTCCATGGTTTTCTCATTTATTAATTTAATATCTCTAACAGGTTCACAAAGAAATATGTGATAGTCTCTGTTCTAGGCAGAAGAGAAGGAGTGGTTATAGTAACCGAGGTCTAAATTAAAAACCACAGCAGGATACAGCAGTGCAGTGTTTCTGATCCCAGCACCCAGGAGGGAGAGGCAGACGGATCGCTCAAAGTTCAGGGCCAGCCTGGTTTGCAGACTAAGTCTTGGGTTAGCCAGGGCTATAAAGTGAGATGCCGCCTGAACCTCCATTTCAAAACAAACAAAACAGACCAATGAAGGAAAGCAAAAAAAGAAGGAAAAGATGGAGAAAGGGAGAGAAGCGAAGGAAGAGAGGAATGAGATGAGGGAGAGGGAGGGAAGGAAGGAGGGAGGAAAAGGAAGGTTAAGCCATTGAGTATTTACAGCAAAGAGTATCCTCATGGTAACAGGTTGAAGATGGACATTATAATCTACATTAGACACAGGGAGTCAGCCTAGAAACTAATGATTTCAGGAGACTGCTCTCATCGTGAGAGAGGTAAGGCTGGAGGGGGCAACTCAGCAGCCAGGCTCACCCTTTAGAAATGGCAGCCATTATGAAGCCACTGAGGAGAAGCACCTCATATTCTACACCTCCACAGAGAAACAGAAACGCAGAAGGCAAGCTTCCTGTTATGTTCCCCAAATGTTGAACCCTGAGCCTGCAAGATGGGGTAGTGGGAGAGGATGTCCCCTAGAGAGAACAGCAGAACAGCCCCTGGCAAGTGTCAAAGGTCACTTCCATCACCTGGGACACAGCAATGCCATAGAAATATCTTCTCCTTTGTTTGTGCCTTCAATCAGAAATTAGTGCCTTCAACCACTTGAAGTCCATTGGGAAGCTGGCTAATGAAAACACAGGGGAAATAATGCACCGGGTCGGGTCCTTTGCCCCAATGACATGGCAGAGCATTAAGGGTGAGAGAAGGGAGCCGAAGCAAAGCTGACAGGACCAGGAGAGTGCAGGAATACTACAAGCATTTCATTCTGGTTTTCCTCTGTACTCCTAAGTCTAATATGGTGACTTATTTGATAAAAGAAGTAAGGCACACGTGATAACTCACCTTTATCATCTACTGCTTCCCTCTGTACCTGACAAACTGCTTCCTGGGTTATGCTGTGGAGTGGGGCGTAGAGCAGATACCAAACAGTGTGAGCTTCCCATCATCCGTGGGTACCCGAGCTCTCTGAATGCACTGTATTTTCACTGGCACTTTGCTTTGGCCCTTAATCCATCTGTTAGTCCTGAGTATGACCAGTGTCACCATATCCCAGGTGGCATGAACTACGCCAGCTCCCAGGTTTTGTTCTGTCCCATTTCAAAGGTGACAGGCCTCCAGTTTCTTCTTGCAGATGGTGCCCAGAGAACAGATCTCAAGCTCTTCTGGAAGACACTTGCAAGGTCCTGATGAACTTGTTGGCAACACTCCAGAGGTGTGAGCAGTATGTTTATCAGCAGCTGTTTCCCTCATTCCTGTGACTTTCTCCCCGGACAAGGTCTTTCACTTTGTCATTCTCTGAGAGCTACATACAAACTATCTTATCTTGGGCATTTGAACTTTACTGAGCTGAAGATGAGGGAGACAGACAAAAAAAAAAAAAAAAAAAAAACCAACTCACAGAGCAGTTAAATGTATGAACTTGAATTGGACCGAAGGGAACCTATACCTCATTGAGTTTGTGACTTTGGGTAGGGTTCTGCCCTTGGTTTTCTAATAAGTAGACTATAAAAAAAAAAAAAAATAATGGAATCAACCACAAACATTATTTGAATTTTACAAAATAGTGAGAGGAATGTCCCATGAATGTTGTAGTCAACATGTCCATCATTCTTTCTTTAAAAAATAATTTATTCAGATTACATCTCGATTGTAATCCCCTCACTTACATCATCCAGTCTCCCCCTTCTCTTCCTCTTTTACCCTGTTCCCCTCCCTGTGACAGAAGGGGACCTCCTCCCCCGTCATATGATCACAGCTGCTACAGAGACTCCGCACTGCTGGAGGACTGAGATATCCGCTCTTTGAATCCACTAGATGCCATCTTCAGTATCTGGGCCACGGTAGCGACTTGATTCTTTTGTGAGCTACAGTCAGATGTAGCACAATGCCTTTAGTTGCTTACTATAGTCTATTAAAAAATGACCAACCTGATTTCAATCAATGTACCCGGCATACAGCCATTCAGGAATAAGGAGAGAGAGAGAGAGAGAAAGCTAAGATGAAAGCCCAGGCACCAGAAGACAATGAAGTAGCAGGAAACTTCTCAGCATTTCCGCTCTCCTGAGGGGTGCCCCGCAATCCTTGTTCCCTAAATGAATCCCTTTCTCCCTCCACGTGCCCGTATCCTAACCATTCTGGCTGGAGCATGGATGTGTTTTTATAAGGACTCACTGGAATTTTTCCACATAACATATGATTAATTACCAACAGACATTAGCAGACCCTTACAGGCTCTAACTCTAACAATGCTTTCACTCATTCATTTCCATGGTGTGTGACTAGCTTATTTAGGAGAGAACAGGTATGTAGCAAGTATGACTCCAAGGCACATGACACACACAAGGAACTTTGAGTTTTTTTGGTTTGTTTGTTTGTTTGTTTTTGTTCGTTTTGGGGTTTTTTTTTGTTTTTTTTTTTTTTTTTTTTTTTTTTTTTTTTTTTTTTTGGTTTTTTTTGTTGTTTGTTTGTTTGTTTTTGCCTTACAAGTTCCAAAGAGACATTATAAATAAGTAGATTAGTGAGATCATTTTGTAAAGAAGTCAGTTCAAATGCTACAAGGGCGTAGGAGATACAGATAGCTGTCACTGTCTTCAATATGTGGTTTGCTTTTGTTTTGTTTTATGTCTTTTGTTTTCTTTTGTTTTGAGTTTTGGCCATCTGACTCATCTTTCTTAAACCTAAACTTTCTCATTAACTTGTTACTGGTAACCTGATTAATTCAATTTACCTATTTAGTAATTAACTGTTGAGCACTTACTGTATGCTAAATTTTATAGGAAGGTAAACTGTAAATGCATCTTTTTATCCTAGCATATTTTTATCTTTTAATTCTTTTACTGGCAAGGTGCCAAGAAACATATTTATAAAATATTTTTGGCAAATGATATTGATTCATTTTTTGAGGTATTTTGATATATATATGTATATATATATAATTTGTAAAGTATAGCATATATGTGTCTATGCTCAAGAATTTTTGTAAAGTATACATTGCATGTTACTAAAATTTTTTAAATTATAACACTAAAAAATTGTGAACAGTGATACAAAAATACTCAATAAAATATTAGCAAACTGAATCCAAGAATGCATTAAAAAATTTCAGTCACCATGATCAAGTAGGCTTCATCCCAGGGATGCAGGGATGTTTTAACATATGAAAATCCATCAATGTAATCTACCATATAAACACATTGAAAAAAAACCCACATGATCATCTCATTAGATGCTGAAAAGACCTTTCACAAAATCCAACACTCATTTTTCATAAACGTCTTAGAAAGATCAGGGATACTAGGCACATAACTAAATACAATAAAAGCAATATAGAGAAAGCATATAGCAAACATTAAGGGGAACTCTCCTCTATTGCTGGTGGGAGTGCAAACTTGTATAAGCACTTTGGAAATCAATTTGGTGGTTTCTCTGACTATTGGGAACAGCCCTATCTTAAGACCCAGCTATACCACTTCTGGGTATATACCCAAAAGATGTTCCACCATACCACAAGGACATTTGCTCAACTATGTTCATAGCAACTTTATTATTTTTTTTTGCATTTTTAAAATTTTTTTATTAATTTATTCTTGTTACATCTCAATGGTTATCCCATCCCTTGTATCCTCCCTTTCTTCCCTCCCTCCCATTTTCCCCTTATTCCACTCCCCTATGAATGTTTCTGAGGGGGATTTCCTCCCTGTGTATATGCTCATAGGGTATCAAGTCTCTTCTTGGTAACCTGCTGTCCTTCCTCTGAGTGCCACCAGGTCTCCCCCTCCAGGGGACATGGTCAATAGCAAAGTAGAAGGATCCAGAGGGTCGTAGAAGGATCCAGAGGGTCCTAGAAACCTACAAGTAGAACATTATGTAAGGCAGATTTGGGCCCAGGGGTCCCACTCGAACTAAGGCACTAGCCAAGGACAATACAGGTGGTAAACTTTAAACCCGTACCCAGATCTAGCCAATGGACAGAACATTCTCCACAGTTGAGTGGAGAGTGGGGTATGACTTTCACACGAACTTTTTTTTTTTTTTTAATTGCTCACTTTACATTCTGCTTGTAGTCCCTCTCCCTCATCTCTTCCTGTTCCCACTCCCCCTCCCCCTTCCTTCCTATGCCCCTCCCCTAGTCCTCACAGAGGAGATGCTCTCCTCCCCTACTAACTGACCCCAGCCTATCAAGTCTCATCAGGACTGCCCACATACTCTTCCTCTGTGGCCTAGTAAGTCAACCTACCAGGAGGAAGTGATCAAAAAGCAGGGAGCAGAATTCATGTCAGAGACAGCTACTCTTCTAGATGACCCAAATGGAGGCTGAGCTGCCTATTGGCTACATCTGAGGAGGGGTCTTAGGTCCTCTCCATGCACGGTCCATATTTGGTGCGCCAGTCTCTGGCAGGACACCATGGGTCCAGATTTTTTGGCTCTGCTGATCTTCTTGTGGAACTAGTGGCCCCTACAGGTCCTTCTACCCCTCCTCCAACACTTCCCTAAGACTCCTTATGCTTTGTCCAAAGTTTGGCTGAGACTGAGTCTTTCAGAGGACATCTATGATAGGCTACCATGCTGTTCCTTCTCTTGAACCACATACAATATATATTCTGTTTGCCCTTCTGAATGAGAATTAAGCATACTCCCCAGGGTCCTCCTTTTTACTTAAATTCTATAGGTCTGTGGATTTTAGTATGGTTATCCTGTATTATATGGCTAATATCCACTTCTAAGTGAGTATATACTGTGCCTGACCTACTGGGTTTGGGTTACCTCACTCAGGATGATCTTTTCTAGTTTTATCCGTTTGCCTGAAAATTTCATGATTTCCTTGTTTTTAATAGCTGAATAGTATTCCATTGTGTAGATGTACCATAGTTTCTTTATCCATTCTTTGGATGAGAAACATCTTGCTTTTTTCTAGTTTCTGGCTATTCCGAATAACTATGAACATAGCTGAGCAAATGTCCTTGTTGTTATAAGTGAGTATATACCATTTGTCTCTTTCTGCTTCTGGGTGAACTCACTCATTATGATAATTTCTAGATCAATCCATTTGTTCACAAATTTCAGGAATTCCTTGTTTTTAATTGCTGAGTAGTATTCCATAGTGTAAATGTACCACAGTTTCTTAGTCCATTCTTCTACTGAGGGACACTTAGGCTGTTTCCATGTTCTGGCTATTATGTATAAAGCAGCTATGGAAGAATAGGGAAATAGTAGGACCCACAGGGTCCTGGAAACCTACAAGAAGAACTTTATGACAGGCAGATCTGGGTCCTGGGGTCCTCCTTAAACTAAGGCACCAGCCAAGGAGAATATAGGCATTAAGCTTCGAACCCCTACCAAGACCTAGCCAACGAACAGGATATTCTCCACTGTTGAGTGGAGAGTGAGATCGGACTCTCACACGAACCCTGGTGCCCCTTTTCTGACCACGTCCCCTGGATGGAGAGACCTGGTGGCATTCAGAGGAAGGATCGCAAGTTACCAAGAAGAGACTCGATATTCTAAGAGCATATATAGGGGGAGGAATTCTCCCTCAATCACAGACATAGGGGAGAGGAGAAGGGGGGAAGTGGGAGGGAGGGAAGAATGGGAGGAAACAGGGGAAGGGCTAACAATCGAGATGTAATATGAATAAAATAATAAAATGGAAAAAAATGTTCTTGTTGTATGGTAGAGCACTTTTTGTGTATATTCCCAGTAGCATTATGGCTGAGTCTTGAGATAGAGCTGTTCCCAATTTTCTGAGAAAATGCCAGACTGATTTCCAAAGTGGTTGTACAAGTTTGCATTCCACCTGCAATGGAGGACTGTTCCCCTTTGTTCACATCCTTGCCAGCATGTGCTGTCAAATGAGGTTTTTATCTTATCTATTCTGATAGATATAAAATGGAATCACAGAGTCATTTGATTTGCATTTCCCTGATGACTAAAGATATTGAACATTTCTATAAGTGCTTCTCTGCCATTTGAGATTCCTCTGTTGAGAATTCTCTATTTAACTCTGTAGCACATTTTTAATTGGATTATTTGGTTTGTTGGTATTTAATTTCTTGAGTTCTTTATATATGTTGGATATTAGTCTTCTGTCAGATGTAGGGTTGGTGAAGATATTTTCCCAATCTGTAGGCTGTAGTTTTCTTTTATTAACATTGTCCTTTGCTTTACAGAAGCTTCTCAGTTTCATGAGGTCCCATTTATTAATTATTGATCTTAGAGCCTGAGCTGTTCAGGAACTTGTCTCCTGTATCAATGAGTTCAAGGCTCTTTCCACCTAAAAAAAAAAAAATAGATTTAGTGTTTCTGCTTATACGTTAAAGTCCTTGATCCACCTTAACTTTAGGTTGTGCAGGGTCTATTTGCATTTTTCTACATGTAGACATCCTGTTAGACCAGCAACATTTTTTGAATATGCTTTCTTTTTTCCATTGTATAGCTTTGGCTTCTTTGTCAAAAATCAAGTTTCCATAGGTGAATGGCTTTATTTTGGGATATTTGATTCCAATGATCCACCAGTCTGTTTCTATGCCAGTACCATGCAGTTTTTATTCATGTTACTCTAAAGTACAGCTTAAGATCAAGGATGGAGATTCCTCCAGAAGATCTTTTATTGTACAGAATTGTCTTAACTAACTAGTCTTGATTTTTTTGTTTTGTTTTGTTTTTCCATATGAAATTGACAATTGTTCTTTCAAAACCTGTAAATAATTATGTTGGTATTTTCATGGGAATTTCATTGACTCTGTAGATTGCTTTTGGTAAGATGGCAGATGTTTTGGGTAGGATTACTATGTTAATCCTACCCATTCATGAGCATGAAGGATCTTTCCATCTTCTGATATCTTGTTCAATTTCTTTCTTCAGAGACTTGAAGTTTTTTCATATAAGTCTTTCACTTGCTTAGTTAAAGTTATACCAAGGTACTTTATGGTTTTTGTGTCTATTATGAAGAGTGTTGTTTTCCTGATTTCTTTTTATTCCATTTGTATGTATACAGGAGGGATATTGATTTTTTTAGCTAATTTTGTGTTCAGTGACTTTGCTAAAGGTGTTTATCAGCTGTAGGAGTTCTCTGATAGAATTTTGGGGGTCATTTATGTATACTGTAATATTGTCCACCAATAGTGCACTTCGACTTCTTCCTTTCCAATTTGTATCCCCTTGATCTTCTTTAGTTTTCTTGCTGCTTTATCTAGGACTTCTAGTATTATATTGAAGAGATGTGGAGAGAGTGTCTTTTTATTGGGTATTTGTGTCCAGTGATGTGGAGAGATATTAATTCCCAGTGACTGTTAGGTCCTTTTATTTTGATGTTGGTTGTGGTTATTTTGATGTGTTTGTATGCTTGTCTTCTTTCAGTTTTGCTGTAGTGAAGTTATTTACATCTTGTGTTTGTTGGAGGGGATGTAGTTAACCTCTTATGGTCGCAATTTTCCTTCTAGTATCTTCTGTAGAGCTGCGTTTGTATATAGTGTTTAAATTTGGTTCTGTCCTAGAATATTTTGTTTGCTGGGTATAGTAGTCTGGATTGGCATCTGTGGTCTCTTGGTGTTTGTAAGACATTTCTTAGGCTCTTCTGGATTTTATGGTGTCTACTGAGAAGTCAGGTGTGATTCTGATACGTTTGCCATTATATGTTACTTGGCCTTTTCTCCTTGCAGCTTTTAATATATTTTCTTTGTTCTGCACATTTAGTGTTTTGATTATTAGGTGGTGGGAGGATTTTCTTTTATGGTATAATCTATTTGATATTCTGTAGGTCTCTTGCATGCCTATAGGCATCTCTTTATTTAGATTGGGAAAATATTTTTCTATTATTTTGTTGAAAATATTTTCTGGGTTTTGGAGTGAGGAATCTTCTTTCTTCTATTTCATTTATTCTTAGGTTTTGTCTTTTCATTGTGTCCTTAATTTCTTGGCTGTTTTGTGTCAGGGATTCTTTTAGATTTAACATTTTCTTTTATGGATGCATTGGTTTCTTTGATTGTATCCTCTACACCAGGTAATTCCCTGTAAGAACTTCCTTGACACTCTGAGTGGTTCCAAGTTGGGACTTCCCTACTTCTTTCAAAGGTAAATAGTCCAAGGATAGCCTAGAACACAAGACCTTGTGAGATAAAAGTCAGCAACTCGAAGGTCACAGCATGCAGCCTAAACACACAATTTCTGACATAGCAGAATTTGGCGTGGCACCCCACAACACCTGAGATTCTTTCTTTCCTCTCCTGGATTCTTTCACCTATGCTTAACTCTATAGTACTTGTTTTCATCCCTAAGCTATCCATCTCCAGAATTTCCTCAGTTTATGCTTTCTTTATTGTTTTTATTTCCATCTGCAGATCTTGAACTGTTTTGTAGATTTCCTTCATCTGTTTCCTTGTAATTTCCCTGTATTCCTTGAGTGATTTATTCATTTCCTCATATAAGGCCTCAATCTGTTTGTCTGCATCTTCCTGTGTTTCTCTCAGGGTTTCCTCTTTTAAAGGCTGTTATTATCTTTCTAGCATAACTTTAATGTCATTTTCTTGTGTTTCAGTTGTGTTAGGTTATCTAGGGCTGCTTGCTGTTGGATAACTTGCTTCTGGAGATGCCATATTGCTCTGGCTTTTGTTTACTGTGTTTCTACACTGGGCTTTAGCCGTCTGGTTGTCTCTGACATTGACTGGTAGTTCCTGGTGTCCAGTGGCATTCTCTGGAATGTGGAAAGAGCCCTGGTCAGGAAACCAGGTGTTCCTGCAGAAGTCCTCTTAGGATTGGTCAGTACATTCTCTGACTTGCAGGTGGTTCTCAGGGAATTGCCCGTCGCTTTCCTCAGATGTATGATACTTAGGAATGACTGGGCTCCTCAGGCTCTTGGGGTCTCTCCTCTTGCCAGGGTAAATCCCAGGGTCAGCAGCCTTGTTACTAGCATTCTTGCTCCAAGGTTAATGAGATCCAGCTGCTTACACTGCTCCATTGTGCTTAGAAGCTGTGCTCACTGGGCACAGCCATTTTGAAGAACCTGTGAGCTTAGAGGTCTGGCCAGTCTCCTTAGGGAGAAGGGTTGTCCTTCGGAATGGAGGCTGGGGCTGTTTCCATGGATCTCTGGCATCAGGGGGCCTGAGGTTGGAGTTGCACAGCCAGGTATCTAGATGGTATTGACCCACAGGGTAGGGGGAGTAGGTGGATTGCCAAAGGCTGAGACAGCACTCTGGCTTTAACCTAGGGACTTTACCTGGGATTAGCAGGATGACCTGAGATTGGACCCAATTGTTGCCCTCACTGTGGGCTATCTTCTGACCTGGGAAACACAGATGTTGAAGATTTGGGGATACTGTGTGTGATCATGCCTCCATCTTGGATTTCCAGGCAGCTTTATTTGTAATAGCCAGAAACTGGCAACAACCTAGATGTCTCTCAACTGAAGAATGGGTACAGAATATATGGTTCATTTACATAATGGACTATTACTCAGCTATTAAAAACAGGAGAGAGAACTGGAAATGGTGGGGGGGGGTCTCTGGGACAAGCTAGAAGTGTTGGACAGTGGAGACTCCCAGGAATCTAAGAAGGTGACCCTGGCTAAGACTCCTAGCAATAGAGGATATAGAACATGAAATATTCACCTCCTGTAACCAACAAGACTTTCAGTGGAGGGATGGGGACACCAACCCAGCCACAGAATGTTTGATCCACAATATTTCCTGCCTATAAAAGGAGCAAGGATAAAGAGGGAGCAGAAAGTGAGGGAACGGCCAACCAATGACTGGCCCAGCTTGAGTCCCATGCCTTGAGAGAGCACCCCCTGACATTATTCATAATATTCTGGTATACTTGGAGACAAGAAGCTAGCATAACTGTAACCTGAGTGACTTCACCCACAAGTTGATGAAAACACATGCAGTGAATGCTGAGCTTGGGGAATCTCATGGGAAAGTAGGAGGAAGGATTGAAAGAGCCTGGGACGTTGAGGGCACCAGAAGAAACCCTACAGAATCCGCTGACCCAAGTTCATAGGGTCTCACAGAGATTGAACCAGCAACAAGAGAGCATCCGTGGGATGGTTCTAGCCTCTTACACACTTATAGCTGATGTGCGGCTTGATCCTCATGTAGAATCTCTAACAGTAAAAGTAGGGGCCGACTCTGACTCTGTTGCCTGTCTTTAGATGCCTTTCCTCAAACTCGATGGCCTTGGCTAGCCTCAAAAGAAGATGCACCAAGTCCTACTCCAACCTGATATGCCAAAGTGGGTTCATGTTCGTGGGCGGTCTCCTTTTCACTGAGGAGAGAGCATAGAGGAGGGTAGAGGAGACAGAGGAGCTGGGAGAAGAGGAGGGAAGGGAAGCTACAATCAGGATGTAAAGTAAATTAATTAATTAGTTCATAAAAACCAAGAAAAGATAAAACAACGTCTCCTCATTCTGAGATGCTCCTTTGACATTTTTCAGTAATTGCACTTTCTTCATTAATAACTGTTCTGCTGAAATCTAATAGTATAAATTAATTTCATCTATATTAAACTTTATCAAATAAACCATACAGTGCATATTAATTGGTACTTTGTTACACTCAATGGTATCCTTGCTTAAAAACCATCAGCTTCTAGAAGTTAATTTGCTTACTAGTTTGCATGGCTGGCAGTAATTTTCTTGATTATAGTATTTAACTTAAAATCTATGTTTTCTTAAATCAACATTTTCTTATAACTTATATCTGATGCTATATGCTTAAATCATTATTTATTTATAATTTGTTTCTGGTGCTATATATGATGGTTAACCTTGACTGGCAACTTAAGTGAGCCTGGAATCACTTGAGACATTCATGGGACAGGTCTACCCATCCTAGCATTTTAAACAGAGTATTAAGGGGGGAGGGAAACAAACCCTTTTTCAAAGAGCTGCTACTAGTGCCAGAAAAAGCTTGTAGAGGACTGACAGGAGGCTGAACTCAGCGTGGGTCCTCAGGAGACAGAAAGAGAGATTAAAAGACGAAGGACAAAGATCAAGGAAGACCTTCTGAGCAATAAAAATTTGAGTGCTACATAAGAACAAAGGGCTGTTGGGGTGTTGATTGGACATGAGCAAAAAAAGAATTCATGGCGATGGGAGGGGGAGATGCTGCTGGATTGGTGGCAGCTGGCATGTTTCACAGGGTCTAGAAATCCTGTGAAGACAGAGGACACAGCATTATAATTAGAGAGCCTAGTGCATAGTATACACATTGTTCTTGAAGCTGCACTTTGTCGAACAATAAAAGGCTAATAAATATATCACAAGTTTTCGTTGATAAACTGAACACTTGTTTCAGTTGTAAAGTGAATATCTTGTAGTCTGAACTTAATATTTAATGTTGGGTCTTTGCCAGTTTTATTAGATGTCACTTGCTGTCACTGACTTTAAACATTTCACTTTGATCTCTCTGCTGGTGTGAGTGCTGTCAGTGGTTGTAAGGAGCAGGCTGCTGGTTATCTGTCTTCCTAAACTCCGCTCATCTTGCTTTCCTTTTGTATGCAACTCTTAGATGATAGAACCTTGTCAACGGTGTCACAACCCAGTGTGGACCAACCCTTCACTTTGTTACCTACCAGAGTGCTGTATGTAGCAACAGGTCAAGACATTTTCTTGAAATGTCATTGTGGAAGTGGGCTATGGGTAAAAGCATGCTGACAATCATGCTTCGCCCAACAAATAATGTTATATAGATTATAAACAGAATGAGAAATGGAGGGCAAATGTGCACTTGTTCTCCAATGACCAGATTATTGGAACATAGTCAGAATTATGCAGAAAATCAAGGAAGTTATTGAATTTAAAATTCAAAGTAAAAGTGAGAGAATGAGAAGTAGGGCTGTTGAGTCACTGGCGGCATCTTTGTTAGGGGCCTGAGGAGCTAATACCTCTTGGTCCTCTAGCTACTTGTACAGGGGTCCTGCATGATCCCACAGATGCTTTGCTTCCCCCAGTCCCCTGACGACCATCTTGACTGGGGTCCTTTCATAGGAGACAAAGTCTTACAGAAAACACCCTGCTCCTCTGGATCCTACAATCTCTCCCTCTCTCCGTCCCTTCCTCCCTCCCCCCCTCTCTTTCTACTTATCTGTGGGGGGGGGGGCCGGAAGTAGCCTTGGGATACCCAAAAGCATGAAAGAGCGTCATTTACCATGGAAATAAACTTGTCTTAGTGAAGCTCTCGAAAATTCCATAACAGCAGCAGGAAGTTTGTGCCTCCTGAGCATGAGAAAGACTATTTCACTCTGCAGCTAACAAGAATGCTGATCCTCTCAGTGCTGCCCAGGTTTTGATGTAGGAAACAAGATGTGACAGGCAATCAGACAGGTGTATACTCAATGTGAAATAGCAAAGAAGAATAAGGATGAGGTTGGGGTTCAATATAGAGTGGGGAGAATGCTTTTCTGTTGTTGACTGCAGGAGAGGCCGCTATTTTTCTGAACCCACAAACAGGGTAGCAATGCATTACTCTGGTTTGATAATTCACTACTCTTAGAGTAGAAGGGAAGAAATCACGGCAGAGGGATGCCCGAAGCACCAGCATGTGGCCGAGCGCTGGCATTCATTAGGTCTGTTTCATTCTCAGTACTGCACAGGAAGAAGAAAGAAAAGAAAGTAACCAAACCATACATCAGCGTCATTATCGCCGCCATTATTTTGCCCACAGTGCTTTCAAACAACATTTGTTTCGCTTTATTTGAAAAGATTTGCTGCTACTTTCAGGGGTGGAAGTCACCAAGAAATAAAAACATACCCAATTTCTTACTCGGAAGAGCTTTCAACCCAGTGGAAGAAACAAACAAATCTGGTTCTATCACTAGGTAGGAATGAGATAGGGTCCTTAAGAAACGGTCAAGTTAATGTCAGGGCTGGAAAGATGTTTCTCTGGTTTAGAACACAAGTTTCTCATGTAGAGGAACTGAGTGTGGTTTGTTTCCCAGCACCCACAGGGTGGCCCCCAACCATCCATAACTACAGTTCCAGGATAGTCAGCAACTTTTGGAACTAGTGGGACACCAAGCAGGCATGTGGATTGCATACATACACTCATGCACACACACAAAAATAATGAGAGAGAGAGAGAGAGAAGAGAGAGAGAGAGAGGGAGAGGAGAGGAGGGAGAGAGGAGAGAGAGAGAGAGAGAGAGAGAGAGAGAGAGAGAGAGAGAGAGAGAGAGAGAGAGAGAGAGAGAGAGAGAGAGAGAGAGAGAGAGAGAGATTTTCAAGTCAATACCTGTTAAGAGGAGGTATAGAAGAAACCATAGTAAAACTTTGAGATGTCAAAAAAAAAAAGTTTAAAAGCAACAGGTCTGAAGAAGGGACTGAGCAGCCATTGGGAGAGGTAGAGACAGTTTCTCTAAGAGATAAGTTGACCATACTCCAAGAGAAGAGGATAATCAATCACACATTCAACAATATTTGGGTAGCACAAATTGATTCTGAAGGTGGTGGTGGTGGCGGCGGCCATGGAGGTGGCAGTGGTGGTATGTGTGTTTGTGTGTGTGTGTGTTTGTGTGTGTGATGTGTGTATACACATACATGTGTGCATATGTGTACATGTTTGTTTATGTGTACATGCTTATAGCAGAACACAGAGTTGGGTGGGCAGGCAAGAGGCTGGAAGAGTTGGGGAGGGTTGAATGTGATCAAAATAGTGTAAAATTCTCAAAGAACTAATAAAGAAATGAAAGAAGTTGGGTGAAAGTCAAAATTGAGATAGTAATTGCTAGATTCAAGAATGAATGCAAACCTTGGTGTGGCTAAGAGTGAAGGATGAATCAAGTGGTTTTTGTCATATACAAAACACAGAGGAAGTACTGGGGAAAACTCTTCATACAAGATTTAAGTGCTGTTTAACAAGGTGGGATCTTTGTGGGTAGGAATGAGACTGCAGCACCTTTTGAGCAAGCGAGTACCTAGAGGTTTCCCATCCTGTCTTTCACCTGTGATGTGCGGTGTTTTCCCACTGGAAACAGACTTGTGAGAGAACAAGTGATATTTGTCCGCTAGAAGAGGAACTGCCTAGTATGAATTCTGAGAGGAGAGACATATATGAGCCCCAAAACAAAAGGCTTGGCATTCCTTAGCTTTTTGGATTTGTCATTGTTTCCTATTGCTTGGCTGGTCATTGCTCAGCTTCAAGATACTCCTAGAGACAACTGCTTCCAAGAATGCTCTGGGTTCTGGCTACCGTGGTTGCAGTCACCTTTGCTGAATTGCTGGCTTGCTGTTTAACAGGTCTGCTGGAATCCTGCCAACTACGCCAGTGAAACTGTCCCCAGGAACGGAGTCTAAGAAGGTCAACTTCTCTTCCCATCAACCTCTTTTCTCTCTTATCTAGGTCAGGTGGGTTGGAAGGGATGTATAAGCATTAAAGAAGCCCAAATAGAGGGTTCTTTATTCTATTATTCTGGATTTAATCTTGCCAGTTTGAGGTGACAGGTGCAAGATGAACATTTCCTCCATGGTGACTTTGGGAAAAGAGTGAGTTGCCTTGAAGAGAGATGAGATGGTTAGGAAGAGACCAAAATACTATTTTGATGGGGAAATGTGCTGACAGGCTTCTGTAAACGTCCCTGAGCAGAACCACTTGAGCTGACACAGTACGCGTGTTCACTCAAAGCAGACGGTATCAGAAATGATACCCAACATATCAGTATGCCCGCGGAATTTCCCATTTGCTTATACATATGTTTTTAAACATTGAAAGGTGATTTGTGCCACATTCCGGTGCATTCTGTCAGTGTGTGACCCTGTATCGTACCTCACAGCCAATGAATAAGCAGTATCTTTCACACCCAACAAATTAAGCAAACTCTCATGAAATAGAAATAATGGATCGTCTGTTGTTTGCTAAGTTGTTATGGGATGGCGTACACTGGGAACCCCTCCTCCCTGAAGCTGTTCTCATAGGGAAAAGCGGAGGAAGTACTGAGGAAGGAAAGATTGTGACTGCCTTCCATCCAATGAGACTGGACTCACTTCCTTGTTACGTTCTTCAATACTATTAACAGAAATACAATGCCATGACGCAGTCTTCGAAAATTAAACACTCAGTACTTAGCAGAGTAAATGTACACAATGAAGCATAGTGTTAGCACAGAGAAACTATTGTCATTGATAAAGGATAGTATTTAGGACGAGAACTTAATATTTACTTATTTGTTTTACAAAAGAGTCCTAGAAATGGTGATAATTAGAGCTCAGTCACAATTAGAAAAGGCTATGGATGTAGGGCATGAAGAGAGATGTTTTCATGGCTATATGAGCCAAGACGTATTCATGTACTTGAGAACAAACTAATTCGATCTTGAACTGTGGCGCCCGCACCACCGCGGTACCGAGTCGAGGGCGAGGGACTGCGGATTTAACTCATGCACACACACACGCACACGCACACACACAATAACACAGCGGGTCCTTCCTGCTAAGAGAGCAGCAGCCACAGCAGCAGCCACAGCAGTGGTTTATTATTCTCCCTCCCAGAGTTCCAAAGAGCCTTCTTATAGGCAGCAAAACAGGAATCCTCCTCCCAGGTGCAATTCCTCAAGAGGTAATCGCACACAGGAGGAAAAGTCTCGAGGAAGGGAGGGGTGCGTTCTCAGAGCAGTAAACATGACTAGCTAACCAAGATAAACACAGACATGGAAGCTGCTAGAAACAGGACATGAAACAGCAAGACAGGCAGGCAGCCCAGTCGGGCCTGGTTCCTACATTGAACTATGGGTATATTTGCACCAGGCAACAAGTTAAAGTAAAAGTTTTCAAAGAATAAACTACAGAAAGTGAAATCACTCTAAGGTTGTTGTACAACTGAAGTAGAAAATTGACTTTGCTGTGACTTACAACTATGAAATAAACACCAAGAAGTCAGCCAGGAAACACATAAAAAATGGAAATGTTGCCAATTATATAGCTGCAAAATTAAGTTAGATGCCAGAGTAGTGTGTGTAATAAAATTCAGATTTGTTACAACTTATAGCTTGTCAGAAGGAAGCAATTCCCTTGGAAGCACCCTTAATTACCCACTGACTTGCAATTACAGATGTGTTAATTCTGTTACTCATTTATTTTTATTGATAGATTAGTAGTATAAAGTATCCCACTTTCTTGTATGTCAAGCAGTTAATGACCTGTAAATGAACTCTTAAATGTCAGGGATGCACATTATTTGATACATTTATTTAGCAAAGAAATGACCCTTCTGTTATGCAAATTACTATCACTGTACTATAAATGTGTAAGTATTTGACTTTACATTTCTAGATCCTCAAAATGACCTTTCAGTCCAGGTTGCATTTATCTATAGTTAAGATGAAAACATTTTCTTCAAGGATGACAGAGAGTCAACAGATGCTTCCAGCTGTATGTTTGGGCACTAATAGAACTGGAGAGCCGGGTAACCGTGAAAGTAAGGATGGTGATGACAGATAACCTTGGCTTGTTGCGCCTCACTGAATAGCAAATTGTTTGGATTTATATATACAATATTTTATATCAATTAGAATACATATTCTAAATACTTTCCATCCTGCCACTTATTTTGAAACTACTTTTTTTATTAGATAGACATTTGTCATTGTATAAAGCATATGCATGACCAAGGGACAAAGTACTATAGTCTGTTTCCACAGCTGGAGAAGTGGCTCAGTATTTAAAGAAAACTCACTGTTCTTCCAAAGGGCCCCAGGTTCAACTCCCAGTACACTCAAGGCAGCACAAAAGTTTAACTCCAGTCCCAGAGGATCCCATCACATCTTCTGGCCTGCAAAGGCAGCTGGTGCACACAGGTTCACAGACGTATATGCAAGCAAAACACCCACACTTCAATATTAAAATTACAAAAAAAAGCACCTCTGTGTGTGTGTGTGTATATAAATAGTAATTATAGATATATTACATATAATTATAATATATTATATATCATAGAATAGGAGAGGAACTGTGAGGAAGATGTGAAGGAAGAAAGGGGACCACTGTAAGAAGTGGGGTACATAAGAGAATGTAACAAACGATGGAATATGAGCAAGCTAGAATACACGTGAAAATATCATAATGAAAACAATTATCTTGTATATTAGTAAAAAATAACCTAAACCTGGGAGTGCTGGGGAAAGAAGCAAGCACACTGATAAGGCACTAGAGATGAGCTGTGCCAACACTGGGAGACTTACAAGCGCTATCTAGTCTTTAGTTAGAATATAAAGCAAGATTTTGGGATAAATAAAAACACATTCATGCTCAGCAGAAGCTGGAGATAAGAACTGGGGCTGGTGGAAAGAGCAAGTGTGAGAACCGAACCATGCAAGAGTCCCTTTGCTGAAGGCTGAGCGGAGGCAGGGCTCACATAACCAATATCCTTAGGTAGAAAGCTGGCGAGCCGTTTTTAAATGATAGTATGAGGGACACTGAAGGTTTGTAGACAAAATCAGACTTAGATTTTAGGAGTTCACCCTGGCTTAGGTGTTAGGAAAAGAAGATGACTAGAAAGCTCTATGTGCCTATTTAACTAGAACCATGGGATAGCAGGAAGGCCTAACCCGTTCATCTGCTCCAGCTGAGTAACATGAGACTTCAGGGAACATCTGCAAAAAAAGCCAATTTCTCATGTGCTGAGTTTATTCCTGGCAGATAACAATGGATTCCACCATATAGAGCTGTTTGGGGGTTGTAGTGGGTTTCTGGACAACCCACATAAAACTTAACAAAGGAAGTTACAAACAAGACTTAAGATAATTGAGTACACAGTCAACACACAGAAGGGAAGTTAACAGGGCATAAGAATTGACTGGATGGTAGAACTGAATAAAACAATAGGGAGCTGGTTTGCCTTCACACTCGAGGCAAGAGGTGGGTGGTCACGTCATTTCTTGGTTTACTGGTGAGTGGACAAAGGAGGAAAAGAGCAGTGAAGAGCATTGGTTAGCTTCAGGTGTCCTCGAACAGTCAGAAAGAGATCATATTATTTTGAGACTCAGTGGAGATAGGGAAAACTACACACTTCACAGTCACCAGAAGAGGTCAAAGTTATTCACAGTGGATTCTGTATCCAACTGGATTTTAAAGAGAAAGATGCCATCATCCTGGTTGATCAATTTTAAGGTGTCCCCAGATGAAAGTGCAGGGCATAAAAGCATACACACACACACACACACACACACACTCACATTCACACAGACACACACACACACACAAATATACACACACACATACACTCACATTCACACACACACACACACTCACACACACAAACATACACACACAAACATACACACACATTCAGACACACACTCACACACACACATTCACACAGACACACACACACTCACATACCCATTCACACAGACACACACACACTCACACACATTCACAGACACACACACATTCACATAGACACACACACACACACACACACAAACCCAAGGAAATAAATCATATTAGGACATTAGAATACTTATTAAACCATTGTTTAATTGATCTGTTTATAAAGCTATATATATATATATACATACACACACATATATACACACATACACACACACACACACACACACACACACACACACACACACACACGCAATCTATCCCTCTTTCCTCTCCACATGGCTGAATATGCATTCACTGAGTCTCACCCGGTAGATATCATCCCCAGGTCGTATATATTCTCAGTCCTTCCTGACCACTCTACTTTCACTTCTCTCTGCTTTCAACACAATCAGCTTTACTTTTGCAGATTTCCAACATCCCCTTTTGTGTCTTATTTCCTTCCTCCGAAACCCTTTATGAATAATTCCTACAGGCATGCTTTCATTTTATTTTAATTTTATTTATTAGAACTTATTCACATTACATCCTCACTGCTATCCCCTCACTCTGACAGGGAGGACCTCCTCCCTCACAGTCCGGCCAGAGCCTATCAGGTCTCATCAGGATAGCCTGCATCCCCTTGCTCTGTATGCCTGCCAGGCCGTCATGCCAAAGGGCAATGATCAAATCGTAGGCACTAGAGTGCATGTCAGAGGCAGTGGCAGTCACTCCCACTCCCTAACACACACACACACACACACACACACACACACACACACACACACACACACCCCTCACGCAGAATGAGCTGTCCATCAGCTACAACTGAACGGGGTCCGGGTTCTCTGCATGCGATGTCCTTGGTTGGTGCATCGGTTTGTGCAGGACGCCCTAGGTCTAGATCTGCCCACCTTGATGGTCTCCCAGTGGAGCTCCTGACTCTCCTGGGTCCTCCCATGCCCTCCACTCTGCCATACAACTCTCAGCGCTCTGTCCAGCATCGAGTTCCTCATCCCTGCATCAAGCCCCCAGTATGGAGTTACTTATGAATATAACTCCTGCTGACGTGCTTTTAAGTCTCTGCTTTCACGATGTCACTCATCCTAGGGCTGACACCTCTTCACACTGCTAATCGCACTGAGATGTAATGCCTTTCAGGCTCCCTAGACTAAACCCCAGTCTAGCTCACAGTAGTGTTCCACGGTTCCCTCACAGAGCTTACAGAGCAACCAGAGTTTTCTCCACTCATTCTTCCCACGAGTCCACTGTAACTCACACTTCGCTGTCTTCTGCTTTGCCAACCTCATATTCTTTTTCTAAATAACAAAAGTGGTTTATTAGGAAAAGCTTAGTGGGGAGACTCAAGAAAATAAAACACAAGGGTTAGCGCAAGGACACCTACCCACGTATTTCACAGCTACATTGGTGGGAGAAATCAGAACATCTATCTGAAGCTGTAAACACTCATGTAAAATTAGTCCTGCCTAATAAACAAATATTTATGACACTAAAATATGTACATGTTAAGCTATTGATAATATGTTCGTGTCTTTGAAAGTGCCACGTCTTCTTAGATAAGTTACAAGTCATCTCTGTCTGAACCAAAGAACTAACATTTGGGAAAAGAAGCAGAAGTCAAAAAACATTCAGTACTTGGGAGACAAGAGGCAGGTGGATCGCTGTGAGTTCAAGGCCAGCCTGGTCTACAAAGCAAGTCCAGGCAACCAAGACAATATAGAGAAACTCTGTCTTGAAAAAACAGAAAAAGAAAAAGAAAAAAGAAAAAAACAAAAACAAAAAAATTCAGTCCATTTTTTGGTGAATTTTACATTGAGACATTTGTGTAAGTCTTGAAAAATGAGACAGCCTTTTGACCATACTTGCCAGTGACCATTACAGGAGTAGGTCACCTCAAAACTAGTAAAAGTAAATGAAGTGACTGGGCACTGAATAGCCACACTCTGAAACAGCCACTAGGAAGAGAAAGGAAAAAAATGTTGGAGGCAAATGAAAGGCCCAAAAGTTATTGAGGTCATCAAAAACAAACAAAACAAAACAAAGCCCAACACATTCTTGAAAGGAAAACTGAGACAGTGACCACGTGTATTATCTTCAAAAAGCCAAAGGTGTCTTGATTTCAATCACTTCGGAGTTTGTCAAAAGTCTCACGAATCTGGGCAGCCCAAAGGCTGGAGTGAATACCAGTTTATACATGAGAACTGGGTGAGTGTGGCATCAAGTGACTGCATAACAATGCTCTACTCAGTACAACAATTGAAAAATTCCAACCACCACTTGGAGTATAGTCTTCTCTACACTTAATGTTAACTCCACCCCGACTTTGGTAGGTTCACCCAAGACATTTACTTCTTTATATGTTTCCCCGAGGTAGCCTTTTCCTCTTCCTGCTGTTTACATCCCGATCTTAGGAGGGCAGGAGACTGTGTCCGGCTAACCTCATGGGTCTTTTGTGCTAGCTTCCTCACTGCTCTGATGATGTAGAGGGTCTGCTCTTTCCTGGACAACACTGGTATTTGACTTTTCCATTCAGCTGCACTAGGCTGATGCTACCCTTGATTTATTTCCAACCCCATTTTAACTTCACAAATACATTGAGGCCCGCAAGCATCGTATAAAATCTAACCCTTCTGTGTCCTTACACTGATAGCCAATATGCACATGGCATTCTTATCAACTGGTTCTAGAGGTAATAAGACCAACTCTACTACACAGAAGTTTGCTGTTTAAAAGCGTCTTGATTATAAATGAACTCCAAGCACAAGGATATTTTATTATGAGCGTAAGCAGGCATTCATCATCCTGTTACTGTTTAGAGAGCCATATTTATTTATAGGCTAATATCTCACTCAGTGAATGAGGTGGTCCATGGAAAGGGATACTTTAAAATGTTTCCTTTTGTGCCTGCTTCTGAAGCACAGGGACTAAAATCTTCTTGTAACTAAACATGATGTCTCATGGTCTGTAGCTTCAGCATTTCTGAGGGTGGGGGAAGGACTGCTGTAATTTCCGCCCCAACCTGAGTTACATGAGTCTTTGGCCAGCCTTACGTGACAGAGCAAAACTGTCTCACTCCCTTCACACTCTCCCCCAAATAATTTTGCACTAGTCATTCTAGAAAAAATAGTTCAACTGGAATGCTTCTGATGATATTAATCCCAGACACTATGAGCAGAAGCTTATAAAATGTATTTTTTTTAAAAACCCTGTTTCTTCTGAATCTGAACTGGTACAGAATCTAAAAGCGATAACAATGTCCTCCTAGGCACTTATACCTATTGCAACTATATGGGAAATGATGGTAAGAGCTTTTTCTTTTCCCATTTGCTTTAAAATAATTTTTAAGCCGAAAATGCAACATCATTTTTAAAGTTTGTTGAGACCATCCAATATGCAGTCCTTAGAAGCAAGATTCAGTGGTAGGAGTAATTAGGGCCTCCCCGGGTCTTCAAAATAGTGCCCACATATACACTTGTTGAACAAATTCAGATTTATTGAAAGTAAACATTTACATTGGCTACAATGTTAGAACTGTTACAAAGCTGGATAAAAGAGGCTGAAGCAGCAATAGATAGCAAGTGCAATAAAAAGTGAATAGAGAAAATATTTGGCCTTAGGGATCTCTTGGCAGTATTTACATTATGTACATATTGTTAAATAGTTATAATAACTCTAAGGCACCAAAGGCTAAATAGCAGGTTGCAATACTATTATGTGCACAAAAGTCAAGAAATATATTGTAAAGAAGGTTGTACAGTCAAAGAAAACATAGGCATACCTTAATGTTTACATAAAGGAGTGGCTGCAGTTTTAAAAATCTCAAATGATACATTAAATATTGGGCAGATTGAAGAAATTGTTTTTAGAACATTAAATAATGTTGACTATGGAAATAAGTGCTGTTTTTTACTGACTTGCTGGGAATGTGAAATGTAATCTAGTCTTCAACACAGCTTTTTCACACTCATGGATATGTTTTGTCTAAGAGCTACTTGAAATACTTTTGACTTACAGAAACTTAGTCTATATTTCATAGTGTGTACAAAATTCCCAAGAAAATCTTATTGGCTAAACAATATACATCAAATCCGTATATGAGATAAGAAAAATTTAGTAGGCATTAATTGCCAAAATGTCCGAATACTCAGGTTGTCACTCTGGCACAGCAGCTGGGTTTATTTTGTCATTTTGCTCTTTTAACGCTTTAGTGTGGCTGCTTGTGGCTCTCAAGTAAATGGATGTGAAACTGACCCATGGAGAAAAAGAACCTTACAGTGAACTAATTAACTTCTAATTATGCCACTTAAATCCTTCCTAACAACTCGTTTCAGTGTTAACTATGTCATTAATCATTGTAATGCACATGCCTGCGTTACAGCATTCAGGGAGCAGTGGCCAATGTCAGTGTCTAGTGTGGTCGTAACCGCTGATTTATTTGATGACTTGTGTCTGTATTGGTTCCTTCCTCTGGAAGGCAATTTGCCTCGGTAAGCAGTCTCTCTTTAGTGCTGAGGTAGTGTCAGGATGAAGAATCCAGCAGGACAGCGGGGTATTACGTTTCTTTAATGTGCTTCACATGCTACCATGAAATCTCTATTTGGATGAGAGCTGATCCAAGGTTGAGTGGGCCGTTATGGGATTAAATTACCGTATGATGAAAGTTGTGGGTGAGCTCGTCCTGAATGCTTCCTGAAATCGTGTGTCCTGAAACAAGCTATGACTAATGAAACACTATTATATAAAGTATTGCTAGAAGTCTTCAGTTAATATTAAAGACTTCCATGTTAAATGCTCACTTTCATTCAGAAGAGTAAAAGAAAACTGGGGAGATTACTACTGCAAATTCGTAAAATATCCAAGGAGGAACAATTATAGCAGTTTGGATAGCTTGGATCCATCTCTTATTTCTACGCAGTATTATACAGCAAATCTAAGGATATGGCATTCTGAAAATTTAAGTTTAAAAAAATAACTTCAAACCCAACTGAGATTAGCTAACAGCACCTCAGAGGGCTTCACCAGGACACACTCAGAGGTACTGGATCATTTATATATCAACGCACTTTTCTCTGCTTAAATTTCCAGTTCACGTCATCTTCCTTTTATAGGGAAAGAGGAAGAATGTTTCCTAATGAAATGTTAGGAATGTTATGGGATGTCAGCGGACCCAGCAGTAAGAGTCTTTGTACTCAAGAGTGGAGTTTTCTTAGTGGGTAATTCTGAATATCGATGACTACAGAACTAATATTCCTGTTATAAAAGGCAATGGGCAGATTTCCAGTGATTATTAAAACACAACACTATCTCAAACACCTAGTCTCACCAAGCAGCGGTAGTGGTGTCTGAATCTCCCAAGAGACCTTCTGGAGATCTAGACCTAGGGTATTTACTTAATGGTATCAGTAGAAATTGCATCCTTTAGAAATATAAGCATTTTTATTAGTGAATCATAGTAGTCCCAATTTCAAAAGCTCAATAAAAGTTTTACTCTTTTTAGAATATTTGCTTTATAAAAGTTCTGATGCAATTTTAGGAAACTAATTCTGGGAAAGTGATACAACTCAAAGACCATTTTAAGTTATCCCATTTAATTATCATAAAAATGCCCATCACTGTGTTGCATTTAGTGGATATTAAACAACCAATTACTTTTCTACTTTGATAGGCAAATTTTTCTGCACTGTTAAGTTGGCAGTAGAAGTTTTTGATGCCAGTGTCCCTCCTCTAAGCTATCTCCCTTGAGCAGAAGCACAGGTTACCCCTCTTCTCTAAAGATTCCAGTACTGAGCTCCTTACAGATCACTCAACTGTTAAACGAAGCCATAACTGATCAAGTCAGTGGCTTTTCAATTAGGATGGGAGGTATTCTTCAGACTTTCCGGGGGTTCCTTACGTGTCACCCGATAGAAGGATCCTACGACACGCCTCCATTTCAAATCCAGAAATTACATCCTTATATTTTCATCAGGCGTAGAATGCCTAACAAAATTATTTCCTTTTTTGTTGCCTAAAAAAATAATCTCAAAACATTGTTACATTGACTTGGTATGTCTGGTAGGAAGAACCAAACAGCATCTTCACTCCACCTGGTCACAGAACACTCAATGTAGGATCTACCATGCTAAGGTCACTCCCTAGCTCAGAGGAACAAGTCAGAACAGATCGAAGCTTCTTTAAGCAGACACTATTAAACTGATTAGTATCTTAACCTCTTCAATTCTATATTTAATCAGAAGTAGTGGCATTTCAATTATTTACAGTATAAGAAAAACAAATGATCAGTTAAAGTATTCCTAAACTGCAACCCCTGACAACGTGCATGACCTCTCTCTCTCTCTCTCTCTCTCACCTTCTGTGCCAAAGGAAATAAGTTATCACACCACACCTGCAAATGATGACACATTTGTAGTTTTTTTTTTCTGTCTACATAAATTAAAATCAGATATGAGCCTTCATTCAAGGCTTAAATAGAACGTCAGAGTCACAAATTAAATATCTTTCATGAATGGCCTGATTCAAAGACAATCATCACGTAGCCAAATAAACAGTGTCAGTTAAAGCCTGAAATGCCTATGTCTCTAAGACTCAAAAAACAGAAAGGATTTGATGAGCCCAGGACTCTGGACGAAGAAGTGCTGAGAGCTGGGGTCAGTGTTCTCTGCAACCTTGTTTTCTTTTAATGTAAAAGAAGCTTCAAAGTTTACCTTCTTTCTCAGTATGAAAAAAAAAAATAAGCAGAGGTAGCAGATGAAAAATATACAAAGGCAAGTATCTTACAAATAAACTCCACTGGAAGAAATAAAGAGTGTGCACTTTCTGTTAATTCTGTGGCCTTTAAAACCAACCATTTGATTATGTAAATACAGCCACCAGGGACATTACGACATTACTTTTCCCCTAGTTGACTTTCAGGTAACATTTTAAATTAGTCATCTTAATCAGTGGGTTATTTCTTCAAACTATCTGACAAAACAGGTGTGTGACATTTTTTGTGTATGTGAATGAACTATAGTAAATTTGGCTCATGTCATGGTTTGTGTCCAGATTTACCGCTTATTGATGATGATTGTCTCTTCATTAAGTGACAGCAAGATGAAGCTGTCTGTCTGCGCTGTCAGAAATGGATGTGCACAGTCGCACATCCCAACACATGAGACCTGCAGACACCTGTGCTACCTGCCTTTTGGCTCAACGCTGCCTCTGGACCTAACGGCCATTTTATAAGAAAAATAAAGAACCGTGAGAATGGGAATATCCCTCCCACAGCATTCAAATGTTTGTGCGACTCCTACTGAGTGCACCACAACATGCAGACGCTATACGCACTGCAGGCTGTCTGGGAGACTTAGAAGCCATTACAGAACGGCCCCAGTTCTATTTCAGTACCCTAAAATAGCAGTATATAATACCAAATGTCCAATTAGATAATTTAATATAAAAATATCAGCACAGAACTGTTTTTTCAATCTGTTTATTGTATAGGCAACCCAAACTTCAGTTGAAGTGCTGTTTAATTTTTATTTCTAGATTCCATAACCCTACAATTGGTAAATCTTATACCATTTTAGGTACTTGATGAAATATTTAGAAATACTAAGAAAAGAAAAATCAGTATTCAAAGGGTTAATTTTGTTTATAATAACAATAAATTATTTTTATCATCTTCTTCAGTTCAAAATCCAGCTTTGAACCCGAGGAAGGCTTTCAAATCCTGTTACGCTGTGGTCCTTTAACCAGTAGCAGTCTGATTACCAATTACTCGGAGTATCTCCTTGTGAATACCTCCTTCTTGTGTGTTGATATTGGCATCCCCCACCTGACCATCTTCATAGCTACGACAGAAAGCAGAAACAGAAAGTATGTACAGAGAAGGCAGTGTTTATATGGCTTCAAAACACTGTTCGATTTCTAAAAATAATCCAAGGAAACCACAAATTCAGGGTCTTGGTGTTCTTAGTTGTTTCTAATAGCTTGTTCTTGCCATACCTCAATGTGTTCCCTCCCTTCCATTTCAACGTGAAGTGCTTCGTCCCCCATAAAACGATGCCAGATGTAAGGGATACCCTAGTGTCTTTTGCGATGCAAGCGCCTCTCCCAGCAGCTGCTGTGACACCAAGAGCAGAAGAGCCCACCACCTTTGCTTTCTGGCATCTTCAGTGCACCTGTCTCAGTTATCCACTCTCAACTGCTTGCACTGGCCTCACGCTCCACCTCTTGCATTGCCCACCTTCTAACTATGGCTTGGCATAATTGGTGCTCCAATTTTCCTTATCAACCGGCAGCTTGTTCTTTTTGTCTGTAATATATTTTTATTTATGTTGCTACATCACGTAAGATTGCTAGCCTGCTGAGTGGACCAGCAGTAGAAAAGTGAAGGCACGATCCAATAGGACAGCAAATGCTAAGTGCCCGAGAAAGAAGTAATTGCATTTTAGATAATTCATTTCCTCAAATAAGCTGACTTAGGCAATAAGGATTTCTAAAGAACAAATTTTCAAACTTGAAATGATAATATTCAGAGTGAAATATGTGATGAATTAATTTTATGACATAAAAAGGGCTTCAAGAAAGAAGCTGAGGAGAAGTGGTAATTACTTCAAAATAGCTAAGCAGAGGCATAAGCACAGTGTCTCAGAGATTAATGCAGCCTTCTGTCTCTTCCGCAGCAGACTTAGGTTCTCTTGCGAGAGCATGAGGTGGGGAGATAAAACACTGACACACAGAAATGGGAACTTAGCTCTTACATAATACACCACTTACACGGCAAGTGACAGTTCCACTTGCATATAGTGCAAGTGTCGAGACTGGGGTTGGTCCCGGATATTAGTAAATTTCGTCGGTGTGTGCCGTGTTCTAGTTTAGATGCATCTTGCTCTGTTTCCTCCACCCCAATGCTGTGACATTACTGTAGGATGGGAACTCATTAAATGCCTGGTACACAGTCCAAGGGCTGATACTTTCTCAGGAAATTAAACAGTAAGTGTCATATTAAGAACGGGAGATTATGAGGGCTGGAGAGATGGTTATGCAGCAAGAGCGCTCGCTGCTCTTGCAGAAGATTTGTCCACATGGAGTGACTCACAACCATCTGCACGTAACTTCCCTTTTCCAGGAATCTGATGCCCCATGTCCTGAGAGGACACCTGCATGCACGTGGTACAGATAAACTCATGTGAGCACACACATTTACACACATATAAAAATAACAAATAAAAACATTCTTTTAAAAAGGGAACTAGAAATGCTACAGTTGTTCAAACTAAATCAGAAGTTTGGAGGGAGGTTGTGTAAAAATATTCTTTATTGGTCAAGCAAAACATATTATCCTATAATTAAGTAAGAAAAGGAAGGGATTAATAGGAGATGGTGGGAGGCAAGAGAGCACAAGGGATTGAAATGTAATTGAAACACATTTTGCGCATGTATAAAATGTCTTACTGAAATCGGTTACGCTAAAAGAAACTCTAAAAAGGGCATATTGGCCTGGTTGTTTTGTTTTGTTTTGGGTTTTTTTTTTTTTTTTTTTTTTTTTTTTTTTTTTTTTTTTTTTGGTTTTTCGAGACAGGGTTTCTCTGTGTAGCCTTGGCCATCCTGGACTCACAACGATCCACCTGACTCTGCCTCCCGAGTGCTGGGATTAAAGGCATGCACCACCACGCCCGGCTCATTGGCCTGGTTTTGTATAAACACTATGACATGTTTCTTAAAAGGAGGAGGCAGGCAACTTGACACATAGGTGGGTGATTGAGCTTTGCCAAGCGAGACTAACTCTCCAGGGCAGGGATCAGAAGAGGAGCAGGAGGTTGAGAGAAAAGAGCTGAACAGACACAGAGAAAACCAGGAGAGAGACGGCAGAGTGGCAGACCCCTGTGACTTTCTAGCTTCAAACTGCTGCCTCTGTATAAATGAACTGTCCCATTTGGGCAGGCTGGTTTTTTGTTTTGTTTTGTTTTTATTTTGGTTTCTCTGTATAGCCTTGGCTGTCCTGGACTCACCTTGTAGACCAGACTGGCCTCGAACTCACAGACATCCACGTGTCTCTGTCTCCCAAGTGCTGGGATTAAAGGCCTGCGCCACTACTGCCCGGCCAAGCCGGCTCTTTCAGTTCCAGTCTTGCTGGACGCTCCTTACCTACCGCATGCTATGTGATCTGGACTTTGGATGAGTAGGACCCACTTAACCTACACACTATCACCCGTGCTCTGTGCAATGTGAAATTGACCTGTGAACAGGATCTGTCTGTACATAATTGCAATTTCCCTATTGGGGCTCAACTTTCTACATTTTCCCTCCTCTGAGTAAAATACCTAACATATAGCTCACCACTCATTGCTTACTTGTCTCTGCTTCTCTGCCCACCCCCCCCCCCCCCCCAGTCTGTCTGTCTGTTGTCTGTCTGTCTCTCAGCTACACTGTTTCATTTCTTAGCTGGCTTTGCCTCTTCTTTCTCTGTCTCCCAGCTCAATGATGTCTGGCACAAAGTGAACTTCAGTTCCTTTTCTCCTGGGCGTATGCAAACTCTCTCAACCCTTTTCATTTCGCCCAGCTTTTAACTATCATCCGCACGCTGACTCCTAACACTAAGTCTCCATACTTCCAATCCTTGCATCTTTTTCTGATACAGTTTCCACAGACATCACCAATATACTATGTCTGAAACATCACAGTCACACAGCCTTCGTTAAAATACAGCACTCAGTATTTGCAGATTCATACAATTCGCACTAACTGCTTCTGCCTGAGTCATCTGTGATGTGAGTGGCCATGCTTGGAGAGAACCTCATGAAGGGAGGGGGAAGGAAACAGAACGAAACAAAATACTACAGGTGTGAGGCAGGGATGAGGCCAGGGAGAGGCAGCCTAGGAGTTCACAGACAGTGTGCAAAACTAAAGGTGATTTCAGAGGTCACTTCTGACAAGGAAGCCGTGTGTTTGATTTTGCTTTGAAAAATAGACACTGGTAAGAGCGACAGGATAGTGATTGAGATGTAAATGTGTGAATAAACTATAATAAATAAAATATATTTAATAAGAAAAGAAAAGCAGGCCCTGGCAATGCAGCTGTGGGTTTGAGCACTTGCTCAGCATGCAAATGCCTTAGGGCCTCAAAAGGAAAACAATGTCTCTCCTTTTTTCTTTTCTTTAATTCCTGCATACCAAGCTGGGTGTGCTGGAACACACCTTTAATCCCAGCACTGGAAGGCAGAGGCAGGTGGATCACTGAGTTCAAAGCCAGCCTGGTCTACAAAGTGAGTTCTGGGAAAGCCAGGGCTACACAGGGAAAGCCTGTCTCAGAAAAACAAAAACAAAACTCCGCATATCAAACCTGTATCATCAGTGTAAAATTCGTAATCATTAATCTGTCATTGTACAAAACTGATGGAGCGCAATGGAGTTAGAAGCAAAGGGAAGTAGTGACATCTCAACGAGTTCTGTGGGAGACAGTGATCCAACTGTAGAAATGGGGGAGCTGACAGGAGAAGGAAGCAAAAACACAAAACTGAGGAGCAGCTGAGTATATTAAAGAAGGGGCAGGATACTGAAAACTAGAGCTCAGCTTTTAATGTCGGATATATGAGCTTACTGCATACATAAGAGACACTGATTTGTTACAAAGGGATTTTTAATAATGGCTTCCACTTGGTATGTATTTTCTTGAAGCTATTGCTAGGATGTTTGAGAAGAAACAGTCACTGAGCAGTTAAAGCTCAGGCCTTCACTCTCTCCTACCTGAAAAACACCACGTACACAGCGATAAAAGGACCCACAGAGTGAGGGACTGCAAGGGTGCACGGCAAGGGAGAAGGCCACACAACACAAATATGCCTGGGCAAGACCCCCTTCTCACAGAGAGGAAGCTTCTGGAAGGCGGGAAGCCTGAAGAAAGACTTGGGTGAGAAGTGAGAATCGCACACACAGGCATGAGAAACAGTAGAGGACGGAATCCATGCTTCCCTGAGAAAGACCAGAACCTCGCCACTGAAGGTCATAGCACAGCATTTAGGGATGCGAAGCCTGGCAGCCTGAGATATGAAAGCAGCAGCAATGGTGCGGCTGTGTGGGGAGCAAGGGAAGGAAGTGTTGGAGCAGGTTTGCAAATCCTACTGGTCTCCACCGTTCTGGGAAATCAGATCAGCCTGGAAATTGTCAGTATTTTCATCTGATCATTGGAGGAAATGCATATTAACTTACAGCTTCATCATCAGAAAACGCTCCTATCATCAGCGATGAAACTTTTATTTAAATAAAAATAACATGGAGTGAGTTACTGCCTACAGGTTAGCTTCATTCTCATCAACTCACTCTTTTCCTAGATGCTATGCGCATTTGCGAGGTGCAGCAGGAGCACCCTGTGGCTGTGCCTTTATGAAGAAAGAGGCTAAAAGCTGGGATTAGAATGCACAGTAATGACTGGGCGTACTTACTCTTTGGTGTATTATGAATTTATCAGTCTTACCTAATGGATCTCGTTTACTGAGGGTTCGAGGAAAAAGCATGACATCTCATCTGTGTTTACAAAGCAATGAAAATTCTCTTAACAAAAATTTCCTCTTTGACTTATTTTGAAAGCCTCTAGGTGTACTGGTTTTCCTTAGATGGCCTCACTTCTCTGCTCACTTTTGTGAAGAAGAGGGGTCCTCCTATAATTAGTCTCCCACATGTTTTATGTATCATTTATGAAAATGTAGGAAAAAACATATTGGAAATTGAGCAACTTTGTATGTAAGGCTGTTTGTTCTGTTCTATAAATCTGACTTTTTGTAAGCTACAAAAAGAATAGACTACAAGAAAAGACCCTGGAGTTACCTTCTTATCAACATCTCTAGCCTGCTCAATAAGGTAATTTTGCAATTGAAAGCTTATTTCCAGAGGGCCACATTTCTAACAATGTGTAATAAGCAACCAGCCTAGAAAGAGGTATGTTTTATGAGCTTTGCAGTAGAGACCCACATTGGTTTAACGTAATTTCGTAATAATCGTGTAAGGTAATGTGTACTGACAGCTTTCCTAGTAGCTCACAGGTCCTCAGAGCCCTTGTCTGCAGTCACGTGGCCCTCACGGGTTGACCTGAATAGACTTCAGCCTGTGCTGTGCTCCACTAGCCTCCACTTCACATAGAGTTTGCCTAGGTGGGTTTTGGCAGGACATCTCCCTGCCTCAGCCATCTGGATCTGGGGATGGGTAATAGTCCTACTGCTATCAGACCCACAGTGCTACACGGGATGCGCTGGTGCCACAGCTATGCCTGTGCAATCACCTAACTGTGGGTAATAAAAGAACCAATGTTCTTTGCGAGCCATCTGCTTGCTGCTGAGGTGCGGACTGATGCAGGTACAGTGTTCTCACTGTGCTGACGGAGCTCTTTCTAATTTGGTTGAGCTGGGACTCAAAGTACCTGACAAAACCAGGAGTTCTAGGTGTCTGCCGTACTCATTGCTGCAAAACCTATAGCCGGTAAATAAGTGCTGTGAGAAAAATAATAGTTTCCGTAGAATCTGTCACTGTTAACAACCTGTCCACACATTCAAGGATCAAACATGAAACACACAGGGTTCTGTGGACCTAAGACAGATAGTAGCAATTTTGATGTCATCACTCTGACATACAAAATATGCCACTTCGACTTATAAAATAACCCAGATCACCTCTTCACCTTGTTTTTAGAAACCCCATAAACTATAAAACCAATAACAGTTCCTTTTGGAAGTCCTTTCTGTGCCAGGGTCAGAGAAGAGGTGTGGCCAGGCAGGGAAAGTGGGGCTGCAGAGGCAAAAGTGGAGTGAAAACTCAGGTTGGCTTTTTGCACCCATTGACTTGGAATAAAAACAATGCTTTTCTACTGGTGTGCCAACACATGCACAGGGTGACACGCACTGTCTTGCCAGCCTACATTATATGCAGTGCAGATCAGTTTTTATAAAGACTTTTCATTGCTGCCTTCTCTGTCCCCAGTCCTAAAATCTCTCATCACTAATGTATACATAGATGCTCAGAGTGGTGCCTTTCTTCAGTTCTTCCAAACTAACAGCATGTGACCATTAATTTCATCAATAAGCTTATTGAAATGTAATAATCATTAGAGCCCTGAGAAGTTCAGCAGCAACTTGTTTGTTACATTTGGTGCTAAAGTGAGCAAATGACACTTGCAGTCACTGTTTCGTTTGTAGAAAAGACAGCAATGTACAAATCTAAGAATTTAGACTTACACAAAAAAGAATCGTGTACAGACATGGTCTGTATTCGGGACAACCCATATCTCTCCATGTTTGTGCAGGTCAGGTGACGTGATCACTGCAAGTAGAAGACAAAATTAAAGAGCCATTTAATTCTAAAAGAACAGAAATCCATTTTAAGTAACTACTGCCCTTCTCTCTGAAATCTAAAGGCAAAAACATCTGTCCAAATGAACATATAATGAATGCCTAGCCATATCAGCTGTCAACAAACATAAATAAAATCAACAAAAAGTCAGCTCACAATTAAGGAAGTCATTTGATTATTATTGGAAACAAACAGGTCCTGACAATACAGACAGCAAAAAACTGTCATGCGTAACAGGTGCTGAAAACTTGAGACAGACACCAATGGCATTCAAAGTCCTGACACAAAAAGAAAAGGTGACTTTTAAGTCAGTCAGACTCTAGAGCAAGCACAAGGAAAAGAATACGATCTTGCGAATTACCTTTCACTCTTTCTGCACTGAGCTCAGAACGGAACACCGTCACTGGCAGAACCGGAAGTCCTACTGTCTTATCCTCTCACTGCTTGGCACACTCAACGTTTTCATTATCCTACACAGCCAAGCACCAACTTAAAGGGGAGGCAGCACAGGCACAAACAGGAGTTACGCTATCTCAAAGTTGAATTATACTGGTAACACCTGCCAGGAATAACACGACGCTGTCTGAAGCCATGCCAGTTCTGGACTTTGGTTTTAAACCCTGTGATCTCAGCTGCACACATTCCCCACAACGCTGAGATGCTCTAAGGGAGCAATACTTCACTACTCTGTTGTGAGCCCTCTGTAAACACACTGGAGTTCAGAAACACAGAGCTGGGATGCAAGGCCCAGCACTCACCTTCACATAAGGCAATGCATTTCAAGTTACGGCTTTGCAGGAACTGGGACTGCTGTCCTTTTTTCTGAGACTAGATCATAAAACAGTTTAAAGATTACAGTAAAAATGGAATACTCTAGTCAGCATCAAGAACAAATGTCTGTCGTTAGCAAATGAGAACCACTAGAGTGGTTGTAGGGAGGTTGTCTGTCAACATCTGTACACCCTTTTAACATCCAGCTGTTTTGTGACATCATTTAAAGTACGTATGTAATCATTAGCAAATTCTTCATAATGCCAGTGAACATGTTAAAACAGAGTTCAGTAGTCTCAGAACACACAACCAGAATTCAATGTTAGTTTCACCAGGGAGCCTGTGAAGTTTCTATCAAGGCAAATAGAATGAAATTTCCGTGATCTTTCAAACATTAAATTCAACCACTCCAGAATACACAACCAGCAAAACCAACCTACACATTTACAGCAACATTTACTCAGCCACAGAGGCGTAGAACCTGGTTTTACATTCAGGTATTGGATAAGCTAAGTTCCTTATTCATTGGGTGGGTTTTAGTTTACTCAGGAATATGCTTATTTTCTCTACAAGAGCATGAGATTGGCCCTCACTCTTCCTTGTATGGAATATTCTTTCTCTTAAGAGTGACGTGGCTCATGCCATCTCGAGGCTATGCTCCTAGGTCACCTTCCCAATTTAGCATTCACTCTAGTATTAACTTCTACACTATAATGTGACACATTTTTTTCTGTGAAGTATTTTTCTCTGTCATTTACTGGTCCATTGGCTTAAGCATGCTGATAGCTCGTTTATATAGCCCTAGTAGGATATAACAATGTTAAATAGGACAGAGGTACAGAGATACTAATCCGGTTTTATTCCCTCAAGTCTAGACTCTCCTACTATACTGGGACATCATGGTGGGTAGGGGGGTGTGTGTGTGTGTGTGTGTGTGTGTGTGTGTGTGTGTGTGTGTGTGTGTGTGTGTGTGTGTGTGCGTGCGTGCGTGCGTGCGTGCGTGCGTGCGTGCGCGCTCACATACTCATGAATGTACACTGATTTTTTTTTTTACCCACAAGCAATGCAGATTTGCATGAAGAGTGAGTCTTATTCCTTTACAAGTAGTGACCACTTAAAGTAATTTTTTAGTCTTAATAATCCTCAGTATTTATCAACATCCTGATGTCTAATGACGCTGCCGTTCTGCTAATCATACTCAGCCTTGTGAGTAGCCACAGCACCTGTGATGCACTGTTGTTTTTACTACTTGAAGCTGGCTCGTCCTTGGTTGACACCTTCTGCTTCTTGTTCATCCCTGGAAAACATCAGCACAATAGTCACTCAGAGGCACAGCTGATTGAAGTAAATGAAATTACAATCCATCTATGTCAAAAAGCTGTACTGTAGGCAGAAGTCTAATCACGCCAAGCCACAGGCCATCATCAGGGGCTCAGGAGGCAACAGCTGTTTGTGCCCCAGACCCTGGAGTTGATGGCGCACAGGTCTGGGGAATCCCAGCATAGTTAGGTGCTAAGAATCTCTGTTTGTTCTTGGGGTTGAAAACGGGGATAGAAAGTTTTTTTGTATATAATTAGAATATTCATAAAGGTTGACTTTAAAATGTCTAGTGATTTAGAACTCATGTTCTAGAATAGTGTTCTAGATTTCATGCTGAGTACAGGGACAAGATACAGAGCGGGAACCCCAGACAGGAGCAAACAGACATTTCACCCCAGTGTTGTAAGCTACTAATAAACACTCACTTCTGAGTGGAAATTTCAATTTTTCCAACTCAAAGAACTACTGTGCTCTTGCCTAGGCTCGGTCGTAAGTCTTAGCTCTCGCTCTATTGAAGCCATGACATGATGTCCTGTCATGAAATATCTTAGAAAAGCAGAACCAACATATATTTAATTAAGGAATATGCAGAACTAAACCCGTGAGAATGTTCAACAAACTACCACACCAGAGACCGAGAAATTCTTGAGTTTAAATAAACGTCTTGAGGGTAGGGGCAAAGCTGCTTACAAATTTGCAAAGTGTGTTTGTCTAACCTTTTCCAAGCCAGGCATTCCTGAAAAGTTGCACAGGAAGGTGGCAACGGGCCTGACATACAACACAGGGAACAGCAGAGTCCTGTGTGCAGGGATGTGCCCCGTCCAGGCTCTGTTTTCACACCCCAAAACCAACCACAACCTCATCTCTGTGGATATTTTCACACCCTGCCTACTATGAACAGAGCCCAGGGCCCCTCTCATGAACCTACATCCCAAGTCCTTGATTCCTACCTGTAGAAATATGTCAGGAACCCCTCCGATTCTGATACATGCTATAGACTCCCTTCTAGACAAATGCACACAAATAGACGAAATTTCACATCCACTCAGTCTGTACCCAACCCTCCTCCCAAATCCTTCCATGAACACATTTCAGGTATCTATGCAGAATGAGCATTAGAGGTACAAATCACAGCATTTGGTTGTTTTGTTGTCCTTTTTATTATCTGTGGTGGTGATATATTGTTTATATAAACAATACTTTCCTCTGTACTGTTTTAAGTCTTATTTAGTTATTTTCCATTGCCTATATCAATACTATTTTGTCCTTCTGATATTTATCCTTTGTGTGTGTGTGTGTGTGTGTGTGTGTGTGTGTGTGTGTGTGTGTATTCTGTTACAATGGAACCTGTCATTCCTCCATCAACAGTATCAGTGGCGATAGTGAAAGGCTTGTAATAGCTTCGACTATGTGTTTATAAAGGTGCTGACCTCACGTGACTTGAGAAACAAGTTCAGAAAATCTCCCACAAAAGCTGCCTGATGCTCTTAGCACTCTGGAAAAATTTAGGTTCCATGTTCTTGGGTTCACCAAATTGGATCAGCCACATCTAGGGACTTGGGTGTCAGGTCCAACTCCTCCCCACCCACCAGGTGGAGTCAGGCTACCTAAGGCCAATGAGAACAACCTATCCGCCAGCTGAGTGTTACAAAGTAAGTGCTTTGATAAACTGAAGAATCACATAACAATCACTAGATTCCTGATCCAACGACTCTATAGATATAAAAAAGGGGGTGTTTCCCCTTATACTTAAGTCAATTTGCCACACAACAGTGGTTATGTGGTAGCATCTGTATTTACTCTACCTAACTAAAAATTGTCTTTATATATTTTTATTTCCCTTTTTTTTGCTACCTTGAAATCCTCTAAAATTTTATATTTTCTTTCCATCAGCATTTTATTGTCTTTTCTATTACTGACATTTCTAAGTAAAATCTATTTTTAAGTATTTCAATTTTAATCACTAAATTTCAACCACCAAAGAACAATTTCTTATGGTTGATGTTGCAAAAATCTTGATTAATGAATAGACAGATGGGCCAGCTTTAATGATCTCCTAGTTAACTGCCCTCTCTAGATATCATTTCCTCCAATGTGAAAATATTAAGATTCATTTTTTTATTTAATTAATTTATCCAGATTACATCTCAATTGTTATCCCACCCCTTGTATCTTCCCGTTCCTCCCTACTCCCTTCCCCTATGTCTGTAGCATTCTGGAACCATGTCTCTAACATTCTGTGCTATCCTGCAATGTGATCATGTAACACACACACACACACACACACACACACACACACACACACGTTGTGGAAGTAAAGGAAAAATCCAATACTGGGCTTTTAGGGCAAGAGAGAATTTGTTATTTGCTTTTTTAAAAAAAAAAATTCTGTGTAATTTGCATCTGTAAAAAGTGTTTAATTTCGTTACAGCCAAATTTTTAAAATGCAAAGACTCACTAACCATAAATTCTACTACACAAGAAATTGTTCAATGCCAATAAGCAGGAGATCATTCCCCCCATATTTTAAATTTTCCAGGCTCTTTTACAGCACATGCTTTCACTTTACCCCCATCATCCCTATTCTCATTAAAATATTAGCAAGAATCTTTCTTTGGACTTTATGACTAGTGGTAAGTGAGTTTCATGAAGTTGTATCTCATCTGTTTCAGCCATGAAAGCGTAATGCTGAAATTAGAAGTGAAAAGCAGCATTACCTGAGTAACCAAACGATATGCTTGACATTGGACTGAGATAGATCCCACTTCCGTACATCGCACCGTGCAGCTGTAACATGAGACATGGGAGAGAGACAGATACCAATCGAGGCTTTGAATTCGTATCATACAAAAGAGAGCAATAGGCTTCGTATGGGAACATTAAGTCTTAATAAAATGGCCACTGATGCTGGGTCTAATGTGAGAACAGCACTACTAGACTGTTTGGAGTGAGTTGATAAAGAAAAAAAGCATGAGAGAGGGAAAAGCCCCAGTAATAGAGTCACTAGACATAAAGAACTACATGCTTCTTTTAATGAATCTAAAATTCTAACAACGAGACTTGCTGAAGAGCCTGGCAAGGCCCTTTATGAAGACTCCCAACCACGGAATGAATGACACATCAGCACAGGCTCGTTACGTACCGTCCTCCCACTGCTCCACTGTGCTTCGTCAGTTAAAAGCAGTTACATTATTTGAAACGCTTCACGTGGTGTAAGGGAACTACTCAGGACAGTTAAAGGTCTTTTTTCTCATTTCTATACGCCAGGGGCCTCACGTGCTTGTGTAAGAGCTGGTCCTAAGTCAATGGGTTTATGCTTGTGGACATGCACAGTTAATTCTGTCTCGCCAGTTGTTACTGTTCGATGACAACTGGCTCAGGCAACTGGGCTGATTCTTTCCTCACGTCTTTGTGCTGAGTAAGGAGCAATTTGTAGGGATAGGAGTTGAAGAGGAATAAGGAAATCTGAGACTGTGGCAGAGCTCAGGACTGCAAGCACAATATAGTGTTAATGCCAAGCACTGTGCCCCAGGCCAAAATCCAGACACATCGCACCTGTGGTAACCCATGTCTCCTTTGCTTATGCCACAATAAGGCGTAGTATGGAAGAAATGTACTTTAGAATAATGGACTGACTATCTGTATGGTCTTACTTTATGCACAGTCATATTTTAGTTCTTACTTTCAAAGTGCAACTTACACTTTTTCTCCTAGGGAACCCATCATTGTCAAGCATAGATAGGTTTTGGTTCAGGCACTTTTATGAAAATATCCTTACATTTATTAGAAATTCCATGTAATATTTTAGGTAAGTGCTTTAAAGTTCACCTCACCCCATCAAGAATAAATGGGTTCTTACTAGAACATGCAAAAAATGTTACCTGCAGACGCGTGTTGGAGGCAACAACCAGACCGTTCCTCAGGATAGAGTGCCAGTTTTCAATGTGAGAGCCGCTGAAGCACAGGACCAGGGAGGGAGACAGCAAAGCCACAAAGTCAGTCAGTGAGCTTCACAACCGGTCGCAACTTCAGAAGTCATCTGAAAGTTCTGAGTTTCCGAGTTAAACACTCGTGCAGCTGATTGACTGAGGTCAGTGCCAACCTCTGAGACAGTGCTTCCTTCCCACACACTTCTGGAAGACTCGGTGGAGCGCCCCCCACCCACCCTCCCTCACAGCCAGGCTTACTGAAATGCGAAGGTACTCCCAAAGAGCTTCTTAGCAGCTCTGAAGTTGGACTCTTTGGCTGGTGGACTGCTAAGGAGGAGGAACTGGTGTGGCGTGTGCATGAACTTCAATTGCTGTCAGTCAAAGTCAAAACAAACGAGAGCATGTCACAACTCTGCCAGCTCGGGGATTACCCAAGTTAACTAACTTCAGAACAGAGGGCTTTTACACCAATAGCCTTTTCAGACTAGCTCAATGTATTTTTCAGAACCCCACCTAAGTTACACGCCTTGTGGAATTACTCATAAAAAGTAAGTTCTTTAGGCTGGTGAGGAAGAGGCGCCAGACAAGCCCAAGACATTTATGTTGCGAGTCCACTGGGCTCTCGCAATTACATTTCTTTTAAAGGCTTTTATTATAGAATTCATAGGCGTGTACCAGCAGCTCCACTGAGACAATACTCTGGAGTTTGGTAGGTAGAAGATGAATGCCCATATTTAAAATGAAAATCACCTTTCTGGTTTGATTGCATGTTTTTGTTCTTTACCTATGGAAGGAGATCAGGTGACCTGCTTGGCATGATTACTTAATCACTGCCTTCTCACCTTGGTGACTTACATGGGAAGAGAGCAACAGTCTCCCACGTGGAGATTTGAAAATAGGAAAATGAGACTTTTTAAATGCTGCTCTTGGGTGGCGATTAGTGGTACGATCGGGGCCCACTAGCATCTCAAAAACATTCCTTAAACACTGATTGGGCTGATAAACAAGGTATTTGAAGCTACCTTTTCAAATATGGAAAGGCAGAACTGTGAAGGCGAGCCTTCTTCCAATCTCTCCCTAGAAACCACTTTTCAAACCCTTGTAGGAAGACTGCATTCTCTTATACTGACGCTTTGTATTTATTTTTAAAGGGCAAGGTGCAGGCTAGATATGGGTTTGATGTCTCAAAAAGGTCTGCAGCTAGTGCACAAACTGAAAGTAAAAAAATCAAGCTGGGTCACGTCCACCTTTGGACGGGCTACCTGACAGCCACGGAGGACAGTCCCCTTAACTAACACATTCTCCCATTCCTGGGTGCATGTGTTAAAAACAGAACTTACCCTGTTGACTGGCAGTTTCACAATGTGTGACCTATTACTTGAGATGACCCTGCAATTGAAACGATCAGTCAGTCATAGCTACACGGCAGATGTACCGACTGGTTTATATGCTGGTCAGCAAATGACTCAACTGTAGTCTTGCTGTGCCACAGACAAAATTCAATAGTGCCTTTCAGTCGCTTGTATAAGTTTGGCTTCGTTACTAATACCATTTAAGGAGCTTACATAACAAAAAAAGACACTTTCATCTGAGAAAACTCCCTGGGAAAGCAGTTCCATAAATCTTGGGGAGACATAATTTTTTCCTAAGTACAACTGCAAACATTAGCTACTGAACATTTTTAGCTATTCGGTACTTTCAAAGAGCGATAGTCTATGAATGAGAAGTTGATTCATGCACCTGATTGCTCTGCTTCCTACATCTCCTAAATGAAGGATGGCTTTCTGTAAAGATTCTGTTTTTGAAACAGGTTAAGGGCATCTTTGAGTTGACAGCGGCTTATCCACAAAAGTCAACATACTCAGGCACTGAGGTTGACCGTTTTAACCTAGGTACTTGAAACAGGGAATGATTCATATTCTATTGTGTATAAAATAAAAGAGACTTTGTTTAAATTCTTCTCCCTGAAAGAATTGCAGAAATGAACTGGAGAAAAAGATAAATTAGTGAAAATTAATGATTCCTACTATATATGTGTAATCGGTAGATGAAGGAGGAGAAACCCTCCTGATTGAGGACAGGATGCCTGGCCTGAGTGGAGACCTAGCACCACGGAGACCTGGTCCCTCACTGGCCTAACGACTGCCCTTAGGTAGTCAGGCTAAGGACATGTCACAGAGATAGCAGTAACCAGGGCTTTAATGAGATGCTGAGCACTTCCTTTGCAGTAGCTTCTTTGGGCCCCAGGGCAGAAAGATAAAAATCATTATATTCTTTTACTTTTCTTATCCAGAGAAGCGTGACTTCCTTCTTTCTCTTTTTCTAGGCATGATTCCTTTATCACCTGGGCTTTCTGTGTGTCTGAGTCTTCTTCTCTCTTCCTCTAGAGCCCCCTGCAGGCCTTGTGGCTGCTTGTCCACCATGTGCCTGACATCGGGGTCAAAGGGTGTGGTCTTCTTTCTTTCTACCCTCCACTGGCCCCAGGTAGCTGCTGACATTTTAAACTTTGCTTCTCTTGTCCTGTTTGTCCTGTTTGTTTTTGTTTTGTTTTGCTTCCCCAAGCTTCTGTTGGAGGCCCTTCTTAAATTATTTTATTAATGAATTTAAGGACCCTAAGACAAGAGTCGCCCCCCAGACCTGAGGAGTAGGGGGATAGGGGATGAGGGAGAAAGGGGCTACAGCTGGGATATAAAGTAAATTTTAAAAAAAAGAAGCCTAAGAGAAGGACCCCGATTTCCCCTGCGTCGTCTGGTGGCCAAGGTGGTACTCCAAATTTCTAGTTGTTTATTTTTTACTTTAACCTTGATTTATGATGAGAAAATGTGAGACTTAAAAAAAGAGTGTACTTTTCTTCATCTGTCAGGATTTTAATAACAGGTCCTAAAAAATGAGACAAAATTCTTTATCTAAAGTTTCTCCAAGTGTTTATACAGTTTTGCTAAGCAAAGGAAGGAAACTGGGCTCTTTCCTTTGACGACATTTTTTTAAGACTTCCACTGTTTGTTATTGCCGGTACTTATCTAGACTGATCTCTTGTTGCCTTGGTATTTGTGATACCCTAGGACAACTGTGGCAAGTCTATTCAAGTGGTTTTAAAGGTCCATGTATGCAAAACCCTTCTACACTCTAATTATCTGGGCTTTTTAGGCGTCAGAGCAAGGTGTCTTCTACAGGCCACCTCTCTTCTCTGCTGTAGAACACAGGCTGGACTGGATGCTGTGTCATCCCCTCACCAGGATCACTCATAAACAGTACCTGTTCTGCACTGGTCAAGCAAAGAGTCGGGCAAATTTTACCATCTTTGTTAAGGGTGCAAAATACACAAGGACTATTTTGAGATTTTTCAATGAAAAGGACTGACGTGGATTAAGTTTTATCACCAAGTTCTCACAGAACTATAAAATTAAATGAACCAAAATGCTTCCAACACATAACCAAATTAAGCATATCCTACAAGACTGTAGACTAACTGCTGTCAAATACACCGCATTGTATGCTTCTACTCTTACACACGACAGCATCTTCCTCCGGTTGTGATAGACAGGTTTTAATTAAGGTGAGAGTCATTAAGGATTCCCGGGTAGAGAAAAAAAAACACCAGGTATCACAGGCTCATAAACTGTAGCTTTGAAGAACTTACAAAACAGCCCCTGACTCTTAAAAAAAAATATATATATATATATATATATATATATATATATATATATAGAAAACGCTCATGATTTTTATTAGGAGGAAAACTACAATTTTATACCATTGCAGAAGTGGATGAGCAAGGGGGTCCTGTTTATCCATCTGCTTCTTGATTTCCAGATAGGGTGCCTGAAAGATAAAATTGCATTCCTTTATTTTTCTTTAAAATTCACTCCCCCTGCCCCCGACAAAAAGAAAATCCGATTAAGTGATACGTCTAGTCTAGCTACAATAAAAACTATCTAGACTTGGCATAGGAATAGCAAATTATCCTCTTCGCTTAAGGGGAAAGAGATGTACTTTAGGCAGCACATAAAAAGACTTGCCTGCCAGCTGTAGGAAACGTGACCAATAGGGGAGCCCAGGAGAGCCCAAAAACAATATAGGCTAATTACTGTTGCCCTCGATCACTTCTCAGAAGTTGAAGGTTACTGAAGAAGACACCATGCACTTCAGACAAAGGACTCAGAAGACTAGCGCTGGCTCTGACCTGAAAGCCTTCCCTCTGAGGACTATCTTTCATTGTACCAAAAGGTGTTATTAAACTTCCAACAGGCTTGGGGTGGGTCATAGAAGAGATTGGAGGGAGGAGAAGGAAGGGGGTACATAATGTAATTATGTTTAAATTAAAAATAACATAAGAAAAATTAAAAAAGAAAAAAAAATAACATAAGATGAAAAACAAATACTTGACCCAGTTTTATTCTGGATTCTACCTTCACTGGATTGCTGGAGGTGACATTTCAACCCCCGAAACAAAACACACACACACACACACACACACTTTTCTGTGTATCTCTTGAGAGAATGCAAAGCTACCACACAGCATACATTGTGCCAACCAATTCTGCCATACTGTGTTCAGTGATTTTCCCCTTCTAGGCTCTCCCATTTCTACACCACCCTCCTTGTCCTGTCGTTCTGTCCCTGTGTTTTTCTCTTCTTCATAGCTCCTTCCATTCCCTTTGTAAGCCTCATCCCTCTTGGGGTTGAAGGAAAATGTTTGGAGGGTAAGTTCAGCCCATGCAGCTCAGCCCTCAGCAGAGCAGGCTGCAGGGTTTCTCTTTGATATTCAACACCCTGAATGTCAATATTAAAGAAAACTTATAGCCATGAGGCTTAAACTGAGCACAATTTACGTAAGCATTCTTCTCCAAAAGAAGAATTAAGTGGAACTTTCTGTCAAATTAAACATCTTATTATGGACCAAAGAGCAAGTTCTTTCTAACAGTCCGGAGCTAGCTTTAAAACACGGGCTAGTATAACACTGTGAAAAAGCTTAAAGCATTCGGTTCTGTAAGACCTGGCAGCATGCCCACGGAGCCACTCTGCATAAGAAAATGCAGTTACTCCTCCTAACTGGGTGGAGAAGACACACACGAAGGCTCCAAGCAACTAAGCAACCTGACAAGGTCATGGGCCATGTTGTGCTGAGGTGGTTATGCAACTCTGGCCTCTACTTCCCAGGCTGCCGCTTCAACAGCTCTATTGCCTGCAGTTAAAACAGCTTACACACAATCCACAGTATAGGAAGCAAATTTTGGCAGCTTCCAGGGTCAGAGTTTGTAGCCATGTTTAAACCCAGGAATGATGTATGGGTCTAGACTCTAGACTACAAGTACAGTACAAATACCCTATAACAAGCTTTTTATCTTGACTGAAGATATTTATCTTCACTTAAGACATTAAGCATTAGTTCTTCTTTCTTATCCTTGTGGAAAATGCACTTTACTCTTTCCTTTCCTCACACATATAAGTGTTGTTTGAAAAATAATCCAAGATCAGACGAGATGATACTGCAAACCATGAGCCCAGAACAGTCACTAGAAGAAATGGGAGACTAAAAGCTGCCCATACGTGTCTAACACAGACTTTTGAATGAATGAATGAATGAATGAGTGAATGAATGAGTGAATGAATGAGTGAATGAGTGAATGAATGAGCAATGAATGAATCCTGTTCAACATGAATAAATAACGACCAAAGGAATCAAGGACAAAAATTAGGACTGTGAAATGAACATCTGAGAATGTCTTCAGTAGAGGGGTGTAGATAACACAGAGGTTAGGGATAGAGTAGAGAGAAACTCTGTATCTGGGCAGGAGAACTCTCCTCTTCCATCCACAGAGAGCATGAACGACCCCAGGGTATACTCATCACACATTTGCAGGTGTCTAGCACCAGGCGAGCCTAGAAAGAACATGTGCAAGCTTTGCACAATATGAACTGTTCATTTTGGATTGTTAATTTCTATTTATGATGATGATTTTTAAACCCCTTTCTAACTTCTTGATGGTAAAAACTCCTCAGTATGTCAACAGTATTTTTCCAAGTACCAGGCTACAGCACAAGGCCGCGTTAAGTTTTCAGAGATCTTTGCTCAATACCCGTTTCCACTAGAACCTGCCTAAAGGACAAGAAATATAAGATCACATCCCTAGGGTGGCTGGCAGTTCCAAAGCGGGTATGGGTTTTGTGTTATGCCTACGACCTTTGCTGGCATTTTAAACTTCTGGTATTTTTTTTATGTGCACTAGCGACTGATGTGCATGTGTGTCTGTACAAGGAGGGAGTCAGATCCAACGGAGCTGGAGCTACAGAGAGCTGTGAGCGGCCATGCGGGTGGTGGGAACTGAAGCCGGATTCTCTCAAGGAGCAGTCAATGCCCTTAGCTGCTGAGCCATCTCTCCAGTCTCTGAAATTGTACTTTAAAGAATAATTCGAAGGACTAAAGAGATCACAAGCGTGCGCGTGCACACACACTCACACACACACGAGGAGAGAGAGAGAGAGAGAGAGAGAGAGAGAGAGAGAGAGAGAGAGAGAGAGAGAGAGAGAGAGAGAGAGAGAGAGAGAGAGAGAGAGAGAGAGAGAGAGAGAGAGAGAGTGTTTGTAGAACTATTGTGGTAGTATTCCCATCAATTGAACAGACAGACAAAGTAAGATCATAAATTCTGGGAATCCTTAGCTACACAGAAATTTCTAGGCTGGCTTGAGCTACTTGAGATGTTGTCTCAAACACACACACACACACACACACACAATCACACACACAGAAAAAAATTTTAAAAACACCCCAAAATGAAGAATACTTGTAGTCAGATGTAGTACACATCTCTACTGCCCCAAATTTGTCTATTTTAACACTCAAAATAGTGTCTGAAATTATTAGCATCAGTTAATACTGAAGGTAGTACTTATTAGATTTAAACAATGTTTTGAAAGATCCTGTTGAGTAACTTCAAGTATTCCAGAATTTTACTCACATTTAAGAACAAACTATTAAGGTTACAACTATGCATTTACTCTTTAAAAACCAGTGTTAGCAAACCAAGACACTGACAGAATTGAATTAAACCATCTCAGAACAACTTTATGATTTAACTGCGTCTTGTATGGGGCAAAAATGAACGTTCTGTAACAGGGTTCTTCTGAAGACGTTTTTAAAATAGCATTTTACTCGTGTAGACTGAACCATAGAAGAGTACGAGACCACATTCTTGCCTGTGTCATTTCTCTGATGGAAGTTATGCTGTCCAGAGCTTTCATTACTCGATCATAGTTCTTTTTCTATATGACAAACAAAACAGAACAAAACAAAAACAAAAAACACAAAAGCATTACTCACCTACAAGCCTTTGTAAGTTACATGTCACTAAAGGAAGGCATTGCTTCTGCACATGCACCTTCCATCAAAGCCAATGGGGAAGCAGTGATGGTACATGAAAGACTGGAAGAAGACGGGTCAAGGGCAGAGGTTTGATTATCTAGAGTCACAGGGAAGGAAAGCCGAGGCATTGTTTCTTATGTAAGGGCATAAAATCACGTTCGCCTAGCTGAGATAAAATCTTGAAATACAAAAAGATTTTGGGCTCCTGATTCTGGCTTTCACCATGCCACAGCAATAGGGAATAAGGTAAGCTTAGCATCCTTCCGGAATCAGACAGACTTCAAATCACCCAGCTGCCTTAATTTTAGACTGGAACATAGTTATCCAAAGTGTAAGATGACAGTATGTGCCCAAATGATCCCTCATTTCTATGCAGAAAGTAAAGAAAAAAGGAAAGGTCTTGAGGGTGCATCATACGGTCATTTCTGTAAAATGATTTTCAAGATGAACAATAATAAAAACTAAAACAATTTTGGCTCTCAATCAATTTGGAATTTGGTTGTTTCAGAAATATCCTGCCATAAATGTTTATGAAATGGTTCTCTTAAGAAATGTGAGTCTTTTAACAATATGAATTTATCTGTCATTACCTTTTGGGGATTAGACAGAAACAATAGGGGAAGGAAGTCGAGGTGATAAAAAAGAAAAGGGAACACTGTCCCTTGACTCATGTTCCTTTTATTCCCGTGAGATTACAGAATCCCAAAGCATGTGGTATGAACTTAAAGTTACCATGGATACACTTGACAAGACAGGCATTCAAACAGAGGACACCCATGAGATTAATTCTCCATCACGGCTCTGAGGAGCTGTGTGCATAGTGCCCATGAGTGACCACTTACCCTGGGGTTGAAGGCTAACATCTGAGGGTCATTAGGATCCACCACAGATGGATATGGCTCGAAAATGACGACTTTTCTAGGAGATTCCAACGCAGATCTACACATGGACACAAGTAGATCTACCACCTTAGAAAACACATGAGGCGAGTCACTGGCAGGTTCTGTCAGATGGTTCCGGTGCTGTGTGTCCTGCTCATGGCAGCACAGTGTAATCAGGTAGCCTCGAGTCTGCTACCCATCTGTCAAATCTGTAGTTCATGACTTTATACCAAAACTGACCCAACTGGACTGCTGATTAAAAATAACAAACATGCACAGTCTCTAATTGCTCATGAGTATATCTCTGTCATGAGCACACAGTGTTTGATGATAACATTGCTCTAGATAAGATGAGCAAGACAGGTCTGTGCTAGGGTCCTGTGTGCATTCTAATGAACAAGATATATATATAAAAAACACCAATTAAAGGGATATGTGCTTCACTGGACTCTCTGGTAGTATTAAATGGTATGATAATGAAGTAGGCACTAGGTAATGGTGTGTAAGAAGTTCTGGAGCTACCTTAGAGACCGGAATATGAGGTTGGGGAGGGAGGGAGGCCTTGCACTATAGGGGAGGAGATTGGCCCAAGTTAGGAAAGCTACACAGCCATGACAACAAGTTTGCCATATTCTACAAAGAGCACACTGCGAGAAACCACCTTTCCCTCTTGTTTCTGTCCTCTGTCAAAGCTATTAATGATCATTGTTAAATACAACATCTTTGTTGCTGTGTTACTCAAGGACCCCTCTGCTGGTGTGCAGGAGACAGTATGGTCTACGTGAAGCTGCCTCCCGGCATCAGTTCTCAGAAGAGCATGCTGAATAACAATGCTACTGTCTGGAATAGAAGAAACGCATCTAAACACACATATGGAAAACTACATCCACAAAGATTTTTAACAAACATTTTTTTAAATGTATAGTAAGTGGAACATGGCATTACATGGCTGTATTCCCAGTACAGGAGACACCGAGGCTTCCAAGTTCAACTCTAGGCCAGTCTGGGTCATATTCTAGGATCCTGTCTCAATGAAATGGCCCGATGTAACCCTGTACTAAACAACAACAACAACACAAGGCTGATCCTGGTGTTTCACAACTTCAATCCCAGCACTTGTGAGGCAGAGGCGGATGAATCTCTGTGAGTTGGAGGCTAGTCTCGTGTATATAGCAAGTTACAGGGCATCCAGGCCAGATGGATACTCAGATAGATGATAGGCAGACAGATAGATGATAGATAGACAGACAGACAGAAAGAACGAAAGAAAGAATAGGCTGCCACTTGATGGAAGTAAAACTGCACCAGAACAAAAACAAAAACAGCAAAATAAAGCACAGGCAAGGCTTTCTGCACCATTTACCACGGAAGACAATTATTTGTAAAGGAAAGTTGTTTAATTTCCCCCTCTAGGCCACCGTAAAATGATAAAGCACAGATTTAAAAGAAAAAAAAAAAAAATCAAGCGCCAGCTTGTTTCTAATGAGAAGCTATCTGAAGCCGTCGTCGTCCCTGCAGAAGTGACAGCAGTGGCCTGGAACACGTTTTTCTTTCTTTCTTTTTTTTTTTTTTTTTTTTTTTTTGATAGTTTTTTTTTTTTATTAATTTATTCTTGTTACATCTCAATGTTTATCCCATCCCTTGTATCCTCCCATTCCTCCCCCTCCCATTTTCCCATTATTCCCCTCCTCTATGACTGTTCCTGAGGGGGATTACCTCCCCCTGTATATGCTCATAGGGTAGGTTGCCAAGAAGAGACTTAATACCCTATGGAACATGTTTTTCAAAGCAGACAAGGCCACTTAGCGTGCGTACCTGAGCTCCAGTAGCTATCTCGTCAGCAGCTTCGTTCATCACCCCCAGGGTTTGGAAAGCAAATACACACAGCTCCCGCTCACACACTGTGGGCTACAAAGGAACAGGAGTCAATTACAGTGTATGTTTCCATCTTTCAATTCGTAAATGTCAAGTTGTTCTACATCATAGACGCAGAGTCCAGCGGCTTAGAGTGTTTTAAGAAAGGAAATCGTGTTTCCTTTATTATAAGCATGTTACTTAAGAATAGACAAATTCTTACACTAAAGTACCAATAGTCTCTTGGTAGAGTCAAAAGTCCCAGAGAAAATGATCCACTTCAGTAAGCTGCAGGCATTTCCATCCAGAACAAGTTAGCAGCGGATGGACAGGGTATAAGGCAGTGAAATGCATCTCTCTACCCAATACACAATGCACACTATATGCATTCATTTTGTATACTCAAAGACTATACATTAAAAAAAAGATGTAATGGCTGAATCTCATTTTTCCCTAGGAAATTTATTTGGGAGAAATAAGCATGACTCTACTGATTTGCTACCTAGCTCTTGAAAGATCGGTTCTGCTGCACAGACTTCTGACTTCAGGAACCTCCTGAGGTCAACGACACTGAAGTATACAGTCTGCAGTTGCTTTGGAGGAGTTCTCATCTTTCAAATCTAATACAGTGTCATCCCCTTGATGTATCTTACTTCCCCAGTTACATTGCATTAGGCAGCTGATGAAGCCTAACAGGATGCAATCCACTGTGCCTCTGCACAGCAGACAAAAGGCTCCTGCGCTCACTGCTTCTAGTGGACGATTTGGTCTGTTGCTTAGCCAGTGGGAAACTATGGCTCCATTCTGAACCTCCTACACATTTAGGAGAGGCTCATAGGAGGGCTAGCTTCACAGATAGAAAGCCTGCCTTATCCCAGTGTCTGGCAGAATCTCTGAAGTCATCTAAGGAGAAAAAGGATTTGCTATATTTCTTTTGTTGGTCCTAACAGTGCAAGTCTGATTCTGTTTCAGGAATGTTGGAAATGTGAGAAGAGATTGAACGCAGACTCAATCTATACTCTATGTGTCTGGATAAGTGCAGAGCAGGTTGTTCAATTTCAACTTTTTTACTTTACCTTGAATGTTTGACTCATTCTAAAACGTTCTTCGATCTTTTGTGAATATCTATGTATGTATGTGTGCCTTAATTTCCTCCCAAAGATAGAAAGGTCCCCCCCCCCTTGCTCCCTTTCTGGGGAGTATGCTGTGACCTGCAGTGACAGGAGCAACCATTACTGAGCATTCACAACATCCAATGTTGCATCCATGTCTGAACATAAGGAGGTTGTGGTTGCACATGAATGAAAATTCAGGAAGAAAAAGCTTGGAAATCATGGTGAACTGGGATGAGCTGTGGGGACTTTTACCCATGAACTACTAACCCCAGTGAATATCAACACAGAGGGGCATTCTTCAGGTCAAGTAGCCCACCACCTCTTTAACTACTAAAGTATACTAATCTCAAAACTGAATAGCAATGTTTGGCTTATTTAATGATTTGGGTAATTATCAGTTTTATCTGAGTCTTTAATAATAAAATATACTTATTTAAATGTGGGTATAAATGTGAATGGAGTACATACACACACACACACACACACACACACACACACACACACACACACACACTGTGATCAGAATATAATATATGAAAAAATACAACGTCTGAAAATTTATTTTCAATTTGAAAAATGGAAAGTGGCCTCTGCTAGGCTGACCATACTCTAGCGAATCTCTCTACAAACATGCACATCATGAAGACAGCACCGAACGGTCCTAGTGAGCTGTGGAAGGAGGACAAGAAGCTGGGAGGATGCTGAGGGCTGTCCTTGGGAGGAGCAGGATGGGGAGCACGGTGAGGGCTGTCCCTGGGAGGAGCGGGATGGGGAGCATGGTGAGGGCTGTCCCTGGCAGGAGCGGGATGGGGAGCATGGTAAGGGCTGTCCCTGGGAGGAGCGGGATGGGGAGCACGGTGAGGGCTGTCCCTGGGAGGAGCGGGATGGGGAGTACAGTGAGGGCTATCCCTGGGAGGAGTGGGATGGGGAGCACGGTGAGGGCTATCACTGGGAGGAGCGGGATGGGGAGTATGGTGAGGGCTATCACTGGGAAAAGCGGGATGGGGAGTACAGTGAGGGCTATCACTGGGAGGAGCGGGATGGGGAGTACGGTGAGGGCTGTCCCTGGGAGGAGCAGAATAGGGAGTATGGTGAGGGCTGTCCCTGGGAGGAGCGGGATGGGGAGTACGAGGAGGGCTGTCACTGGGAGGAGTGGGATGGGGAGTACGGGGAGGGCTGTCACTGGGAGGAGCGAGATGGGGAGTACGGGGAGGGCTGTCATTGGGAGGAGCAGGACGGGGAGGGCTGTCACTGGGAGGAGCGGGATGGGGAGTATGGGATTGATAAATTCAAAGTACGTGTGTACACGCCTGAAAACTCTAAAAGAGTGAATGAAAAAGCTTCTATGCTTACAGAAAGGGAGTCAAACTCAAGGAAGACAAACAGAGTCATTCCTCCTTGGCACCATGTAAGGAGTTACACTGCAGATTTACCTTTTCCCACTTGGAAATGACTCTTGTGTGTGATAATGAGTTTACATCACATGCTTTAATATAAACTAACTATATAAGCATAAATATAACTAAGTCTGGTGTAATTAATTTTTAATAATTGTGTGTTGTCTTGGAGCAATCAACTCCCTAGAATTTAGGCTGTAAAAATATAGCAAGGTTCCCCCATTACCAACACATGCATATTTACAATGCAATATTCATTATTTACCAACTTAAAAGCACAAGGAACTTTTATATGTATCCTTAAATATGTATTATTGTAGACCTTTTCAGCTAAGATGAATGCATTTAAATTTTTTTGAATCAAAAGTAATTTAAATGTGAGCAATAAAAACATATTTCAAAGACTGTTTCTAAGCCTCAAAGAATATTTTAGAACCTAACTGTATTTTAAGAAATTTGTGTTTTCAATGAATTTAAATTACCCTTTACTGAGAATAGAAATTTACAACTCTAGAGGATTTTGCTATGCATTTATGTAGAGAGTGAAGCATGGTGTTGGGAATGGTTTTCAAACACTTCTGCTATGATCTTTTTGTTCAAACTAAATATTTCATGTAATCCCAATGTATAAAACACACTGAGTCTTGTTGACTATAGAGCAAATGGACAGCTGTTTCCAAATCTGTAAAAAGGGAATAAAAGTAATGCCAATTCAGTGAATTGATAAGAAAGGCAGACAAGAGTTATGAACATCTCCTTTAGGAATGGAGGGCTATTTAAGTGATAAGCAAAATCAATTAAATTACCTCAACTGTCCCCATAGTAGCTTTATCTTAATGCAGATAAAAATAAAAGTGCTGAATGAAAATGCTTAAGTATTTAATGAAGGCTGCTTCTTTGTCACATGCCATATAACGTTTTATACATCTAGTTAATCAAAAATGTTAAATTTTTGCTCAAATATTTCCAAGTAAAAAGAGAGAGAAAATCAGTTGAAGTGTAAATTCTTAACTTAAAAATAGTGTTGAAAAATGTTATCATATTAGGAAACACAGGTCTAAGCTTTCAGTTCTCTCTATTTCTAATTTCATGGGCAGCACTTTGAGTGTGTTTTGTAGTGGAGACATCGGTATTCAAGTTGGGGGAAGGTCTGCTCTCGATTAAGAGACACAGATGAGGCAGGAAGATAAACGTGGCACTGTTCTTGCAGGGCAGGCTTGACTGCATGACTGCGTGGTCACTGTGCAGACTTCAGAAGTGGAAGGCAATTTGAAAGGCTTTTAAGAGATGATCCGATGTAGGAAGTGCCAACCAAATCAATGGATTAATCTATTGAGTAGTTAGTAATTGATCAAATGCTTGAGAAGTGCTGAAAAGTGGAAGTATTGCAATACTGGGCAAAGGAGGTCTCTGGGACTTTGCCTTTGGAAATGATATCCCCTCTCTGTGTCTGTGTCTCTGTCTGTGTCTCTGTCTCTGTCTGTCTGTCTCTCTCTCTCTCTCTCCCCCTCCCTCCCTCCCTCCCTCCCTGCCTCCCTCCATCTCTCCATCTTCTGTCACATGCTGCTACCACTATGTTGTTTCTCTCATCACAGGTCCAGTTCTGTGAAGGCAGCTGGCCGTGACCACAACTCTTTAACTTACTAACACGTATGCTCATGTGAGAAATGGGACAAAGAGCGACAGACACTCTTGGTGAGTACAGTGATACTAACACACACAGAAGTGTGGTTTTCTCCGTCATAGCTTAGCAGTTCACAAGGACAGGTCAGGAAAGACCCAAACGGCAGGGTGGAAAGGTAAAGGCACTAGCGATTTAGGCACCAAAGCAAGCCCCTTACTTTTCTGTTCATAGTAACACTCGAAGACATCCCTAAAACACACACAGCGTGCACACTCTAGTGCAATCAAAGGGGACAGATTCATTTAACGGATTTTGGGTTGGTTTTCTGGTAACAACCCACTGTACTGCTGAGTTAAGAACCTGGACACTACGAACACTCCTGTGTTAATGTGGCTGCATCACAGATGCGAGCGTTTTGTCAGGTCTTACCTGGAACTGTCACTTAGAAACCTTGTAAACAAAGAGAAAACCAGCACAGTTCTAACTAGCACTTTCAGAAAGTATGGAACACACCAACCAAGAGCCCTCTGGGTAGAATAACAGAACAGTGTGTGCAGAGATGAACATTTTAGAATTTCAAGAGCAGAATGTTAAAGGACATTTACATCTTGAGAAAATCAGACTTAACGGAAAATATGAGAAATAATCTAAGTTGGGAAGACAAAGACCTTAGGTTCGGGATTTTATGAAAACCAAGTGTTGTTGAGACTCCTAAATCACTTGCTGAGCTATGATGCAGCCTCCTTAGGATTTATTACAGCTGGAAATATGTCACAGGGCTGAGCCTGAATCAGTGAATCAGTGAATCGCTGAGTCCATGAATCACTGCTTAAAATCCAATGAGAAATTATACATGATTCCTAAATTTACAGAAAAACATACTACAGTGTAAATACAAGAGAGATATAGAGAAAAACTAACAAATATGGCAAAATTAAGAGAAGCCTCTGTTAAGAGAACTAGGAAACAGTCCCTTCTGTTTAATCCCCCTTCGAACAGGAGACATTTCTTTGATTTTCATTTCCTGGTCTAATTTTCTGTCATTTATATCATAACATAAACGGCCAAGGCACTTGTCTGATTTCCTTAGGCCAGTAGCTCTCAACCTGTGGGAGATGGAATGGTCTCTTCCCAGGGACTGCATATCAGACATCCTGCGTATCAGAGAGATTTGCATTACTATTCATAACAGGGGCAAAGTTACAGTTATGAAGTAGCAATGAGATAATTGTATGGTTGGGGGTCACCACAACATGAGGAACTGTATTAAAGGCTCACAGCGTTAGGCAGATTGAGAAGCACTGCCTTAGGCTGTGTCATGGCAACATTAAATCTAATAATTACCTATATAAAATACTTGTTTAGAAGATTTTTCTCTGTAACCTTCACTGATGCAAAAACAAAAGAAAACAAAATTGGAGGGAGGCAGAAAGAATACTAAGAGAAACTGTGGTACCTTTGCCCCTTATTACAGGAATGGAATGCAGATTAAACCACAAAGAGTAGCTGCCGACTGTGTGTGCAGTGAATTTCAGGAACATAGACATGGTCCTTCAAGTCTGCAAGCGGAGTGCCTGCCCAGTTAGTCCTGGGGTAACACACGGTAACATATTCCCTTCCTCACACATGAAGTGGAACTAATAATACCTCACAGGGTTACCATGAGGATTCAATGCTGAGAATCCATACAAAGTGCTCTGCACACATAAAAACTACCTCAAGGGTGTCTGGTATTGATGAGTTCCTGTCGTCTTCTGCAGTGGAGACAGCACTGACACGGATAAACTCAAGGTCAAAGCCTGAGCCTTGGCAGAATATGACTGCAGCTCTTAAGCGGGGTGCGTAGAGACTACCAGGAGGCTCACTATTCCATGCGTCAAGCGAACATTTTTCTTTTCTTTTTTTTTTTTTTTGAACATTTTTCTTTTAAATCACATAATAATTTAGCCATTACATGCTGTTTTATTTTTTATTCTGAGAATAAAATAAAAGTAGACTTTATAAAAACAGAAATGAACTGCAAGAATAGTTTTCACCTATTTCCCTTGAATAAAATCTAAGAAATAAATCATAAAATCTGAAAATTATGCTAATTCCATGTGCATCTTAAGATACTAAAAACCTCTGATAAATTCACTGACATACACGCTGTATGATTTATCTTTTCAAACATATTCTGAAGAGCAAGATGATCTTTCTCCCTTAAAAAGTGGAACAGGATCTACCACGGCACCTTCACCTTATTAACGCTTAATGTTTAAGATGGAGAGTGCAGGAGCTGGACAGAACCATGTTGAATGCTCTGCATCCCGACACGCTATCTGAATGGTGCTGAACAAACTGTTTAATCTCTGTAATCCTAAAAAAAAAAAAAAAAAAAGGAGAAGAAAAACTTATCTGAAGTCCAGGGTCAAATCACTAGAGCTTTGTGAACACCAAGAACGGAGACAAGCAAAGCATACATGGTTCTGGCCCATGATGCAAAATGACTCCTCCTCAATAAATAATGAGGACACAAATTAGGTCAGACATTATCTCCATATTTACCCGCACTTTACTGCTTGTCACACTAAAACCCAGATTTTACTGTATTGCTGTAGTAGAAAGCATTTTTTAAACATACAAATAAGGGTTGATATCAACAAAAATTGCTCAGTGATGACCCACCCTTTCACCTCCCGATAAAATCTTTAAAAATAGTAGCAAAAATGGTCTTAATGAGCTCAAATCGTTTTTGGAAGTTGGCTTAGACTCTATAGTGAGGCAAGAAGCACAAAACAGTTGTAAACTGTTCACAACAGCTTCACATCTCCTCAAACCGAAAAGGGTCATTCACAAAGGACTATTATGGGCCCCACTTGACGGCTCCCTGAAGTCAGACTCAGACACCTGTCTGTCTATGTCTGATCCAGAACTCACCCAGTACTAAATTTCATCCCTAGGAGTAGGACTGAACATTGCAGAGGTGGTAAGTAACGCTGAGGCAGACACCAAACTAAGAAAACTTCTTTGGAGGAAAGACTGAGAAAATGATGCCTGAGGACTGTGAGCAGCTTCCACACGTGCCTGGGAAGACAGAGGCCACATACTTGGCCAGGACTTCATGTGCTCAAGGAAAAATTTGCAAGCAGTCATGGTGATTTGTGGCAAAAATCCCAGCATTTGAGAGGTTCAGACAGGAGGACTGCCCTAAGTCTGAAGCCACTTTACACTAAATAGAAAAATCTTGGCCAGCTAAAGCTAAGCAGCTAGAATATATATTTAATTTAAAAGAAGAGGAGGAAAAAATAAATGAAAACAATAAACCCTCCAAAAACTAAAGAAAAAAATCAAGAGATGGCATTAAATATCATTTCTAGCTGTTTTTTATTATTACAAGGAGAAATTCGTGGTGGGGTAGAATTTTAAACCTCCAGGTTAAGTATTAAAGGAATTATCTACAAACAGATATCCTTGCCACGAAATGGGAAGAGACTTTTGATAATAATTTGTCAGGAAGTCAGTCCTCGGAAGGGCAGCGATCTGATTGGCAGGTGGCTGCATAAGCATATTCAGGATGCCTATTCTCCAATAAAAAAGGACAAGGTCTTCAAAGAAATAATAAAGGCCCTCGTGTAGGAGAAAGGCTATTGACGGACAGCGTTCAGGAAAACATACAGATACTGGATTCAGCAGCATTTTCAAAATGATTAAAGAGCCAAGACTAACTCTGTCTAAGTAAAGATTGTATTTCACAGAAGCCAATAGAATTTATAAACAGGAAATAAACCCTGGGGTTGACCACTGTCTACACTGATATAATATTCACTAAGGGATGCTATGGACGCATTTGAGGAGCTCACAGGCATTTGTATCTCGCCAACTGAGACGTGTAACTTCAGTAGCATAAAAAAGCAGTGAAGGGAGAGAACCAAGACTAAAGATGTCTTCCAAGAACCGACTCATATAAGTGTGCCGATGGTGCTGGGCTGGGAGAGAAGGCGAAGGAGTGGCAGGAACAGTGGATGCAATGACATCTCCCCAAAATAGCAAACTTGTGAAAAAAAAAAGTTATTAACCTATACCTCAAGAAGGCCCAGTGACCTCCACTAGGATAGATATAAAGAGACACACACATACCTTAATCAAACACCGAGAGCCCTGGTGACACACAGATGTCATCCCAGCACTCACAAGGCTGATGCAAAGCGAATGCCTGAACCTCCAGGGTAGCCTGGGTTCTACAGTTAGTTTCAGGCCAATCTGGGCAACAGTGAGAGACTTTGTCTCAAATAAACCAAAATACAGCTACAGCAAATAGTGATACGAGCAGCAATGAGAGCAGTACATGCACATGAGGAATCTTGTGTGCGTGCGCACACACACGCACGCACGCACGCACACACACACACTAATTTGTCCTCAGAAAACAAGCAGTAAAAGCATACAGTAGCACAAAGTTACAAGTAAAAGAGAAATTTAAATCAAAACAAGAAAAAAAGTCAACAAATAATTCTATGTGTAACATTCAAACTTAGAAAATAAATGAAAATATTCTCAAAAAAATCTGAGAGTTCATCATTAGTGCAAAATTTGCTCAGGAAACAATGAAGGAAAACTTCAAGTTAAAACTCCCAGAGCCCTAGCCAGGATATACAAAGACATCATGAGCACAGGTAAGAACCTGAAATGACAAAAAGTACAAATTAAACCATCCAACCAACTAAATAAACAACCAAATAACCTGTACATACATGCAGTTGTTTTTATTTTAATTTTTTGATCTGTTTCCATCTGGTTTAAAAACAAGCTACATAAAGCAGCAATTTTAAGTCTATGTTGATACAGCAGGGGGCAGTTAGTGTGTCTTCATGAAAAACACATCAGGGAGGAAGACCAGACATGCGGTGTGTGCTTTACAGGAACCGTGGGGTCCCAGTCTCTCTGGCTCCGGGGGCAGGGGGTGTACAGGTGTGCTATTTCGTGTGCCTGCTGTCACATGCTGCCCCACTATATGTCATAGCAATGTAACCAAGTGATCCTGGAGCAGCACCTTCCAATCTATGAAGCAAAGATAAGAGACGCTGCAAACATGCAAGACGCCTACAGACCACCAAACAGACTGGCCCAGAAAAGAAAATCCTTCCACCACATAATAATCAAAACACTAATGCACAGAACAAGAAAAGAATATTAAAAGCTACAAGGGGAAAAGGCCAAGTAACATATAGAGGCAGACCTATCAGGATTACACCTGACTTCTCAACAGAGACTATGAAAGCCAGAAGGGCCAGGACAGACTCCTTACAGACCCTAAGAGACCACAGGTGTCAGCCTAGACTCCCATACTCAGCAAAACTTTCCATCACCATAGATGGAGAAAGCAAGATATTCCATGACAAAACCAAACTTAAACAATATCTATGCACAAATCCAGCCCTACAGAAGGAACTAGAAGGAAAACCCCAACCCAAGAAGGTTAACTACACCCAAGAAAACACAGGAAAATAAATAATTCACATCAAAAAGGCAAGAAATTAAAAATATTAGACTCCAACAAAGTATACAACTTGACTGGATCAAAGACATTATTAAGGAAATACAAAGAACGCCCACAAAATAGAGTCTTTGTCAATTATATATGATAAGGACCTAAGAATAAAGATATAATATTCAGAATAAAGAATACTTAAAATTCAATACTGAAAATTAAAATAACTCAATATAAAAACAAAAAAAAATGGTTTTGAACAGACACTTTCCTAAAGATATACAAACGGACAGTAAGCACACGAAAGCATTCTCAAAATTATCATTCATTACAGCAATTTTACCAAAACCAGAGAGCTAGATTCACATACACTGGAATGGGTACACGTACACATACACTCTGCCCCAGCTCTCTCTCTCTCACACAAATACACGCTCACAAACACACACACACACATATGCTCACACACTTTTTTTTTTTGAAGATTCCATTAACTGAAGCATAAGTAAACCTATGTGGTATATCCATCCATAAAATGGAGTATTGAATGATGAAAAGGAACAGAGTATTGATCCGTGTTGTAAGATGAACCTTGAGAGCTACCCATCCATAGAAAAGGAGAGTACGTCAGTGGCCGCCAGATACCAGGCTGTCAGGAGTATGAGGTTCTTCATTAATAGTGAAAACGTTCTGGAATTAGCAACAACGATTATAATTGTGATTACATTAAAAATCGCTTAACTGTGCATTTTGATGACTTAAATGTTGTATTAGTTACTTTTCTGTTGCTGTGATGACATACCATGCCAAAAAGCTACTTACAGAATAAAGCCAGTAGTTTAGCTTCTGGCTCCAGAGAACTAGAAGGGCAGGGAAGGTATAGCATCATGGGTAAAAACTGAGGATGAGAGATCACATCTCATCCCTCACCCAGGACGTGGAGAAAGAAATCAGTAGATGGCGGCGAAGTTAAAAATCCACAGAGCCCTCCCTTTGCGAAGTTCCTTCAGCAAGGCGCCACCTACTACAGTCTCCACAACCTCCCCAAACAGGGACACCTACTGGGGACCAAGCACTCAAATACAAGAGTCTATGCGGAACAGTTCTTATTCAAGCCACCCCAAGAATTATATAAACTTCACTTTAAAAACTGAGGGTTTTTTGCAAGGTTCATTAAAGTTTCTTTTTGTAGCTTTTATTTTGAAACTTCTATTAAGCTTATAAAGTTATTACTGCAAAATAAGGCCAGTTTTTAAACTGAACAATTCATTCTCCAAAGCACGCACATGCTCACTGTTTTCCATTTCCACGCGTTGATGGTGACGTGACGCCTATGGCCACTAAGTTGGCAGCTTTGACTTTCTTCTGCCTTCCCAACACTACGACGCACTCGCATGGAACCTCTCTATACTATCTTAAATTGTAGGGTTCTGAGCAAACACACTAAAGCATCCTACCCTAATGTTAAAAAAACAAAAGCTGTTTCCAGAAGCCATATGCTATTAAATAAACATCTAAATATACAGTTTACAAGACTTATTGCCAATATAGAAGTAGATGTAAATGGAATAAAGATGACAAACATAAGGAACACAATCGTAGCAGGAAAACACTTACTTTTTCACAGATGCCTCCAGAATTAATGCTAACTCCTTTCCACGCAAATGATACCACTTAGTATATATTAAATATTTGCCCTGGGAAGTATTTATCCTGAACTTCACCTATTGACTTATTTGTATTTTAAATTAGAATGCATTCACTTATATTAACATGGCAGTTCGATCAATAAGAACTTACCCTAAGCATGGGACCGTTTTGAAACACGTGTGGCTCATCGCAAACCACACAGTATTCATTCAGTACCGGGATCCGCTGTTCAGCAAACTCAATCGTCTGAATGGAACGATACAAGGAAGCAAGGCAGTGAGGTTCTGGATGACGTGAACGCCCAGCAGGGGGCACATGCTTCCCCAGTAGGTGGGCTGAACTCTTACCTGCACCAGAAAGCCGCGGTCTCGGATTGGAATGCATTTTGCACCATTTGTCTATAAAAAGCAAAGTTTTAAAAAGTAACTTTTCATTGAGGGAAATGTAGAAGCTGTATCTCTTGCCTTTCTCAGAAATAAATGCAGGAGGCCGGCCACATGAATATTGTCAGCTACTATGGCATCAAAATATTGAATTTCTTTACCGATTCTATGATATTTGCATAATCTGCAATATTTTCCTAAACAAAATGATATTCTTAATTTTTCATCTTTTACTAGAAATGCCTGCCATCGTTACATGAAAAGAAAGATGGCTTACTCTATTACTGATCAAAAAAAGCCCACACCCTCATCAGAACATTCAAATCTTATCAGCTGCAGTAACCGCTGCAGTAACTCTTCCAAGAAAACTTAGAGAGCTGCTGGCAAAGGGCCCGGTATTAAATCTTTAATCGGGCTAAGAACATGAAAAAAATATAAATGTTTTCTTCACAAACTACCTGAAATTATCTTTCTGGGGTGAAACTATTATGGGAAATATTCCTTTTTGTTATTTGATTGACACAATTTCCTCCATGCCATTACAGCATACCTTTAAATGAACTTTTAAGATATTCATATAAAATTCCAAAGACTGCCAGTTTCTTAAAATAAGCACAATGTTACAGGGGTATTTGTAATTCAATTGTAGGGAAAACACTATGTAAGAATAACTTCCTTACACAGTCCTGACCAGACCGGAAGTGGCGGGGCGGGTTTGCAGGGGATCTCCCATTTTCTGAGAGGCAGGGGAGAGGGGGAAGGGGATGAGGCAGAAGGGTGGGGCCAGGAGGGGGGGGGGCTACAATTGAAATGTAAAGTGAATAACTAAATTTTTTAAATGTAATTTTAAAAAATAGCTTTGTAAAAACAATTCCTTATTTTTGTTAACTTACATATGGCTGGGTGTATACATGGGAATCATTAAACTGGCACCCACAACATACACACATTTAAAACAGCAAAAACTTTTACAAACCATTCTTGAATATGTAACTACATGCATAATGTTAAGTCTGTCGGGAGCTGGCTGTAGCACCAGTCACTGGAGAGGTGTTTTGTGTACGACAGATTCAAAACCAATACCAACCATACAGTCATCAATGGGACCCAGATTCTCCCCAAAAACCGTGTTAGCAGAAGATGGACACTGAGACCACCTGCATGATCACCAATCTCAATGTCACAGACAGAATTCTCTAATATGTAACGAGAATATAATCCTTAGTTATATGGTCCCCTACTTATGTGTTGAAAAGACTAAATAACCCACTTAGTAAGGATTAAAAGCTCTGTAAATCTAACTGGATTGCAAATCAGTAATCGCACTTTTCCCCAGCAACCAACACTAACGGCTCTCTGCCAGCAGTACATACCCAGTACACAAAAATACTATTCCCAAAGCAGGGGAAAACACCAAATTTAAAAAAACAAAACAAATAACATATATCTTCCTTCTTTCCTCTCCAGGTCTTACTTAAAAAGTGGAAACAAATCTCTTTCCCCTTAGCTACATTTAAGAAGGCGAGATCAAAGTGTTTACGCACAGGAGGCTGAGAAGAAGAGGACGATGGTGTTAAAATACCGATAAGCCCTGAGGTAAGCGAGAGCCTCCTGCCCTCTGCGTTGGGTTCCTTGAAATGCTCAGTTTTCGATGACTTGGGGGCACTGGAGTAAGACTTGCTGAGCAATTTGTGGTTTTTCAGCCCATATAATTCTTCCATTCTGAGATTACTGGAGTAAGACCTGCTTAGCAGTTTGTGGGGCTTCAAGTTGGTGTTGTGCTCACATCGCGGGTCTCCAGAACAAGATCGAGTCAATAGCTTATGCGACTTCAGCGTGAGGCAGTCCTCCTGCTTGCCCGCTGCAGGGCAGGGCCGGCCCAAGAGTTTGTGCGATTTGATGGTGGACATCGCCTGCTCGGCCCTGGGGTCGCTGGATAATGAGCGCCCAAAGGTCCTGTGCGATTTGGTGCACACATCGTCGGCTTTGACGGTGCTAGAACAAGTCCTTCGCAGCAGCTTGTGCGTTTTGGAGATGCCGTCTTGTTCGGGTTTCAGTTTAGACTTGCTTTTGCCGCAACCAGGGGGAGGATAGCTGGGCGACCTTGGAGATGAGCAACAATTAACAACGGGGCTTAAACTGGCCCTGACCTCAGAGCCCCAGCTCAACCGAGGGACACCTGCTGCCACCTCACCAACACTCCCCCTCTTCTGAGCGCAGAATGGGTCACAGGAATTTAACCCACATCTTTTTCCACAAGTACACGACCACTTCAGCATGGTTTCTCCCTCCAACCTATCCCAGAAGCCCATCAAGAACTAATTTTGGGAGAAATCTCCGTTTGCAAACAAAATCTAACTTTAGTAAAATTTTCCAGTACTGGCTAATACAGACAACAAAAAAGAGCCCGTGTAAGTTTTAGATGGAACACCTGCAACTTAAGTCTTTTCTTGGAAGTCATAAAGGAAAGAAGCGGACATCTAGCAACAGGAAAAAATAAAACTTTAAACTGGGTGTCGACGTACACTATGGGCTCAGCACTGAGACAAGGGTAAAGACGCCTGTTACCAACCTGCGCAGGGTAGAAAACAAATGCAGAGGAGACTTCACCTTCTTCTCTGACAGCTTCTTACCGTGCAGGCAATTGGACTTTTCTTTGCTCTGTTTCCACTGCTGAGTAACAAACGTCTGCATGATTCTGTCAATCCAAAGGCAACTCGATTAGCACAGTCCCCAAAGCCATCTACATGGATACTTCTGTTTTGGTTGGCTGGCTGGTTGGTTTGGGGGTTTTGTTGCTTTGCTTTGAAGCAGGGAGTCTCACTGTGTAGCCCTGGCCTGAAACGTACTTCAGAGACTAGGTTTGGCCTCAAGTTCCCAGAGATCAGACGGCCTCTGCCTTCTGAGTGCTGGGACTAAAGGAGAGTGTCACATTTGTCAATATGGCAGCCACCAATACTTAGGTACTTGTTGCAGTGAGAACACACTACCAAAGGACTATAACACACCCATAGGTAAAAGGATAAGTTAGGGTTGTGCAAGAATTTCATATAAAGGAAGCCAGAAGGTAAGAAATTACTGTGATGGTTTTATGATGACTTATATCATAGCGACGATCAAGCCAACTACGTACTAGGAAATGAAAATAAAATACTGCCATGAGTTAATCCCCCAAATTATTGGAGAGTTTATGAAACAAAGGATTTAAAGAGAATCCTGAGAGAAGCCTCTAGGATTGATAACTTATATATGAATTATTTTAAGTGAAACTAATATTTCACTTCATTGTTGCATCTATGTTGTTTCTGCATGAAAGAGAAGAACAAATTATCAACTCTATATAGAGACAAATAATGTAAAAATATATAGTCATCAAATATAGCACATTCCCTTCTTCTACATATGCTATTATTTTTAAATGTATATTTCTAAAATGTCTTAGTTATTACCATAAATTTTGAATTTAGAACTCCTAGGCTCAGAATTTTCCACGCTATCTGCTTCCTTGGTGCTTCATGGAAAAGAAATTATGGAGTGCCAACAGTGGCCTGTGAGAGCAAGTTATCCCCAAAGGCCTTGAGACCGAGGCTCTGCATCCCACCTTCCAACTCACAGGACAAGACGATCCCCTAATGATGCTCTTTCGGTGCACATGAAATTTTATAATTATATATTATATGTATAATACATTCAACAGTTTTATTTTCTTTTGAAAATCCCTTCAAGTTTTCTTGGTTGTCATTTTTTGTTGTTGTTACTTCTACAAACTGCTTCTAGGAGAAGTGGATACCAGAATTAGTTTATCAACTAGACTAGATCAGGGACTATGACATTGCTTCATAAATGAAAATGTTCCTCTTAGTTTCCCAAAACTGTTATTAGTACATACATCCAAATAAAGTGTCTGTTCAGTGGAGACGCTGTGACTCTCGGCAAGAAGACAATCACCAAAATTCCTCAACATCTGTCAGGTCTCAACTAACTGGGCTCACTAAGCCTTACTCCGTGGGGCTTGCTTCCTTCCGCTATCTTTGATGTGCTTGGGAGGGTGACGTACGGCATATATGGCATCCTTAGGGTAGCAGAAGTGGTGGGGAAAAGGAGGATAAACTCTGTGTTGATTAACACTGTGATTCCAATTTCATAGGAAATTTGCCTTGGATCTTAAGAACAGATGATCTCTTTATTTTACTTTTACTTGATGTCTGTAGATCTTTTTTACTCAATATTTCAAGAAGATTTGGGTGTGCTGATCATTGTTTCTTCTTGTTACTAATCTTCATACCCTCACCAATACCACTTTTTTGTACCAATTAGATTTAGATTCTTTTCCTCCCATGATGAAGAAGGTTCTTATTCCTATAACCTGTCACCTAAAAAGACTACCAAGTGCATCCTGGATAAGCTAATTTGAACCAACTAACTTACTAGCTTAAATGGCTAAAATATGTCTCACTTTCAGGTTACATTGTTATTCCAAAGTGCAGCTTCAACACCTAACGTCAGTAGCTCCCAAAAGTGCTCTAAGTCCTAATTGTCTTGGATGTAAACGAGTCATCTGCTAGTAAGACAGCTAATGTCAGAGCTGGTCCAAAGTGTGTGTGAAAATGTGTGTGGTGTGGGGTGTGTGTGTGTGTGTGTGTACACATATATAAATATATGATTGCATGTGCTATGGTGACCATCTTCTCATAGCACAGAGCCACTAGATATTTAAGTATTTATTAAGCGAAGAAAAAATGGACAAATGGTGTCTCAGCCACCTTCTATAGTTCTTAGAGGGTTCAGGGTAATCTTGACAGAGAAAGTGAGTGCATTAGAGTGACACTGTGATTTGCCTTCAGTTTCACTGCCGAGCAAACATGATGCTGACACACTGTGCATCACAGGTTACTGTAAGCACTAAGAGATGGAATGTGCGTCGGTGTTTGGAAAGGCAGGGACACGCGCTAAGCACGTGGTCTAGCGCCTGGACACAACAGAATGAGGGACCGCGGAGAACACTGATGTAGTTGCTTACTTCGTAAACATCTACCTAAAGCGTAAGGAGTCTAGATTGCACACCAGCCTCTTTCAGGACGTTTAAGGCGAAATCCCCACTCTGCACGTGAAGCTCTTCTTAGAGACTACCATGAAGGTGAAACCACAAAAGTTTAAAATTGTGTTACTTAGACTGGATGGGCCCAGAAGAACCGCAGACAAAAGCACTTATAACTAAAGAAACTTAATCATGTACCGAACAGAACTCCATCAAAAAAAAAAAAAGAAAAGAAAGAAAGAAAGAAAAATATTCTAACCTATACTAACAAATTTTCTACATAACTAAAATTCATTCATAAAAGCAAGTAACATTTTCAAAAAGATTTAGCACCAGGCTGGGTCTATGAATAGAACATGTTAAATACTCTATGAGTCTCTGTGGCGCAAACCTCAGCACACATTCTATAACTTGTGAGGCTTACAACTATAGACACGGTTTCTTTGTCACACTCATGTGATATGTTCATGAGCCACTACAGGCAGAAAGGTGTGTGTTTGGGGACGTCTGGGTAGTGGTGGTGGTTGCTGTTGTCTTATTTTGATCAACCTCATTCTCCAACCTCCAGCACAAAACAAACAAGCAAAGCACCCACATGGCAATATAATGTAGAGATACGCCTTTTCTCCTCGCCAAGATGGGGATGATGTAACAAACAGAGCCCAGCTGAAAAAATAAGACCAACTGCACTGGAGAAGCCCCCCTAATACAAAACAGAAATGTACAGATGTCCCATAGGAGCCTTTGAGAGAGAACATTTCATACTGTAATGTGCTACATACCTTATAAATTAAATTTAGCTTTAGAGACACAGGATCTTAAATGCTAAGGATTAGTTATCTGATTCTGCATTTGTATGCACATCTAGACTCAACATTGACCCAACACTGAGCAGCTAAAAGTGAATCCCTCTCTCAAATGCAACCATGCGTAACTCACACCTGCACAGGCGTATGTCGGTGTAGGGTCACAAAAACTGAGGACAATACCAGAGGTCTAAGACACGGACAAGCCCATCTATCACACAGGACTCGCGGCTCCGGTGAAAAGGCAGCCGACACACAGAGTTTTAAAGCGTTTTTTTTTTTTTTTAGAATATTACTCAATAAAGGCTGACATATGATGAAAATGAAAATTCATTAAACTGAAAGGGAGAGACGTGAGCTGCATCCTGATCAAAATCTAAACCACTGTGTTAGTGCAGAAGGTCTAACGGGCCCTGAGTCAATCACGTTTATAGCCCTGGAAGAATACATAGGCCTTCAAGGATTCTTATAAATTCTAAAAGCTGAATTCTTGACAAATACAGAACTTACTCTTTATATCCTGGCTATGGCTAACTCGGGTACATGTCAGTATTCTCTGTCATGTTTTTGGCTCTTATCTAAAGACAGAGGACAACACATGAGGGTGAAGATGTGCACAAAGGGAACCCGTGGTGTTGGTTAAATTAAGACAGCCATTGTGGGGACCGGCGAGGTGGTCCAGCGGGTAAAATGCTTCCTGTGAAGTTTGACAATCCCAGGAGCCACATGAGGTTTGAAGAAGAGAATCAACTCCACAAAACTGTACACACACACACACACACACACACACACACACACACGAGCAAATTTAAAAAATAGATAGATAGATAGATGATGGCCTGGCAGACAGAGAGACAATACAGAGATAGGGCAAGGAAATAGAATACAGTTGCCTCAAGCTATTAAAATAGAACTAACACATGGTCTAGCAATCGCACCAGTAAGTATTTGTCCAAACAAATGGAGTATTTAGAGAAGAAATCTTTGCACACTCATGTCTGCTGCAGCACTATTCAAAACAAGACATGAGGTGGAAACAGCGTAAGGGCCCATCAGAGATGACTATATTCCCTGGGAGTGATGATGCAGACCTGGAATGCCAGCATTCAGGAGGCCGACAGTGGAGGGGGCAGCCTGGGCTATTCAGGAGGCCAACAGGGGAGGGGGCAGCCTGGGCTATTCAGGAGGCCGACAGTGGAGGAGGCAGCCTGGGCTACACAGCCAGACTCTATCTCAGAGAAACCAAAACAATGGAGCATAGAAGAGGGCAAATGAAACTCTACTCCATAAAACAAAAGACCCCTGCCATTCACAAACGCCATGGGTGGACTGAGGATCATATTAAGTAGCAGACGCCAAGCAAAGGAGAAAAGCACCAGGTGCTCTCAGCTCCAGGCAGGGTCTAAATGCCGTTCTCCTTCCTGTGCACACACTAAACACACTGATGTTACAGAGCGGCACAATGGGCAGAGAGAGGCTGGGGACAGTATGGAGGTGGGCACCAGCAAGTTAGAGAAATGCGTCCTAAGTTACAAGAAAGACAAGTTTACAGGCTCTGTGTGCTGCTGCTCAGCACCGTGATCACGGGTGAGACTTTTGTCTGTTTCAAAAGCTGGACGACTCTTGAGTATTTTGTTCACCAAGATGGAACACTGAAGAAACAAGCATGCTGAGCTTGTGCAGGACCACCATGCGAAAGCTATCCATCCCAGTGTTGGGTTTGACTTCTCTGCATTGCTACAGGCTGTCTAGGGTAGCCTGGAACCCTTTTCTGGGAGGCTGAGGTTCATCTCGATCCTTTCTAAACAGAGAGCTGTGTTCCCTGGGCATGGAAGGTCATCAAAGGAGACCAAGTGGACAGCACAGTTACTGCCTTCAGTCAAACCATGAGTACTCAGGATCCACACAGGCTGGCTGTCCCCAAAGTCTGCACCCTAACATGGAACAGCGTGCACCACCTGATTGCAGAAAACCTGAGAAGTCGCCCCCTGTGCCTGGAGTTCACCGCTGCTTTTTTTTCTACTCAGAGACATAATGCTCCTATATTCAGCTCTATCGACAGTGTTATGTTTTTACCTTTTTTTTTTTTTTTTTTTTAAAGAACAAGACAGGGGTTTAAGTATAACGGACTTAAAAATCAGAAAACAACAGAGAATTAGAACTAAAAGCAACTGTTAAGCCCCTGTGTGTTTCTAATGAGGACATAATAAAGGCTTGGCTCGTCTTTTCTCGACACTCCCAACCCATCAATGTTTATTTCTACTTCACATCTATTAATGATACTAAAGTATTCCAGAGTCAAAGTGACTACAAAATTGATAATGTCTGCATAAACAGTATGTCATAAATGATAACGGAGACCCATGTGTTTGAAAGCTTGGCCCATAAGGAGTGGAACTATTAGGAGGTGTGTGTGTGTGTGTGTGTGTGTGTGTGTGTGTGTGTGTGTGTGTGTGTGTGTGTGTGTGTGTGTGTGTGTGTGTGTGTGGCCTTGTTGGAGGAAGTGTGTCACTATGGAGATGGGCTTTTGAGGTCTCCTATGCTCAAGCTACACCCAGTGTGACACAGAGTCTCCTTCCGCTGCTCTTCCTCCTTCCCCTCCTCGTCCTCCTCCTCCTTCCCTGTCCCCCTCCTCTTTCTCCTCTTCCTCCTTCTCCTCCTCTTCTTCTTTCTCCTCCTCCTCCTCTTCTTCCTTCTCCTCCTTTTCCTCCACCTCCTCCTCCTTCTCCCCATCTTCCTGCCTTTGCTCCTTCTGCAGGACACATCAAAGACCCCGTGGCCACATGGGAAAGAAGGGGAGAGTGTGGGGTGTGGAAGGATGAGAGGATGCAGATGGGAAGACCGAAGGGTGCGGGATGCTGGAAAGGAAGCTCTGGGAACTGAGTCGTGTCACGGATACAGCTCTTTGCACCAAGGTGACATCCTGTCCCCAGGAACTCACTTAAAGGAGATGTAAGAGAATAAAACCAGAGCGAAATGAGAAGCTGGTTCTCCAGAAAAGCAACTGGGTTTTTGCTGTTGTTGTTTTGTTTTTTGTTTTTGTTTTTTTAATTCTTCAGCAAACTTACTTTTTCAGCTGATGTCCCAGTCCAAATCGCTCTTTTGTAGAAATCTGAAAGACATCAACCGTGGGCACTGAAAAGAGGGGGGAGGGGGGAAACACAGTTAAATATTAACTTGAAACTCATGCACAAAATGACCGAATTATCACTGTGCATGTGCCGAGGCACCCACACACTTACAAAGCATGCACACTGTACTTTGCAACATTGCTTATGATACGCAAGTGTGAAACATAAACCAGTACAGATTACACGTTAACGTAACTATCTGTCTATGTCAATGCATAGCACATAGGAATATAAAGAGCAGTCTCAACGTACGCAATAATCTCAGCAAGCACACGTAGGACAGTTCGGGAAATGTCTTTAAACTGTAAGTGAAACATGTTAATATAAAACACCATTTTTTAAATAGCACGTGACGGGGATAAAGCAGAGACTTGTTTTTTACTGTTCGCCCTCTTGATGTGGCTCATATTTCTCTGTATACATGCGCATGCTTACATAACTATTAAAATTTGTGACCTGCTGAACACACATTCACAAGCTGCTTCCACGGAAGGGAGACAGCAAATTGACCAATTAAAATGCTGAGTTAAGATGAGTACCAAAACTGGTCACGTGACATTTAGCAATAAGGAAGTCACTGAAAATACTGATTGTGTGTGAAGTCATGGTCCCATATCCTTGTCCCTGTGGATGTTAAGACAGGAAAGAAAAGAAATGAAGGGAGCAGAGAAAACCCTAATAACAAATCTGGCAGTCAGGAAAACACAGCACTAGAGGAGGGGCCGGAAGGGAATTTGAGGTCAAAGGTTTTATTGAATTTTCCATATTGAAAAAAAATAGTTTCTTGGTGAAAATCTTCTGGGGAGGAAAAATGGACTAGCACAGGAAGGAAGGACAGGGACAGTTGCTGGAGTGATGCAATTGCATGAACGGGGAGGGAACCTCACGCACGTATCATAGTGTGACACCACACGGGCACCAAATGTGCCAGGGTGGGGATGAGAGGAGCAAGCCTGCCGTCCTAACAGGCCTGCTCAGGCCACGCACGTCCCAGTTCTTAGTCCACACTGTTGCACTCCGGGAGGAAAGCTCTCCATTTCCCAGACACACATTAGGTGCATCTCAAAAACAGTAACCCTTTCTGTAAAAGTGAAGGACTGTGTGAGCATCAGTCTGATCTCATGTTCCCCAAACAAGAAGTCACTGCATTAAAAGAAAAATCCTGAAAGCTTAGAGCAATGTTTTTTTTTTTTAAAGGAAACGATAAGAAAGTGAGTAGCTACAGAGATGGCTCAACAGGTCAATGTGCTCGCTGCTACGGCGAGGACAGAGGTTCAGTTCCCAGCATGCATATAGTAACAACAAATGTCTGTAATTCCAGCTGCAAGAGATCTGATGCATGCTTTTGGCCTCTGAGTGCACCAGGCACACACTTGCAGTGCGCAAACATACACGCAGGCAAAACATTCATAAGATAAAAATAAATCTTTAAAGGAGAAGAAGAGGAAAAACATTTCACTTTTCCTAAGATTTCAAAGATAAGACTCTTCATATGTGCAGAAATAAAAAGTGACTAAGAAAAGGGAGATGAGTAAAAGGCCTCGGCCTCCTTTTAAAGCATAGCAAGGTCCAAAGGCACTAGAAGAATTAAATTCTTCCATCCTTTTGAAGAGTAAAGACTTCATAGGAAAGGAGAAAAAAAAACAAAAAGGAAGCGTCTGTTCTCCCAGATTCCACACAAGATTCATTCGAGGTGGAAAAGAATTTGACAGAAAGAAGTAGATATGCCTTGATATTAAAATAATATAAAAGTTAATAAAATTTTCTTATTTCATATAATTTTCTTTGGGACTTGAAGGCTGCATAAAACAAATGGAAATTATTCTAACACTGATCAGATGAGCATAGATGTGGAGATACCAACAATAAGCTGATTTAAACAGAAGAGCTTATTAATGGCAGTTGTTCAACATTTAAAACAAAAGAGGGCTTGTGCCTTTAATCAGGAACTGGACTTATAGATCAACAATTTTAAGAAATACACATAACTGTAACAAGTTTAACCATGTTTAAAGCATATACCATAAAATTATCCTTATCTTCAAATTCAAATGTAAAACACAGCCCCCTTTCTTCTATTAATTTTATGAGTCAGATTAGCCCCAACTAAATGCTGTACTTCAAAGTATTGTTGTTCATACATTTCTAGCAAATAGAAGCAAATGATTTTCAATGAGAGCTGTTAAGTACATCAGTCTAAATCGTATCAGTCACAAATTTTTTTTGCAAGTTCCTTTTACTATAAATGTTGATATCTTCAAAGACAAACTACAAAACACCCCTAAAGAAAAGCCGTTTTGTTTCTATTACACTCCCACCTCCAAGGCTCAGGGATCATCTGAGAAGAGTGGGCAAAGAGACAGCAACAGCCAGAGGTACAAGATGAATACAGCAAAATTGTGTTTTCTGGACAGGACAGAAGGTCTGCTGCACAAGAATTCACAGCAGCCGTGACTAAATGAATGCGATCAAGCCAGCCCATATGCCAGAACGGATGGAGAGACTCACTCCCCCTCCTTGCTCAGGAGCTACTGGCAATTGATGGCTTTTATGGGAGACAGTGAGTCTTCTTCAGGGATCTGAGAGACAACCCGAGCTCCAGCAGATGGCCACAAGCAGCAACTAGCAGCAGCACTAAGCGGCTTCAGAAGGTTTATAAGGAAAAGGGACATGGGGTGTGGGAGTGAGGTAGAAAGAAGGAGGTGAGGAGGGGAAACTCACTCTTCAGGGGAGGGCGGGAAGGAACTGGAAGGGCATGGATTTAACCAAAAGACATTATATGCATGAAATTATGAGAAATGTAATTATTGACAACAGCATAAAATTGTGTTCACAATAAAATTTAATTTAAAAGAAAGAGGGGGAGGTTTTGTCTTTGTTTTTGTTTTCATCATTTTACCAATTTGCAGTAATCACAATTTTATGTTAGGATAAAACCAATTCATCCTGGAAAATTGGTTGTCTCCTTTCAATCACAGTGTCTCTACTTCTCCTGATACATTATGCAACATGGTCCATTTTAAATCAAATTCTCCCCCTAAATATTCAACAAGAACGTAGTGATTGGAGTAATCTACTAGTAACGTAGATTATGTAAGTTAAAATTGAACAAGCTCCAATTTAACTAGCGTATTAGAGAATTATGAGAAAACCAGCCAAACCACGGGCTTCCTTTATGTTGGATAAGAAAGTCGAAACAGATTTTACTATTTTACTATTAAAAATAACATGTCTGAACCAACCTCCAGGGCCCTCCTGGCTGGTCTCAGATGCTCACGCTGTGACAGGAATGGTGTGAAAAGCCATCAGTCATTGAACGCATCTCACACAAGGGGCAAAGAAGCCACAGACAGAGAGGAAGTTCCAGGAGACTGGCCATGAGGATTCAGGTCAGCCTGGTAGGGTTTTCACCCTCAAGAGGCTGTTGGTTGCTCTCCTGAATTGCTCATGTTAGGTTGATGTCAGACCATGGTCCATAAAAAAAATTAAATAAAAAATAATAAAATAAAGAGCATGGCTCATGAATAAAGCTATGTGTGGAGATTTATGAGACCTTGTGAGAAAACTGCAGTAAACAAGACAAGTGTCTTGTTAACCTCTGTCCCTCCATAACATGGGCTGTTCTTGGCATGTGCTTCCCTGCCCATCCCAGGGCGTGTACCTGTGCTTTCCTGCCCATCCCAGGGCGTGTACCTGTGCTTTCCTGCCCATCCCAGGGCGTGTACCTGTGCTTTCCTGCCCATCCCAGGGCGTGTACCTGTGCTTTCCTGCCCATCCCAGGGCGTGTACCTGTGCTTCCCTGCCCATCCCAGGGCGTGTACCTTAGACAGCCCATCATCTTACCCAATGTCATCATTCAGAAGTATGTTTCCAAGCACACGTTGTCCTGTGGCCAGATACAGCTTGAACTGATGTGGCCTTGCCCTCCTGACTGCATACAACATGAACTCAAGTGGACGTTGCTCATATGACCTTGCCTAACCCTCAGGATGCCCAGACGGTCCAGAGAGCACAATGTGGGGTCAGTTAGGAGCTCAGACAAACTGAATGTATCATTTAGACATTGAGCTCAACACTGAGTTACAAACTAAGCCCATGGGCACAGTAGATGACAGCCTGGCAGGGACCCAAGTGCTTGTGAGAGAAGTGACACACAATGTTAAAGAGGGCAGAGTTACGTACAATCAGCACATGTGTTATGAGTACATGGACACAGGTGTCATTTTCCTCTCATAAAGGTGCTGTTTCGGTGACATTAAGTAATGCAGTCTTGTTCCCAATTTAAATATTAAAAAAAGGTCAGACCCAAGAGCCCATTTGCTGTGACCCACTGTCAGGATAAAATTAAGCAGGCACACCTTGGGTCAAGAAACATGTTTTTTGGGCCTTGCCCATCATGGTAAAAGAAGCCAGAAGACCTGGACATGTCAGGTGGGGGCAGACCCTGGCCACCACCAGTACAGGACAGCTGATCCCTGAATCAACTCTGAACACATACGACGTAACACACAGCACTAACAGCATGACGTGTTTCCAACTTAGCAAGGCATTTAAACCCTCCGGCTTCATACCCCACAGGACTGGAAAGCACTGGAGCAGAGCACGGCATCAACCGAAGAAAGCCCACAAAGAACAAAGTCTTGGAGTGATTTACTGTACTGCCATCCGTAACTAGCTTAACAGGAGCACGTAAAATTGGGTTCCATTGAATAGAGCACGGCTATCCCACAGGAATTCAAAAAGCAAACGCGCTTTCCCACTTGCTATGGTTTTCTAAGTAAATTATCTGGGATCCAAGAGTGGGATAAACAGGAGAATGAAATGAGGTCAATCTAACATCTGCATCCTACACAACAACTGCACTCAGAGCCAGGTTCCATTTTGTTTGTCTTACAGAAACTGCTCAAGCCTATGCAGTTCAGCACTGCCTACATGACTTCCTTACTTACGTAGGTGATTAAGTCATCTTGCTTGGCACAGCAACTACACCGTTATCAAGGTCCTTGACATGCTCGGAACAAGCAAATGAATACCTATTTTCTTAAAGCATAGTACATCGTCAACCTTCAAATCAAGAGAGCAGTAAGACCAACCTGGGCCATTTAAATACTGTGTAAGAGAACAGTGTAGTCGGACAATAATAGGCTCTGTGCGAATCACTTCCCAGGCCACTGCAATCTCCTCCTGCACAAATGGAAAAGAGAAGTTTGGCATTTTTAGACCTCAAAATAAAAAAACAAAACAAAAACAAAAAGCACCAGCTGTGGTCATATGGTGAGGGAGGAGGTCCCCTTCTGTCAGATGTCTAGGGTCAGGGAATAGGGTGAAAGCGGGAGGGATGGAGGGAACGGTAAGATACAAGTGAAGGGATAACAGTCAAGATGTATTCTGAATAAATCATTTTTAAAAAGAAAAGAAAAAACCCAAACAATTTAAAATTAGGTTAATATAATGTGTACATTGTAGAAGCTTGCGCATTATTTCAAAAAAAGAAGGCCAAAGTAACTTTTATTTTTGCCTTCATGTATGACAAATAAAAATGTAAACTTTTACAATGAAATGCCACAATTAAAACAGACATTTAGGATATATGTAAAAATACTGAAAAAGATGTGTTATCTCGGCCTTCATACATCAATATAACAAAAGCAGTACGCCACTGTGCTATAAAATAACCCAAAATTGAATTTCAATGAATAAACATGAATGTACTTTAAGTGTGCCAGTCACGTTTTAGAACTGATACTTACATCCAGAAAGCTGACATCAATGTGCAGATCAATATCTACATCATCAATAGCTCCATATTCCCTGAAAGCAAAGATTAACATGAATGTTTTCATTTTCCAAAACAGTTAATATGTGACTGGTTGTTTTAATTAAAAATGTCACTAATTCTGACTGCTGATTTCTAAAAAGGAGGTTACCTTGGGTATGAGTAAACTGATCCAGTTTACTTGGACTGTCAACTTTTTTTTTAAACCTATTTATACTATAGAACACACGAACGAACACACACACACACATTCAAGAGTTCCTTGGTTCACAGTATGAAACAGTCTCAGTTCTCTGGGTCACGACAGTTTTTGCATGTGATTGCTCCAGTATTTCTACCCACACAGAGGACAAAGAACCAATTTTAAGAAAGCGGTTTCTGCTATAAGGAGGTAAGGGGCCACACCATGAAATACTAATGTATTCTTCTACCTTGGATATGGGTGGATTGAAACTGGTCCAAGTGCTGCTACTTACACAGCACTTTGTATCAGTCAGTAGCCCTGAGTCTGACACAGTCAGTGACATGCAGCTAAATATTAATAGTGTGAGCCATAAAGCTATCACAGCCAATATCCAGTTTGGAATTTTTCTGCTCCCTTGTCTCTCTATTTATGTACGCGCTAATCCAGCACCCTGCCAGAGAGCGCTATCCCTGGGTCACATAAAGGCATTAGGAAGACCAAGTTGTGTACAGCACAGTTTTTTAATTTAATGAAAAGTCAGAGAACATTGGTCATAATATTCTTCACATACATGTCTATATGTTTATGTGCTCATGTAATTTTTCTGAAGCTATGAATTAGAGTAGAGGATCAAGGATAAAGTATGGAAATAACCAAAATTACAGAAGATAATAGACAATACTTAAATTTGAGCTCATAACTTGCAGAAAAACTTCTCAGGACTTTACATACATGTGATGATTTAGTGACCACAAAACAAGGCTAGAGGTATAAATCAACTGGGAGTGTGTCTACCAAGCATGTATGAACCGCTGAGACTGATTGAGGTACTGCACAAAACCAGAAATGGTGGTGCCTGCCCGTAACGCCAGCACTCTGCAGGTAAAATCAGGAGGATCAGAAGTTCAAGGTTATCAGCCCGTAGTGAGCTCAAGGTCAGTCTGGATTATATGAAAAATAAAGGACAGAAGGAGGGAGAGTGAACGGAGAACTGGGATGGGGCAAAGAGGAGAGCCCAGAAATATTTCAGATACTATTGCTCACAAATTTCACTGTATTTACATATGTCTTATAAAGTAACTTAACACATTAAAGCTCTGTAGCAACCCTGGTACTTGAATACAGTATTTGTCAGTCATTTATGCAAGCATTAAACTGGCCCAATGTTCAAGACCCACGACTTTGCAGTGAGCACCAGTTTAAAGAACAATGACCTTCAACATCAGGTCCTCATGATAACCTTGTGAGGGAAACAATCTACCGTTAACATCAGCGAAGAAGTTGACAAACAGGAAAGTAAAATGGTTGTCATGTGGGAAACATACCGCCACCCACGCTCGGGCAAGCAACCCTTCCTGAACTCAGTGGGTCACACACAAAGACATCAAAGCAAGAGAGCAACTTGACGAGAAAGGTTCAGTGGGAGAGGAGGGGACAAAGGAGGAGAATGAAAATAACTAAATTCGTTAGATGACTATATGAGGCTGTCAAACATCTTAACAAGTCAGTGAGGAGTCTATCGACATATACCCATATCTAAACTCAGTAAAATTGTTATGTGTTGTACACACTAGCAATACAAATACAGTACACAACTCTGGCATGTTTACAGGGTTCTGAGGATAAAATTTTATGACTGAATCCTATGATTTAATTTACATAATTTGCATAGCTTAATAAAAAAATCTAGCCGGAGCCTTTCGATAATTTTTGTTTCTGTGACCAGATGTATGAAGGTAAATATAATAACTTCATTTTTTCTGTAAAAATATGTCAAACCATGGAGCACATTTTTCTTGTATTTTAGGAACATGTTTTAAGTTTTTCATGCTAACATTTTAGCAACTAAGTACTGACACAAAAACAGACTTTTTATAATGACAACATCATCCTAGCATCTATGTTCTTCAGACAAGACAGTTTGCACATTTTGTATGAAATTACATCAACAGACATGAAAAGAATAAGGATCAAACAAATAAAATTTCTTTATGCCCATAAGTTTATTCAGGTACATAAAGCTTTTCCTGTGATGATGAAGAAAGTAAGCATTTTAGGAATTTTCAGGCATAGCCATTCTTTGCTACACACTGCTCGGCTGCTTGGTTTCTTCTGGTCTCTTCTGCAACTCCCTTGAAAAGCAAAATCCGTTTGTCCTTTTTTGGATATTAGAGACAAGCTCAGTGGTCATAATTTACTAGCTGTGAGCATAGGCAAATGGTCCATGAACATCATCGATCACCCAAGTTATACATGGAAAAAGCCAGTCAACACGTGTGTTGGCTTGAAGGGGATATCCACTGCAGTCTAGGGCAGTGGTTCTCAACTTGGGGGAATCAAACGGCCCTTCACGGGGTTCACCTAACCGTCGGAAAACACAGATACTTATTTACATTATCATTCATCGCAGTAGCAAAAGTGCAGTTATGAAGTAGCAACAAAAACAATTTTATGATGGGGGGGGGTCATCACAACATGAGGCACTGTGTGAGAGGGTCGCAGCACTAACAATGTTGGGAACCAGCGCTCTAGGGAATCTGACTATGTGGTCCCCAGGTGCTGGGGGTGCTGTTTGGGAAGGCTCAGGGGGCGTGGCCTTGTGGGAAGAAGGATGGCACTGGAGGTGGAGTCTGGATGCTAAAGTGATTTCAAATTCACTCTCCCTGTCTCTTGCTTGAGATTTGAGAAGTGAGCTGTGAGGTGCTGCAGCCTGCTACCTCCTCCACTCAACTTCGTTAACACCAACCCTCTTGAGCACTAAGACCAAACATTTCTTCTAAAAGTCGCCCTGGCCATAGTGTTCTGTCACAGCAAGAGAAAAGTAATACAACATAGTCAATATGTTCAGTAAAAGTTCCCAGGAAAGAAGTGGCCTTGGCAACAACCATCCCAATGTTAATCCCAAGAAAATAACAAGGCATGGGTGTAAACCTCACCTGGATTAATACATAAAGAGGAAACATTGGAAATAGCTCAACACTACTGTATGTTAATGCTTAAAAAACCAAAACAAAACAAACCTTGGGCCAGCAAGCTAGCTCAGTGGGAAAAGACCCTTGCTAAAATCCTGGCCTGAGTTTGATCCGTAAGATCCATGAGGTGGAAGGAAAGAATCAGTATCTCCAAAGTGACCCTTAGACCTCCACAGGCAAATGCTCATAAGCATGTGCCTCTACACACACACGCACGCACGCATGCACACATATGCACACACACATGCACACACAGGCACGCACGAACACACACGCACGCACGCACGCATGCACACATGGACACACACGCACACACACATGCACACACAGGCACGCACGAACACACACACACACGCATGCACACACATACACATGATGGAAGTGCATTAAACAACGCAAAACAGAACATTGTTTCTACTTTTTTGATTGCCTCATTTCTATTTTTCTTAAACCATCTTAGTTTTCATGGTTTTTTGCAAAGTTCAATAAATATTTTTTCTAGAAGATCTCCTCTACCTCACCCTCACAGGCTTAAAAGAATGTTTGAATAATGAACAGTCTCCATTTTAAACTCATTTTATTTAAAAAGTTACACACTTTATAAAAATACAGACGTAGCCACTGATCAGACAGGTAATACTATTATGTTAGTAGAAAAAATGTACTAAATTAACTCTTACAGTCATCAGAGATTGTTCTACTTGAGAGACAGGGTCTCACTACATGACCCAGGTGGATCACCTGATTCCTAAGGGTGCGATTGCAGGCATGAGTCATCACACCTGGCCAGAGGTGCTAGCTGGTCTTATGTTAGCTTGACACACAAACTAGAGTTATCAGAAAATTGAGAAAATGATGCCCTAGGGCCCAACTACAGGGCATTTTCTTAGTAATTGATAAGCCCGGGCCCAGCCCATCGTGGGTGGTGATGTCCCTGACGTGGTGTTGCCGGTTGTATAAGGAAACAGGCTGAGCAAGCCGGGGGCGAGCAAGCCAGTCAGCAGCACCCTCATGCCCTCTGCAGCAGCTCCTGCCTCCCGGATCTGCCCTGTTTGACTTTCTGTCCTGACTCCCTCAGTGATGAGCAGTGCTGTGACAGGGGAAGCCAGATGAACCCTTTCTTCCCCAGCTTGCTTTCTGGTCCTGGTGTTTCTTCACAGCAGTAGAGACCCTAAGACACCAGACACCATGATTTTTGCTTCAGTCTCACTGGAATCTTCATATATGGCACATAAAGGACTCTTCTTGTTGCTTCTCTTCTTCAGTATTAGTGCTTTCTGAGTGGTTCATCAAAATCCTACCTTTAAATGGTTGTAATTAGAGCATAGCAACTGTAAAATAAATTAAAATACTTAGATGTATTTGATTGCATCCTAAATACAGACAAAATGTTTCCTCAGAAAGAAATGTCTGCATATCTGTCTGCGCATGTGAAGGCAAGTGCATGGAGTGACTTATTTCAGATTCAGGACGTTCGCTTAGCTGCGATGTACAGGGTTAGAGTGACTTGCGATCACAACAGACAATTTATCAATCACTACTTCCCATTTCTTCTTCATGGCCACACCCCTTTCCCCCTCCTCTTTACAATTCCATTAGCAGAATAACTGAGTTTGTCAGAGCCTGAAGACTGTGCTTGAGAGTCAGAGAGGAAAGATTCAAACGAACACAAAGCCCTTGTCCACAACAGGTTTTCTACAAGAAGCCGATAGACGTGATCAGCATGCGGCGTGTCTCATTTTAAAACCATTCATAGTGAACATTAAATATACTAATATTCCACGTGTGATTTCTTAAAAGACATTTTTGTTCAAAACTCAGCCTCTCCCCTATTTTTGCCACTGATTTTTTTTTTTAAGGAAGTGAGATGCCTGGTTACAGGCATTCCACCTGAAGAAGGCAGCTCGCAGGGTGCACAGGCAGAGAACGGTGGCACTGGCTTCTGTTTTTGTGCTGTAATTCAGAGTTCACAAACAGCGCTGCGCATATGCAAATGCCAGTGACTTCGTGTTTCCCACTGAGAGACAGAAAGCAAGATTATAGTTTGTCCAGATGAAGTGACCTGGTTATCAAGACGTCTTCTGTACCCGAATAACTTTGCAGAGGTCTCAGCAACAGGAATGCAGTATCAGGTTGACTGCTGATGTATGAAAGCAATTCCAACTGTGACTGTGTTCTAGATGGGGGTTTAAGCTCATGACAAAACAATTTCCTGTACAGTTTCTATTTATTTGCTGTGAAAAGACCACACCAAAATTGAATTTTTTCCTTCATTTTTAAGATGAGGGAAGTAACTGAGAAACGGTCTAATGTGGTTGTTTTACTCTGGCATGGCAGGTCTGGAAGATGTGCTACATAATGTTCCTAGCTGGCCAACAGTCTGACTTTTGGTCCCTTAAAGAGCTTCTCTTTAAGTCAACATATTCTGAAAATTATGTGATTCTTAGATACTTAGAGGTGGTGATTATTCAAAAATATCTGTGCATATCAGAAGCAATGGTGTGTGTCCATAATGGAGGCATGTAGGAGGGGGAGGTAAGAGAATGAGAGTTCAAGGCCTGTGTGAGCCATGTGATGAATCCAAGGACCACGGCAGCTCCCAAGGATGGAGGTTCGTGGTACACTGCAGCAAGCCCAAGACCCTGGGCCTAATCATCAGTGTGATAAAAGAGGAAGACAGCTTATTGTCAATAATCATACCTTTGTGAAGACACTGTGGGAATCCAGTCTACTCATCTTCCTGTATTTAATGATACTAATCAGGAAATGCTCCTTAGCCCACAATGGTGCACACACCTTTAATCTCAGTATTCGAGAGGCCGAGGCAGGCACAGTTCTGTGACTTCCAGGTCAGCCTGGTCTATAGAGTGAGTTCTACAACAGCCAGAACTATAGAGTGAGGCCTTGAAAGAAAGAAAGAAAGAAAGAAAGAAAGAAAGAAAGAAAGAAAGAAAGAAAGAAAGAAAGAAGGAAGGAAGGAAGGAAGGAAAGAAAGAAAGAAAGAAAGAAAGAAAGAAAGAAAGAAAGGGAAATGAGGGAGGAAGAAAGGTAGGTAGGTAGGAAGGAAGGAAGGAACGCAGGCAGGCAGGCAGGCAGAAAGTCAGGCAGACAGGGACGCTAGCTGGCTCACCACAAGTCATGGGGAACAAGGCAGAGAACAGCACTCCCCCATGGCTTCAGCATCAGTTCCTGGCTCTGTGTTCCTGGCTCTGTGTTCCTGGCTCTGTGTTCCTGCCTCTATATTCCTGCCTCTGTGCTCCTGCCTCTGTGCTCCTGCCTTGCGTTCCTGTTCTGGCATTCTTCAATGATAGACTATAAAGTATAAGCAAAAATAAGCTCCCCCCCAAAAAAACAATGCTCCTAAGACATACAAATATATATTAATATATATATATATAAATGTACACTATATTGAATGTTAGATGACGCTGGCTTTTCTTCCTCTATAAACCCCCATTTCTTAATCCTGTTGCAATAGATACAATAACTTGATCAAAATTATTTGTGAATATGCTTATTATAAAAACATTTAGATACCTAACTTTCCCATATTAACTACCAAAAAAACTGTATATTTATATATACACAATTCTACCACAAGTTGTTGAGAAATAAATGCTTGCTATTATTAATTGATCCTGCTTTCAGCCGAAAGGCAGTGATGTTTTGAGAAGCTGTGTAGGAAGAAGAAAGACACACCTTCCTGAAACATCTGAAACCCCACAGCTTACGTAGCTATCTCCACGTGTCTATCTCAGTGTGTGTTTCTGCCTAGTGTGGGAGAGATGTTTGTGAATGGGCCAAGAAATATGCAAACTCAACCACCAGGAAGAAAGCTTGGCAAGATTAAAGCTTTTCCAAGGCTGTTATCCAACACAGCTAAAAATTTCTCTAAAAGACAAGCTGAAAAGATTTTAGATGCAGACGAGAGAGAAATGTGATCTTTGTGAGACACAATAGTGCATAGGATGAACAGAACAAAAAGTTGCTGTGAGTTTATGGTCAGCTTTTAAAAAAAAAAGAACTTGATTTTACTTAAAGAGAGTGCAGGCTTCTGGAGCAGAGGCGAGCAGGAAGGATCTGAGCTACGGAAGCTTACATCTCCATTACATTTGTGTTTGGAGAATATTCCTCCTTCCATTTCTTTGCACAGTGCAAGTCTTCCTGTCACTGCCCTGGTTTTCACTCACAGATATTTTTAATGTCCTCAACTCAGTGTTGGGAATCACTATGGTAGATAGGATGCTACAAGCCTGCAGGTCTAGGGCTTCCTTTGCTGAATGACAGGTTTCTATGTGGGCTTGTGTGTGTGGAAGAGAAACATTGCCAAGACCTCAACACTCAGCACTAGTGATCAACGCCTCACCCTGCATGGCCCTGAGATAGTTCACCGTCATCACTGAGGTGCTAAGGGGGACAAAGTCCCCAAGACACAGAGACTCATTCTCCAGCTTATGTGGACATAACTCCCTGAAGAGAACCACTGTGTGTCTATGCCAAGTATCAAAGGTGTCAGGCAAAGGCTGCTGAATCACGTGACAGGAAGAGGAGAAGCAAGAAAAGGAATCAGTTCCTAGGAATGATGTAAAGGCAAAGACAGAGGACCAGACGGACAGAAGGGAACATCCGGAGTTATGCCAAGGTTTTGTTTTGCTTGGCTTTTATGTTTTTTCTCTGCTTTGTTTTTTCTCTTAGAAGCTAACAGCTTGATGGCTGTTAGTCTAGTGCTATCCATTGGTTCCTCCAACCGCCAAGTCCTCAGAATACCGCTGTTCCTCAAACATCAAATCAGAAGGGCTCATCCCAGCAGCCTGCCAGTAAGCGGCGATTAAAACGTGCAGCTCCCAAGAGCCTGGAGTATCCGGGATGCATCAGGCTTTGGCCATGATAAGATGCTGAGTATTCACTCCGACGATGCCAGGTTTGTTTTTAAATGAAAGATGCCGTCGTCATAAACAAAGTGTCAGTTATCTGGGATCCAAGTTAGACTTCTCACAAGGTGACTACCAAAACCATCTCTTACCCAGGGTGATGGGAAATTTCCTTCCATTTCTAAAATTACTCCTCTCAAAGTATTTTTAAATGATGTTTTTCTACACTGTTTTATTATTTTATGAACACACGACTGGAGAGCGACATTTACAATGAGAAACAGGCACTAGTGCATACAACTACCTGATCAGGGTAAAACACAGTCTGACCACCGGACATTTCTCCTGCAGGATCTCACTCGCCTCCCATCACAAGACTGCATCAGAGTCTTCCCAATACCGACACCCATGGCTCCACGAAGCCACTATTTTCCTTTTGATGTCAGAATGGCTTGAGCTTCCATGATCAATTTTAGTAATAAATCTCTTATCAATTACTTTTTCTATATACATTTAGCCTGAATTTAAATGGGATTTGCTTCAACCTAGGCAATCAGCTATTTCTGTCTCTTATACGGAACTCAGAATTGGTTAGCTGCCTTTCTCATTAAACGTCACATAAAAAAGAAAAAAAGATGACACCAAATAGCCTATTGTGCATATTAAGGTACTTTTGCTCTTCAAACTCCATTAAGTTCTTATAAGCCTCAATTAAATAAAAGAACAGCTAATTAGAACAGTCTGCTTTCAATAGACTTAAAAGATTCCAAGGCCTCTGCCTAACTACCCATTTCCCTCTGTGTCTCAAGACTGAAGTGGAGGCTGTAAATTCATTTTTATTTACTTAAAGTAAATCAAGCAAGTTCTGTGGTGGCTCACTTCATGTCATGGGACCTTGAGAGACATAGCTAGAAAAAAATCTAGACAAGGCAAGAATGTGGCTTGTATTGAGGTTTAAGTGGGATCAAAACTGTTGTAAGAGAAACAGACAAGGAGAAAAACATTCAAGTCATTTATGACTTTTAGGTATTTCATTTGATTCAAACTCCAAGCACTTATGTAGTTGTAACACATCCTGATTGTCAATAGCACTTTTACTAATAGAAAATCCTAATAGGTATCACGAGACTTGCCAAAGATGTTCTTACAAATACTTGGTAAGGGCACAAAAATTTCATAGTCATATGACAGCTCAGAAAATATGGAACTGTGCTTTAGAAACATCTTAACTATACAAGGCATGGGGGTGTCTTCCAAATATAATGCAAAGTGACTAGAAAATTCATTAGTTACAGACTAAAACACACCGTCATCCACACTGCCATGAATTCAGTCTCCCACCTCCTCCTTCAGTGGCTCTGTGACTTATGTACATCAGTAGACTTACAGAAACTCTAGCACAGTAAATAACTGCAACGCTTTTTCTTTTCTTTTCCTTTCCTTTTTTTTTTTTTTTTTTTAAATAAAAGACCTTGGGAGCCCTGGATGACCTCAAACTGGCAATGCTCCTAGTTCATCTTTCCAAGTGCTAAAATCACAAGTGTATGGTGCCATGCCTAGCTAATTACACTTTTAAAGACTGCTACTTTTTCACATTAGCTCTCAAAATGAATTATTTCTTCAATGCAACTAATTTAACTTTAAAGTAATATGTAAAAGAGCCATAAAGCTGTCATTTTGCATCAGGGAAGACACAATAGAATTCTTCAAAAATTTTCCAACATAATCACCAAAAATAACTTTATTTTACATTACTCCAATAGAAAATTCCAGTGGCTTATTAAATAATTGTAACACACTGACTTTCTACCTGAGAGAAACTGCGTGTGGCCCGTAGAGCTCTCTCACTGCAGACAAATCAGCTTCCAGCTGAGGGTGCTTGTGGAGTTCCCCGTCATAGTTCACCTGTCAGGAAGGATGGTTCAGAATTAAGTGACGAGAATCAAAGGAACCAAACAGCCTAGGCAAAAGCCTCCTGGCATGACAGGTAAGCCAGCAGCATCAACACAAAGTCCTTTGGTTCACACACGGTTAGGACAACTCATTGTTTAAAAGTTAGAATTACGCTTTTGGAATTCATTTCAAGAAAATTCTCACTGCAATTAGAGTCTTTCTTATTCATTTATTTTATATGCATGCATAAAGGTCGTATGTGCATATATACTATACACTATAGATGTATTTAATATATATATATATACACACTCAGTATATCATGTTTCCCTATTTAGTGGTCCGTATGCATTATAGGATTTAGATAATTAAATGAGTCCATTTGCTAACATGGAGTATTGTTATGCTGATTTCAGTGGGAATCCAAACGTTTTATTCTTTATCTCTTCACAACTGTCTTGTTCCTTCCATGACATGACAAAAGCCAAATCAGTGTTTATCTCTCCTTTGATTCCACTACGTAAGTAGCAAGCAGTAGATCAATGTGCATCTCTGATAACAGCTCCAGACGAGTATGGCTGGCTGACCAGGAGCCTCTTTTACCCAAGGATAAACCCAGAATCCAAAAACTGATGAATCACAAGGCCAATTCAATCATGGGCCCCAAGAGGCGATTCATCAAATTGAAGAGTCTACCATCAGTTTCTGATGTCTTTCTTAATCTGTTACTCCAATTTATCCTCCTTACATATCGTCTTCTGTCTCTTGTGGTCTTATAAACATCGCCAGAGCGGTGGCGTACTCGAACACCCCACAGCTGACTCTGCAGTTCTCTTCTCCTCACTTCTCCTGTCCTGGCCTATTTGCTGTGCTGTGAAGTAAAGTGACACTCGTTTCTACTCAGTGTGACTTATGACCACTGCTCCGATTGGCTTCAGGTTAATGAAACATCTGGCTGCATGATGGAACGCTCCAATGCATGATGCCTTCCAACAACAAGGAAGAGGAGACAGGGCTATTTCTTTGTTGCCTTTACTACGGAGCTACATCATAGGGGATACCCTTTCTCTACTTCCAACACTGTTAGTGATCCATCTTTCACTTTTCAAGTCGCTTTTCTAAAGAAATGCAAATGTTTAAAAGGAGTGAGTGACTGGCAGATGTTCTGGAAACTTAATCCAGACTGAAGAAAAGCACCAAGCTCCCCTCTGGAGGAAAGAGTGGTGTAAACAAAAATCAGACTTGGAAGGCCCCTTCTGCACCCTGGGGAAGTGCTGCTGTACTGGAGGGACTGGGGCACCTAGACCTTAACTCCGCGGAGAGAAGGCCAGCACACCACGCCCACGTCTCCACTGCCTGGCGCTTGTCTGACTTACCAAGGACCGACACTTTATTCACAACACCTGTCACGCTAATTCTTTTCCATCTTTTTCCTTAAAGGCTCACTTAATCGTATCACCCTAGCCTTAAAGGACACAAACTTCAAAGGCATTTGATCAAGGAGGCCACAGAAGCCTAACAGCACATATGTTGGTTATACCCTAAAAATCAGATGCCTGATTTTAAAGTTTAACATTATTCTGGGAAATTATTGCACATAATGATACATATGTAGTCAGGATACTTATGCATATTTAAAAATATTCCTCCTATATTTTCAGCACAATGCAACAATTATTTCTAAATAATTATGACCAATCAAAATTTGTAAAAATTAACCATCTCCAGTTTAAAACTAACAATCTATGTTTTTATTAGAAATGCCAACATTTACAAATATCTCTTGTTAAGCGTATGAGGAAGAAAAAGTGTACTTGTTTCCACTCATGAGCTACCTATGATCATATGATTAAAGCAAAGGGGCCTATTTGAGGGAGACAGAAGACCAGAAAGAGACAGAAAAGGGGTGACTAAAAACAGAGTAGAACGGCACCTATGTGTGAAAATGCCACAGTGAACCCCACTTCCTTGCATGCTAATCAAAAATTTAATAACAAAGAAACAATGTGAAAGTCCAAACGATAATCAAAACCAAAGTGCTAAACCTCTAGAAGTAATTAGGACATAGATGAATGTGGACGAATGATTACAGTGAAAAGATCTGTAAAGGAAATCTTAATTTCTGAAAACGTGTGGGATGTGGAAAATAAATTATTCATGTTTTCTGCTTACTTACTGAAGCCTGAGCAACTTCTAGGCCCTCGCCTCCCACCAGGACGAACAGGACTGTAAAAACCAGGACTGGGTGCGGAAGGCGGGGTTGGTTGCCTACCTGTCCTCCATAATAAAACTCCTCAGAGTCATTGTCGCCCTCTGAGTCCTCTTCCACCGTGCTGTTTTGCCGTGACTCCTTGACATGGTAAGGAAGACAATTCCGGTCAAACAAACTAGAAAGCATCCATAACAGGCAGGTCATGGCATAACGAGGGGATTTTAAATGTTGTACACTGGTGCTCCAATAAAACTTCAGAACAAAAAGGCGTTACAAAGAGATAACTTTGTAGGTGGACTTGGTTCTTTCAGAGAAGTTTACTGAAAATAAACCTTTCTTCATGTCTGCTTCTTGCGAAGCTAACACTTGCAGTTTGGTGGACATGAAAAACTGTATAATCAACCGTGCCTTGAGCTCTCCTTGGATAAAATATTTAACAGGTTCACACTAATTCAACTCTTATTAAAAAGTTCGCCAACATTATTTATCCAAGATGGTTTTCCACTCTGACTGCCAACACAAAGCAACAATATGAAAGAGGAAACTTGGAATGCAGTAACATAAAAATGAAATTATGCAACTAAGTAGGAAGAGAATACAAATACAAAGAGAACTTTCACAATATAAAAATGATTTGTTTGGAAAATTCAAATTTTAAAAGAGTGTTTAATGTAGTATGATTTAAACTTGATGTCTGAGTTGTTAACTAACTGGGCAGAACATCTGTCATATATCCAAAGTACAGTGAAAATTCACACTGGCATTTCTATTGCTGTCATGATGAGCAAGTTATTTTTTTTTTCTTTAAGGAAAAAAAAAAGCAGCATTTCCTTTGCATTCAGAACTTCATCTATCCATGTTGCTGCTCATGCCCAAATTTCAAGTTCTTGACGAAAATGTAACAACAGCCAAGAAGAGGGGCTTTGGATTAAATGAAATTCTGACAGGTTTTGGTCAAGGACAGCTTTATTCAAGCAGTCATTGTCACAGTGGATGAAGGAAGGAAAACACAATGATGGTGAGGCACTAAGGGCAAGCAAGGGTCACACTGCAAACCTAACAACCACTGTGCATTGCGCTGTCTCTGTCTAGTGGCCTGATGGAGCTATTCGGGGATCAAATATTTTTTAAAAAAAAGTGGGGTTTTTATTTGTTTGTTTCTCAACAAAGTAACAAATTTAAAAGCAAGGATAGGAGACAAATTTGTTTTAGGTTTTAAAAAAAATGAATAAAAACCCCCAGAATGTAAGTTTATTCTCAGGTCTATGTTACTTTGGCTTAGAAGGTCACCCCTTCTACAAATAGAATGTTAAAGATCTCATCAAAATTATATACAGTCATGTACACTTGTGATACAAGGTACATAGGTGTTTCTCTGTCAACTACACTGCTATATATGAAAAACAGAGAATTAATTACATGGCGTCTACATTCTCCTTATGCAGACTCTTTTCTATTAAGTTAGCAGGAGCTTCTTCTGTGGGTTAATTTTAAGTCCCAATTGGCACCATAAAAAAAGCCTCGAGTCTCTGTTTTATTCACTGTACACAACCATAATCTACATATGACACTAAATGAGAATACCTGGTGGATTAAAAACACTATCAAAGCTAAAAGGACAAATGAAATGTACTTTACATACCTCCCCATTTTCCTTGTGTAATTTGGATCTTATGGACAAGCAACAGTTGATATCGTTTGTTTTTCTTAATTCTGCAAGAAAGAATTTTTAAAGTTACTCTGGATTTTAGCATATTATTTGCCAAACATTCAGGAGTTCCTAGATAAACACACGCTATGCTTTTCTCCCCCTTTTGTGAAAAAATTGAGAGATATTTTGAAGACAATCACACAAGCACTTCTGATTTTTCACTGTGTGTACAATTGTTAACCAATCAAAGAGCAAGCACAGAGATTTCTTCAACTCTTAACGATTTACTTCAGAGTCGCTCCCCTGCCCTGGGTTTTCTGTAGCCCAGCAGTTCTCAACCACCCTAATGCTGTGACCCTTTAATACAGTTCCTCATATTGTGGTGACCCCCAACCATAAAAGTATTTCTTTGATACCTCATAACAGTAGTTTGGGTACTGTTATTAATGTCATATAAATATCTGATATTTCTGACGGTCTTAGGCCACCTCATGAAAAGGCTCTTTGGACCCCCAGAAAGGGGTCATGGACCACAGGTTGATGACAGCTGCTATATTCAGTTTCTCTAGTAGAGTCCTGATAGATGAAAATAATTTCAACAGTGATGCTGATGTGACACATTATTGAAAAGCTATCAAACTTTAGATATAAAAATTATATAAGCAGATTCCTCACAGGTAAATATATGCATTTGCTATATTGAAAACAAAAACACCTAAGCAACAACAACTTTTAAAACTTACGCTTGGAAAGAAAAATATTACGTGGTTGTTACCTGTTGCTATTCTATGGAAAATGACAGGAATTGGGTCTGTAGTAACTAGCACGTCCTCGTCGTTTTCTGAACTTGACACATAGGTATTATCTGCAAAGAAATATGAGTAAAGACACAGTATCCTGAGTATATATCCTCTATAAAAGCAACAGAACTCTATCTTCACTTTAATCCAGTTCTCATGAATGGCATACTATTATTCTTATTAACTAAGAAAGAAAAGAAAGCAAACTGCAGAGTCCGGGGTAAATTAAGCAGAAAATGATGGCCTTTTCAAAGGTGCCCATAGCACTTCACAAGAATATAGATTTTGGAGAGAAAGTATTCAAAACCACACTTTCCTTTTCCATGCTTCTGGAGAAGGGTTTAAAACACAGTCTCCCTAAGCATCCTGCAAATTCAGCACCCTCCTGCCTGTCTCTTAAGGCCTCCTCACCAGGCCTGGCTCCTCACACATTACTGATATCACCTAAGGGAATCCAGCATTGTATGCGGCTGGCTCGTCTCACAGGACAACACTCTGCTCACTGTAAATGTCTATTTCAAAAGGCAGCGTACTCAGCTGAGGAGATAACTAGGGGACATTAGATGATTTTTAAAAACTCAAAACCAAACACATTGGTAAGTGAAACAACCTTTTTCGTCCACAAGCTGCTTTGGTCATGTTGTGCATTTAGCAACAGAAAGCAATCTAGGACACAAAGGGAGACCCTGTCTAAAACAAAAACAAAAATCTCAAAATATTAGAAAGTAAAGGAGACAAAGAGGGAGGAAAGGGTGGAAGCTCTTAGGCAGGGATTTGCTGAAATTACACCCTCATATTGCTATTAGGTCTCACCAGAATCATTCTTCTATAAATTAATTTTTATGTAAATCTATCATATATTGAACATTAAATTTCATGTTAAGTCCTTACATTTATTACTCACAATTTTGCCTCTAGAAAAATATATAGCTTTATCAATTTCTCCAATAAATATTGGTCTTTCAGTATGATAAAAGTGTGTTGTAATATAACACCCAGCTGTTTATCTACTTTTGTCACTAATGACTGAAGAGCACCACAATACAGCCAGCTCATTAGCAACTGTCCCATAGTACACACGTTAGAAATGGTCAAGTGTGTATGGGGATTTGCCACCAAGTCTGATGGCCTGGGTTCGATTCTCAGGACTCACATACTGGAAGCAGAGAACTGACTCCTGAAAGTTGTCCTCTGGCCTCCACATCCATTCATAACAATATATATATATAAATAAATATACACACACGCACACACACGTATGTAAATGCACACCACATACACAAGCGTATATATGTGTATATGTATAAAATATGAAGTGCTATACCATAACAACATATTATTTTACCATACTTAAAGATCTATATTGAGAAACATATATTGAAGGAATTGGTAGGTGTGTGTGTGTGTGTGTGTGTGCGTGTGCGTGTGTGCGTGTGCGTGTGTGTGTGTGTGTGTGCGTGCTATATTTTGGATGTGGTGGCACACACTCTTTAATATCAGCACTCAGGTCAGAGGCGGGGTGATATCTGTGAGTTCGAGGCCAGCCTGGGACTACACAGTGAGTTCCAGGGTGACCAAGCCTACACAGTGAGACCCTGCATGAAAAAACAAACCAAAATTAGCAAAGTAAAATAATCTAAAGGCAAACTTTCTATAACACAGCTACTACTAACTTACTAAAATTAAGACGCCTTCAACAAATGGAAACATAGATCAATTTCTGTTCAAATAACTGAAAGAGCATATCGTAAAGAACCCTGAGACAGGCCGTAACAACGCCACTGTGGCAGCGCAGTGAGAAGCTGAATTTTAGCTGATAGACTTGAGTCAGTGTTGTTCCTCTCTCCTTCAAATGTACTATTTTAAAACACTAAAATTAAGTAAGTCATATATACATATACATGTGCATATTATCGATAGAAGACTATCTATGGAAGAGCTTTACTCAGCTATCCAGCGCGGAGAGAGGGTGATATAAACTGAGTGGAAACAAGGCATGTCGGCCTCATCCCTCTGACGAGCGAGTCTTAGCCACCAGTGGGCGTGCTTAATCTCCAGATACCACTAGGGACAGTGTGACATGTTCACGTTTACTGAGTGGCCTCACATCACAGACCAAGAAGCAGAACTTGTGTAGATTCATCTGAGTTAGATGCACATCACGACGTGGCCACTTACATCATGACATGGCCACTTAACATCACGACGTGGCCACTTACATCACGACGCACTTACATCATGACGTGGCCACTTACATGGGTTCTCTTCCATCAATAGCTTCATGCATTCAGATCAGTGGTAAAAAGCAGTGGTGGGGGTAGAAGGTGAGCTCTCTATTACAGGTAAACCTCTTAATTATTTTTATTTTTCTATTATTATTATTATTATTATTATTATTATTATTATTATTATTATTATTAAGTAGTAGTAGTAGTAGTAGTAGTTTGGTGTTGTGGTGGTTTTGTTTTCAGACATGCAGACACGGTGTTTCTGCATGACACCACCTTGCCTGAGTCACCACTCCCCCACCCCCACCCCAAGTACTAGGATGATAGGCAAAGTCAGGCCAATTTCTCTTAAACCTTAGTTACTCTTACTGATGTGAATCTTTGTGCTACTAAATAAAACCCTATAAACAGGGGAGGGGAGGCTAGAGGTGTGCCTTAGAGGTAAAGCACTCTCCTAACCATCAAAGCTAAAAGAGAAAATGCATAAGAAAACAGCATTTCAAAGTGAGTCCTGGACAGCCAAAGCACAACAGAGAGGCCCTGTCTCAGAAAGAAAGAAAGAAAGAAAGAAAGAAAGAAAGAAAGAAAGAAAGAAAGAAAGAAAGAAAGAAAGAAAGAGAGAGAGAGAGAGAAAAAACAGCATTTCGGAAGGAAGGATGGTGGCAAAACCCTGCATTCCCAGAACTCAGGAGGAGGCAGAGACAAGTCATTCTAGGCCTTTCTCAGTGACAGAAGACTGTCTCAAAACCAATGAGGAATGCAAAGGAAAAGGAAGGAGAGACATTGGAGCAACAGAACATTAGAGCTGGTGGCTGCCAGCCAGAGGAGAGATGGAGAATCCGTAAGCCGGACCCCTTCCGCAATCCACAGACCACTGGAGAAGCATTTTGTACTGGAGTGCAAGGAAATGGCCCAGTAAGATATTAGGCTTGGAAAACAAAGAAGAGTAAAGTGTGTGACTCAGTTTGGAAGATTTTCTATGAAAGTGGACCTTTACATAAAATGATAGGTAAAACTATGCTCCAACTCATTTTTTATGAAAACTAAAAAAAATGCTTTAAAATCTATAAGGTGATTCAAGTATCACAAGGAACTAAGATTTGACAAAGAAAAACAAAAAACAAAAAACTGATGTGTTGAATTGTGTTTAGCATGAAATGACACTGGAAGGCAGGAGTGTTCATAACCTTCAAAGGATCTCTAAGAGACCTTCTACCTCTGTGTAGTTTGGATTAGTCACTATACTTTGAAATTCTGTTTTTGACTCAGTATACTCTAGTCAGAATGTTCTCAGACTTAGAGCAGCGTGTGTTGAACTCTTCATTACGATGTAATAGTCCAGCTACAGTTAATTTGTGATCACCAAAGAGGCAGAGTAGAGAGCACATTACATCTAGACTCTCCTATCTAGGGAGTTAAGAAATAACTAGCAATGACTCTTCCTCCAAAGCACTGTGGTCTCTGTCGGCAAGTTTATGATTGCTGACTCAGGCTCCTCACTCATTATTACTCTGCTCAGAGTTCTTCCGGATTCTGTCTGAGAAGCTGCGTCTGTCTGTTTCTTCTAGGTGACTGAGGTCAGCCATCTCACTTCCGGGCATGCCCCATGAAATTCAATCAGTATAGCCATAAGCTATTTACACTCTCCTGTATCTTGAAGTATTATTCAACATGGCCAAGATGTGGATGCAAGCTAATATCCATCAACAGATGAATACATGAGGAAATTGTGGTAAATATATATAAAGTAGTAGTCTACTCAACCATCTGAAAAAAGAAAGAAACCCTTCGATGAAGTGGTGAACCTGAAGAATATGAGGATGAGTGACACACGCCCAAAACAAACTACCCCGATCTCGTGCATATATAACCTAAGGAATCTGAAGCAGAAGAAGGTGAGGGTAGCACTGGAACGGTGGTTACCAGGGACTGTGGATAGGAAAGGAGAAAAGTCTTGGGCAAAGAGTACAAATATGAAGGTACAAGATTATGAGGTTCCAGGACTCTAACACACAGCTTGCGAGATGATGTGTGTGTGTTAAACTGCTTTGATTGTGGTAATCAATATACAGTGTGTGTGTGTGTGTGTGTGTGTGTGTGTGTGTGTACATGTACCAAACCAACATACCTTATCCTCCGAATATATTTGACTGTTTGTTATATGACAAATATGTTAAAGTTTTTAAAACATAGGTCTGGAGACCAACCAAGTATAGATTCCTTTCTACCTACGTCAGTCTTATATTTAAAATTAGGAAGTGTGTTGATAAGCGCGGTGCTGTTTGTATGAATTGATCCATCTTCACTCTTGCTGTTTCAATAACTACTTCTTCCCTAAACTACTTCACATGGGTGACAGTGTCGCTTTGTTTAGAGATGGGAAAGCAAAACTAAGTAGGGCTAAGGACTGCATTAAGATGACAGAACCCTTGGGGCAGAACAAGGACACTGAATCTTGAATTCCCTCACTGGACTCTTTCCGTGAGTGCTGCATCTCCTCTGTGGGTTCAGCTTTGTCTTCCCTCCTTCCTTCCTTCCTTCACCTTCTGGAGACAGGTTCTTAAGTACATGTTTTGTAGGAGATATAGGGTGCTTTGTTAAGCTGTTAACCACATGAGAATTTCCGTTTCTCTTCAACAGACAACTGCCATCATTACTGTAGCATCCGTGGGTCACTGGGATGAGACAGTATAGCTAAAGAACAGCCATCATTAGTGTAGCATCCATGGGTCACTGGGATGAGACAGTATAGCTACAGAAAAGTATTCCTCAGGGCTTTAACTCAGGGTCACTTAAGTCAAGTCATTCCAGCCATTATTACTATGTAACAAGAGGTAATTGTATTGATAGATAATAATTATACTGATTTTAATAAATAATCTGAATACTTTTCCTGAATTGTCTCTAAAATTTTGTCATTTTGTCATATATTTCTCAAACCAACATGTTATTATCCTGTTTTAAAGACAAGGAAACAAAAACCAAGGGCAACCGATTCTCTCAAATTACTTAAGCAATTAGTTGATTACTCAGTTATTAAATGGTGAAGCTTGAATTTTTCTGAATCAAAAAGTCAATACTTTTTGTCACTGGATTGTGCTTTAAATATGGAAACTATGTTACTTTTAAATATAATCAGCATTTCTAATTTAGTATGAAGATATTTCAAACATTTCATTAGCGGTTAATAATTTTTGTGTCCATTTGCAGTAAACATGTAATGTTTTTACAAAATGAAGCTAACATGTGTTCATGAGAATGCCTTCATCGGGAAATTATGTTTGGTTCTGGGCCCGGTGTTGGGAGCATCTCCACTCAGCAGGATCCTTCCCCTGTCTTTACACCTCATATACCAATGCATGTACACACATTTCCAGAGGAACAAAATAGTCAAAGGTGTTTACTAAGAACTTTAAGGAAATGCATACCTGGGTAATCCTCTGAGACGTGGACGGAGTAGGACACACTGTAAAGACAGGGAAAAAAGAAAACGCTTCAGTTAGTGTGGAGAGCTTTTACACACACACACACACACACACACACACACACACACACACACACACACACAAATCCAACCACATGTTGTCCATCTATTTGTACAAAGACTAATAGAAGCACACAGACCACACAGATCAGAAAACTAATTTAAAGTGACACAGGATGTGTGCTGGTGTGAATCTGGGTGTCAGAGTGTCTTCCTGAAGTAGCCATTCTCTCAGCTGATGATGCTTTCCCTCAGCTCATAGGCAGGTCTTTCCGTTTCAGCGACATGCAAGGCTCTTCATGTGAGGGTGCTCTGTTCAGATCTCCCCAAGTTTTCTTTCCATACCAGAGAAGATGCTCTGTAGCTATACAGCATTCAGAATTTAAACTCTGTGTGTGTGTGTGTGTGTGTGTGTGTGTGTTGTGTGTTGCTGAGGAAGGAACCACCAGACACCCTGACATCCAGCAGTGCTCACAAACTGAACATCTATTTTTAGCATTGCTTCTCCATAAGAGTTGTTGGGGGAAAAGTCATTTTACTCAAAATTAATGACATGACAGACGCAAGTTATTCTTCTTACTTCAGTCTTTCAAACCATTATATACAAAATGCTTTCAGCTCTGAGGACTACACTGATTTAGAGAAAAGTGTAAAAGGTATGTCAATAATTTCCCAATTACTTTTTCAGGAGCCCTGAGGCTTCAACAAACTTATTTCAGGAGACAGAAATTTAGATAACCTATGTGTCCATTTCTCCATGTCTATCAGTAAGACTACCCATCCCTTGAGGTTAAAGCTCTGCATTCACTTATCTCTGTCCATGTCAATTGGTTTGGTGCATGGTGCCCAGGACTCATACAATATTAGTCATCTGAATGGGTGAGTGGAGTATACAGGAAAGACAGACATGTTACTGTTCATAAAGGACATTTTGCTGCTCAATTACTATGTCAAGAAGCCAAACGTGTTTATGTGAAATCATGTTTAAGCAGAAAACTCAAAGGTGATAACAAGAATAACAAGAGAGAACTAGCGAGCAATGAGCATGGTAGAAAAGAACCCGGGCAATATACAGCCAAGCAGTCACTTTTTAACTTGTAAAAAAAAGAAAAGAAAAAGGTTCACGTAAGGAACACACACAGACCCACATTTCTTCCATCCAGTTTCCCTGCCGCTTACATCTTATGTACACATAGAAGAACACCAAAGCAAGAGACGGACCTTAAAGCATGTGCTCTTGGTCTATGTCACTTTGTCATGCGTGTGACACATATGTACCACATAATGAAGACGCAGAACTATTCGTTCACGTTTTCTCAGCGGAGGCACACTTGTCACCCTCCGTCTTAACGTCCCAGTCTCCACCAGTATTCCAGTAGTTCTCCAATTCTGCATCTCAAGAGTGTGAAATAAATGTGTGCGTGTGCATGTAAAGTCGAAGTCACAATGATGACATCTTAAGACAAAATTATTATCTCAAAATTTACTCTAGCGTTGATGTTGAGGATGGAAACAAGGAAAAAGCACATTAGCACCCTATCATAATTGTGAGATGATAGCAAGTCTTAGTGGGATGTACAGGGGAGGAAGAGGAAGAGAGCTCCTGGCAGATGCTGAACCCCAGTCAAAACCCTGGCTCTGGTAACCACAGCACTGAGTCAGATGTCAAGGAGGTAAAATATCAGTGTTACTGGTACCTCAGCCTCTGTAGGTAGAATAACACGATGGTCCACTGTGGTTCAGTTGCTAATAGAGTGGGAATCTACTACAGAGCAATAGAATCCTTGTTGACCAGTCTATCCCTTCCAATCTGGCAGCTCTATATGACAGAGAAGCTAGGTGCCTGCTTGACAATTACATCCAATTCCTGAGGTGAATCGATTTCCACCACCCTAAATTCTCAGCCAACAATCTCTCTCTTCAATTTCCACTCAAATCAATGTCTAAATGCCAAATGAGGCCTTAATCCATTCCTGTCTTCATCCAGTCTGAGAGCCTGCTGTAGACTAGCAAGAGGCTTGTAGGTTGTAGACTTCCTAGCTGGGTAACATAGAAAAAGTCAAATACACAATTGGCTTCAGTCTCCTCTCAGAAAACTTGCAGAACCCACGTCCTTCGTGGTGGTTTGGTGGGCAGCACCATGATAGCACCAGCCACCCAGCAGCAGCCTAGTAACCTGAGGCCAGCCCCAGCCCCTTCTGTTTCTTCTATTTTGTTTTGTTGAGACAGAATCTCAGAGAACTTACGACAGCCTCAAGATAACTGTGTAATCCAGGCAGACTTTGACACTGGTCCTTTTGTTTGCTCCCATCTCCAGAATCCTAGGATTACAACTTTGCATTCCTATACTGAGCCTCAAGCACTAAAATTAACATGAATTTTACATGAATGAATGTGCTCTGGAGAACTCATTTTGGGGAGGGTAGAGGGGAAACAGAATACATTACATTCATCAGAAACCAAAGCTAACACTGACAGTTTTACTTTAAGGTCCTAACATCTTCTTAAGTATACGGGGCAGTCCCACACACATGATCATGCCTCAGTTTTCAATAGTCAAATGGAAAACAAAAGCCCTGCAAAACGATTCATTCACTCCCTGACCTAAGGCTTGTTTTTTGGGTGAATACCAGGAGGAAAATCACCAGGCCTGTAAGATCTTAATCAGTTTCCCTCTGAGGGAAACAATCCAGTATAAGCAGACTTGGATGATTAAGCTCAAGGCTCTAATGGGTAGGGCCAGAAAGGGTGGCAGGCAAAGGTGGGGGCAGGCAGACAGCAAAGCTAAAGTAGCTTGCAAAGCAGGGTTGGAAGGTGCCGCTCATAATAAACACTATACAGCGTGCAAGTGATTTAGTGGAGAACTGAAAATAAAATGACATGAGAGGAGCCTGAAGCAAGCTCTAGACTCCAGTTCAGGGGGGAAATGCCCTCACAGCCCTGCACTGTGCTGCGCTGTGAGTATATTAAAAAGCTTTGTCAGAGGTTTCGGGCCAACTGACAGGTGTTTAATATATTCTGTACTAAGACCATGGCATGGGGTGCTTTGGGTCAGAAGTGTAAGATAGAAGCCATAAATTACTTCTATTATCTGTGTGATTCCTCTGATAGTATTTTGCCCAAGGAAAGACATCTCTCCACAGCAGAGCCAGAAGGCCGTCCTAGAGGGGCCATCCAAGGCGCTGCCCGTAACCAGCCTTACTCCTCGCACTAGAACCATTCATAAGGCCAGTCCTGCGTTTTAATTCATTTGCACCTTACACCCTTTCCTCCTGAATCATCCACTGGAGAGGCAGAAGACGCAAACATACTCCTCAGCCCCAAGTTCTCAGCTTTAGGAACAGTAGAACGATGACTTTTGACAGGCAAACTTAAAGCCAGGCAAGAGTACATAGAAAGGGCCTGTCTCGACATAACAGTAATAAATAATAATATTTTTTAAATGTAAAAGAATAGGCGGGAGGTGTGATGATTTGAATGAGCAATGTCTCCTTAAATCTCAGGAACTTAAGTACTTGGTATTCAATTAATGGTACTTTGTGGTGTCTTAGGTATGCCTTGTTGGAAGAAGTATGTCATAGAGGTAGTGTGTCTGTCTGTCTGTCACACACACACACACACACACACACTTGCAGTTCGAGATGTGCACTGTCATCTGGCTGCTACAGCCGCCATAACTGCCACTTGCTTTTGTGTCTCGTTGTGATGATGAATTCTCCTTACCCTTCTGGAACCAAAAGCCAAATAACCTGTCCTATCGGAAGCTGCCCTGGGCACAGGGCTTTATCGCAGCACTGGAAAAGTAACTAATCCAGGAGGTAAAATGGAAGATGGTGACTTAACACAGAAGTGAGAACGCAGACTGAAAACAAGTGAGTCAGTTTTAAGCTCAGAAGGCATTTCAGGGACTCTGAACTCAGTGTCTGTATTGTATAGTAGACCCGCAAACACTGTGGCCCTCTGGGAAACGCAGGCCCTGGGTCCTAAGCTCACTCACTCTTTTTCACAGCACCACGGTTTTGACAGAACAAGTCTCTTCTGCTTTACTCCCCAAAGTCTAAGACGTGTTGCCTAAGAACAGCACTTCAAATCGCCCAGCTTTCCTAGTTAGGTCCAATTTTTAGAATTCACACAAGGAAAAGCAGAATGTAGAAATGAACGCAGGCCCCAAGGTGCTTCGCTCACCTGGAAGTGAGATGCTACAAAACAGCAAAACAGCAGCACACAACCACCCTCACTGCTGCCACCACCCTGCAGCCTGAAGCTTCGGCCTCCTGGGTGCTGCAGAGTGAAAAGAAACTCCCTAGCCCCTGCCCAGGCTCCGCTAGTGCTGCAGGGACCATGAGCAGCTCAACTGACTGATGTGACCCCATTCAAGATGCACAACACTCACCTTTATGTTCATTGTCTCATTTCCTAAACACAAACAAACAAACACACAAACAAAAAACCCACTTTCTAATTACCTGCGTCAAGCAGCTAATGTTCCCTCACTCTTCACCACTTACTAGCAACGAGTGCTGTGTGACTTCAGGATTAGGGGACTCTAGTGCACTTTCCCACTTCATGAAAATCCGCCCGTCACCCACATCAATAGGCCATGACAGTGTGAGGCCACATGGAGCCCCAAGGCCTCGCTCACCTCGCCTTCCCTCCTAGGCCCTGGATCCTGACCTGGGGACAGAACTGCATGTCTTGTAAAAAGTCAAACTTCTGTTTCCTACTCTTCAGCTCTGACCTGCTCAAAGCTTTACACAACGTTTTCGCTCCTTGGTCTTCACTGGGCTGTCTCCAGCCCTCAGCTCCTCCTCGGCTTCTAGATAAATGTTATCTGCAGCACCCTTAGCTCCTTCACTGGCAGCCCAAACCTTGCCTCAAAAGCACCAAAGCACAGACTGAGTTATGCTTGGTACAGCCCCCTCGACCTCTGAAAGCTGCTAAAAGGACAGTGACACTAAGGGGTGTGAGCACACATGGACACACAGGGCCCTCAACGTCAGCTACCAAAGACTTGGCCCAGTGACCCTCAAGCACATAACTCAGAGTCCTCTTGTTTTTCTTTTCTTTTCTAAATCTTGACAATTTCCCAAAACCTAATAACAACTTGTTCTTTGGCTATCGAATCATTTATTTCACATTAAGGTAAATGAGATTGCCTTTGACTACTCCCTCAGGCACTTGGACTCTTTCCCCCACCAGCCACCCACACACGTAGTTAAATACCTTCTTCCCCACGTCCACACAGGAGGAGCCACACATCGGGCCTTTCAGCCAGGCCTAATGTACCAATTTGTGAGGTACATCCCATAAATGCACAGTCCACTTGGGATTTTTGTTCTATTAGTCTCGCAATTCTACACTTCATATTATCTATGCCATTATAGAAGTGTGAGATCTAGCTACAAAGATATTAGGAAGAATACCATTTGCAATACACAAATGATGGCTGATAAGAGAGAGAACTAAGCAGGGAAAGGCACTGGCTGTCAAATGATACAAGCTTGACGACCTGACTTTGATCCCCAGAACCAAGATGGAGGCATTGTACACAAAGCTGTCCCCTAATTCCTCATGCTGCGGTGCATGCGCACAGATGCACGCTAATGGTGAACCTTTAGATTTAAGGTGGGACCGCCCTAAGTACCGTATTGTGTATGCATAACTGTAACACGAGACAACTTAAATGGCAGTGGGACAGAAGAAACTGTTTTCAAAACTAGGTCTTACATAACCCAGGCCTTAAACTCCGTGTACACCTAAGGATGACCTTGAACTTGTGTCCTTTTCTCCACTTTCATGTACTAAAGTGAGACATATGTGTCCACACTCAGTTTTGTGTGGTGCTGAAGCTTGAACCCAGGTTTGGGACGTGCTGATAAGCATCCTGTCAGCTGAACTACATCCGGGAGGTGGAGACAGGATGATCTGAAAAAGGGAGAAAGTAGTAGTTTTCAAAGCAAACAGGTATTTCTGATACAGTAAGGGAAACACACTGGGTCCGATGAGACATGTTTCCATAAGAAATATATGTCTGCTGCAATATATACATACAGAAATAGAGCTTGAGGAGAGTCGCTCCCTCCCCTGCCTGGGATTCGGATGAAGTTAGTCCTCCTGTCTCTCTGAATTATTTCCATCACTGTAACCACAACATGTCATGATTCAAGGTCCCCGTGCTGTTTACACACTCCATTTACACTATGGCCATGCTGCGTGACAGATGTTCTTATACACGCCATTTATACTACGGCCATGCTGCGTGACAGAGGTTCTTACACACGCCATTTACACTACAGCCATGCTGTGTGACACATATTTTACACACACCATTTACACTATGGCCACAATATGTGACACATATTCTTACACACTCCATTTACACTACAGCCATATTGTGTACAGATGTTCTTACACATGCTGCGTGACAAGATACTGTACCACACCTGCAGGGGTGGCCACAGAGACATCCCAGATGCTTCCTATCCCCCGGAGAAAGCAGGATCCTGGACTTCAGCAGGGAAGGAATTCAGGGTGAGCCCTTGTTAAGCAGAGCTGGAGTTTATCAGAAGGGCTTTGACAGGAGTTTTGCGTGGGGATTAGGAGCAGAGTAGTGCTCAGGAAAAGAATAGGACACTTGGAGTGGGAGCATGGACTTCTCAAAGGAGAACTGTGCTTTACTACCTTTTCCGGAACCAGATATGTGGCTTAGGTGGGCTTTAATGTTATCACTAGAGAGGTGACGTAAAAGATTAAAGGATCTCTGGGTAGTTTCTGAGTTTCACTGAGTAGGACCACAAGGAATGCCCTCCACCGTAACAGCTCTATGCAAAGCAAAGGTGCCTTCACAGTGAACAGAAGCTAAAGTCTCATTTGCAAGAATTCTAGACACTATTTGGGGAAGAAGTGGTTTACAGACGCCTAGCCCATATGCACGTTGCCATCTTAACGCTCCTGTTGAAGAGATTTCTTATGAGTAATAGTGTCTCTACACGGCAGTTTTCATAGTAGCATTAGTTGTGCTGTAAGTCTCCATCCTCAACCAGGGTAAGGCTTTAACCCCTGAATAAAGGGATCCTTTGACTTCCTGTGTCTCCATAAATTCCATCTTTCTATTCTGCCTCACAGACTAATGTTCCTATTTGTCCCATTGCTGAGATGCCTGTCTGTCTGTCTGTCTGTCTGTCTCTCCTCTCCCGCCCCCCACACAGGACTATATGGATTTGAATTTTGAATTGACACCGTTACAATGAACTACATGATCATCTCTTCTGCTTCAATTTCCTCATCTGCAACTCTGGTCTTAGAGTGGCTATCAAGACAATTCATATTTTTAAAAGGCAATAAGGTCAGACACACTAGTTACTCAGTAAATGTTACTGTTACTCCTATGAAGCATTATTTACCTAGTGTACTTTCATGGCTAAATCCCAGGCCAAGTTCCTCTCAAACTTCCTCAACTCCAAGACAGAAGAGTAGGTTCCTTTTCATAGGTACCACTTGACCTTGACACTGAATCTCCTCCTGACTGCAGGGGAAGAACAGTCTCAAATTCTCAGGGCCAAGACATGGTAGCATATCACTCAATACATAATTTTGAAGATAAAAGGACATATAGATACTATTTTTCAAGATTTCTGAACGTTATGCCATAGCAATACCTTACCTAAGGAAATGTTTAAACTTTTATGAAAACGAGCAAATGTTGCCTGCAACAACTCACTGTGCACATAACACACCATCACCATAAGCACAGTGAGTTTCAGACCTCTCCGTCGCTTGCTTTCATGAGCTTCCTGTGATGTAAAAAAGCAGAGTGGACTCTGGATGCCACAATCATTACGTAGTCTCTGAAACTTGCATTTGTAAGTCTACAGAATGATAATAGCAGGTGCATTACAGCACTCTCAAGGATATGAGCTAAAACTCAATGGCACACTAGACAGGAAGACTTATAATATAAAAGGGGGGGGGAGAGAGAGAGAGAGAGAGAGAGAGAGAGAGAGAGAGAGAGAGAGAGAGAGAGAGAGAGAGAGAGAGACCGCGAGAGCGCGCGCGCAAGCCGGGCAGTGGTAGCACATATCTTTTAATCTCAGCATTTGGGAGGCAGAGGCAGACAGATCTCTGAGTTCAAGACCAGCCTTGTCTACAGAGTGAGTTCCAAAGCTACACAGAAAAATTCCATCTCAAAACACACATGCACACTCCAAATCAAAGCATCGGCTATTTTCTATACAGTTTCTGTAACAGTCCAACATTAATTATCAACTTGCTTGTCAGGAGTGTACGACACAATATGGTTTTAAATTAATTATGACCATTTTGAAAATGTAGTGGAAGGAATATCAGCTCTCCTAAACCAAAGAGGGCTGGTGGAGAACCACCAGTGTCAGAGGGCAAATTTTGGACTGGGAATCGTTTCAATTATCACATATTCCATGCAAGGACTAAGCACACTACGTTAAGCCCACTGTGGCAACTCTCAACAAATGCTAGTCTGGCTCCTAAGCAACTGTCTGGCCTTTCCTCAGCATCAGGACCATGGACACACATTTTCACTGTAGAAAATGCATCCTCGAGCCAATTAAACAAATTATCAGGCCCTGCAAAAGCAAAGGACTGGAGACACTGAACCAGCATTACGGTCATCAAATTTTCAGAACATTTTGATCATTTCCAGAACATTTTGATAATGTTTAAACCTACTATACTTTAAAGAGATGAAATAACATAACCAACAGAAAGAAATGTTTTTCCTAAGCTTTCCTGATTTTAAATCCAGAGCCCAGTCGGCAGCTTCTATTGCCCCAATTCTGGACCACAGCTCAACACTTAAGACTTCTAAGAGCATCTTTTAGGCGGGGCTGAGCTTGAAAGCATCTTCTTCCTTAGAACAGATGCTACTGGAATTAACTTCATTGCTTTTGGGAGGGCAGTCCGTTTCTCTCCTCTGCTGAGGCTGCAGTCAGATGCAAGAGTCACCAGGATACATGCATAAAGGTGAAAAGTAAGAAGCAATCAAGCATTTACCAAGAGATAAATGCTAACCAGGTGTGGTGGTGCACGTCTTCAATCCCAGCACTTTGGGGGCAGAGGCAGGGCTGTACCTGTGAGTTCAAGGACACACTGGCATGCAGAGTGAGAGCCTGGACAGTTAAGAGTTTGAGATCCCATCACAAGACAAACAAAACATGAGAGAGAAAGAAAGAGAGTATGTCAGGGCTGGGATGTAGCTCAGAAGTCGAGTGCCTGCGCTGGATGCTGAAGGCTCTAGATTCAGTTCTCAGGCCAAAGAAAAGAAAAATGATTACTGTTCACACAAGATGCAACTGCTAGGTAGAGCACACCACCAACCCAATATTTATGCTTGCAATAAACTGGCTATATAATTATGCCCATATATTGCCCTCAAAACGTAATTTCTAGGCTTTTCTCTTCTGTACAGTGTGCAACTAAAACTAATTTAATATTCATGTGATAAATATTCGCTCATATTTACAGGCCTTTACCTTCACTGTTTTACATCCTAACCTCTAAGTGGTTATAAAAGTGCAAAACCTGCTGCACACACAGCACACCAAGGCTTCAACGGCTGAATATGAGACAATAATTCTGCATCTGAAGTCAAGCTTTTGTGTAACAGGGAAAGTTACTGGGAAAATACTATCAACACTCAAGGGAGATAAACTCCACTAGTGGCATTCTCCCTTCTGAGAAAATCCCTCCAAGAATGAAGGCACCAAAAGTGAGTTCTTGCCAAGTTCATTTCTTATAGATTATCATCAAAACAATTCTCAACAGCAACTACAGGCCCTATGAAGCCTGCCTACAACTCTCACCCTTATCACACATCTGTATTCTCTGTATAGTCCAGCAAAAAAAAAAAAAAAAAAAAAAAAAAGCAAAACAAAGTGGGCGGGGCTGAAAAGAGGGATAAGCAGTTAACTGCTTTTGCAGTTGACCAGGGTTTGGATTCCAGCCCATAATTCATGACTGCAGTTCCAGAGGAACCAATGCCCTCTTTGGCCTCAATGGGCAACAGACACACATGCCATAAAGATACGTATGCACAGACAAAACATTTATATACATAAAAACAAATAAACATTAAACAACGCCATACAAGTAGTTTTAAATTCTTATTTATTATTATGGGGTGTGTATAATAAGTGTGTTGGGCATCCTCAGGCATGAAAGTGAAAGCCAAGGGACGGCGTGTGAAGTCAGTTCTCTCCTTCCACCCTTATGTGGTTCCAGTCATCAAATTTAGGTCAGGGTGCCAGTGAGGCTTTCCAGGCAAGAGCTTACCTGCTGAGCCATCTCTCATGCTTGAGGTGTGGTTGGCGTGTGTGTGTGTGTGTGTGTGTGTGTGTGTGTGTGTGTGTGTGTGTGTGTGTGTGTGTGTGTGTGTGTGTGTTCTTTCCTAGGCAAGACCCGGTTCTTGAGCATGCCATGGCCACATCCAGAATTCTCTCTGTGTTCTTCCTACTTACTTTTGCCCCTCAGATCTCAGCTCAAACGTGCCACTCTACTGAATGCTCTCTGATGTCTTCCCCGGCTATGGATGTCAGCCAGAGCAGACACAGTTTGAAATTACACACCCACTTTGCAAGGCTCACTCTCACCTCCTTCCCCCATAAGTCTATGAGAGCAGACTGGCCTTGTCTTCTTCCCGGTGATTAATAATGCTGAAGCACGGTGTTGTTTTCTCTTTAAACAGCCAAGTCTTTGTTGTTATTGTTTTTACAGTGTCTTGGTCCCTCTGCGAAATCAATGGTATGTTTAAGGGAAAGAGTGCCACGCACTTACCACAGAGAGGACTAATTTGTGGTATTAATGTTTATAACATTACAAATCCTTTGACCCTTTGATGCTAAATAAATTCACTCAATGTGATTTTACAAATAATAACAATCATTTAAAACTTGAAGAGCACACGATACACATAGACAAAGCACAGCCTTTAGCATATGGGGAGCTTGAACTGTGCTCCTCATCAGATAGCTAGGCCTCCTGCTACTTATGTGGAATCAAGACACTATCTGGTCCTCCGTGCTGTCAAGGGAGCTATGTGGAAGATGCTGTGCAAACGGCGGCTGCCTGCCGGGTGAGGCACAATCAGTAATAATGATTCCTCCACCTCCTGCCACCCTCATATTACAGACTGAGTAGAAACACACTTCAACTGCCACAGGTATCACAAGGTCTCCTCACAATCACTCCACTCCCTTCGCTCCATGGCTTCTCTTTAAAGGTTGTGCAAGAAAAATCCCCTCCTAAGGTAGGAGAGGAAAGCTGACAGGAAAAGGTGATCAGAACAACTGTTCCCAAGGGATGATGCCACAGCTCAGGCATGGAGGGCCGGGTTTGACCCCACCCCTGGGACATGCTATGCTGGATGTGGTAGAACACTCCGAAGGTAGGGATCAAAGGATCACAAGTTCAAGGTCATGCTCTACCACATGATGGCTTGAAGCCAGACTGAGTTATATATAATGCTCTAGCTCAAAAAATAAAATAAAAATAAAAACAGAACAGTAAGATGGGTCAGAAGATAAAATCGCTTGCTGTTCAAGCCTGACCACCTGAGTTCAACCTCTTGAACCCATGTAAAGATAGGAGAGACCAACTCCACAATGTTGTCCCCTGTAAACACACACACACACACACACACACAGAGAGAGAGAGAGAGAGAGAGAGAGAGAGAGAGAGAGAGAGAGAGAGAGAGAAAAGCTCAAAGACAGAGACAGATCCCTCATCAAATCGCACTCTAAACCTTTAACACACGAACCATGACTGTCCTTTTACCATGTTCAGCCAGCGTGAAATAGTTTTGTTTTGCTGCACTGACACCATCTGAATTTCACAGATTTATTAAACATAGACATCTTAATTTATATTGAGTACTAAGTGAAATCTATAGCTTTAATGTTACACCTCATGCTTAATGGATTTGGCATATAGAGTACAGTAGTGATGTAATTTAGAGTTTCAAGTGATACAAATCTGAACTTTTAGAGAACTTACAACCTAAAAATAACTGCAAAAACAAAATGTAAGTACACAGGTTATAGAAAAAAAGTGTAGGGCCACAAATGCCAGTCTTCCTCTCTTTCTGTCCTCAAGACCTGTGTGTGCTGAGTTGGGTTTTAGAAGCCAAAGCCTCCTCAGCATGTCTCCTGCTTCTTTTTGGAGGGCAGCCTTTGGGGGCAGCATCACCCCAACAGGGAGAGCCCCAGCTTTCAGACTGCAGGTCACTCACCACTCCCTTACTAAAACGAAATATCCTTCTACATTCGTTAAGCTTTCAAAAAATGTTTCATTCTCACAAGATTAAGACAAAACTTACAATAACACGACATAATTTTAAGTTGATTGATGATCATTCAGTTAGTGGATGCAACTCATTCTTAAGCCAGGGAACATGAAAAGCCTCAAAGCCATAAGCATCCGAGACAGGTGGCTGCTTGGTTCTAGAAAGGAGAGGCACGTTTCTGGCAATACTCCATCCCTGTGTGTTCATGTGTGTGTGTGTGCATGTTTGTGTGTGTGTGTGTGTGTGTGTGCGTGTGCATGTTTGTGCATGTGTTTGTGTGTGCATGGTAAGTGCACACGTGTCCAAGTCTCAGGACAGCCTGTGGGAGTCGGTTCTCTCCGTGTCCCATGTGGGTGCAGGCACTGCACAAAGGTCTTCAGCTTGACAAGACGTTTCTCTCCTGGCTGAGTCATCTCCCCAGCCCACTTCTATGTTTTAAAAAGTGAAAATAACTAGACTGATCACAGAGTTGGTTAAATAGCAGCATGTCCTCTACAAATATGCTACAACCAACACAAGCTATGTGAAACTACTCTGAATCAGGTTATAACCACATTTCTGTTCAAAATAATAAAGAACTGTCCTCTTACACACAGACGGGGTTATACCAAGGCTATCAGTGTGGCAGACACCACTGTATTTGCATTTGTAGTGCAATGGAAACCAGGGAAGCTTTGGAGAATGGGATGGTTATTCATTGCTTGTTGCTACTAATGACAATGTTTGCTTTTTAATTGATTGTTTTAAAATAAACTTTATCAATAGTTATTAAATATATTCATAAGGGGAATCCACTAAATTTAATACAGAGCTTACATTCCGTAGTTCAAATGAGAGCATATGCCCTAACAAATTATGGGAACATTTATATCTCCTGGCTTCATGTGACTCAACCTTCAGGTACAAATCTACATGCACTTTCTTAGGCGTTCACAGCTTCCTACTCCACTGATCAATTTGACCCAATCAGGACTTATCTGTCTCAATAAATCTTTCCAAAGCTTCATCTCAAACCTGTCTGAAATGCTCTGCTGATTGACTTAACTGTTTTTAAGATTTTATTTTTATTTTGTGTGTGTCATACACATGTAGGTGTACGTGCGTGTGTGTGCATGTGTGTGTGCGCGTGCGCACAGGCCAAGAGTTACGGGCATTTGTGGGCCCCTGATGTGATGCTTGGAAATGAACTCAAGACACTATGGAAAGGTGGGGGTGTGTGTGTGTGTGTGTGTGTGTGTGTGTGTGTGTGTGTGTACACTCTTAACCACAGAACTGCTTTCCCAGTACTCAGAAACTATTGCTAACATTATCGCTTACTTCCCTGTTGAGATCTAGTTTCTCCGTGTATCTTGTCATATTCCAGATTCTAAATATAGATGTACATCCTAAAAAAAATGTTCAAAATATGAACACATACAGCTCCTTTGCCATGACACTGAGTGAGTCTTAAATCATGGTAGGAAGAATGTATTTTATGTCTTGCAGAAGATAAACAACCTAAATCCACTTATGTTTTGCTTGTTTACTCTGATTTTAAGATGCCTTTCACTCACAGAAACAGATGAAGGGATATGATTTAGCTTATAGCATACATGAAATAAATCATGGTAACAGAATTTTATTACACTCTATAACGTGAAATGAGGACAAAGCAATCACATCTTCTGTTTATAAATCTATCCATCTATAATGCAACATGCCCAAAATCATGAGGAACACTGCACTTGATATTTACAACATTACAAAATCAAACCCAAGATGGCCAACATTTGTAGGTCACACAAACATGCTTAAAATAAATTATGGACCATACGTTGTTCTAACAGGAGCCAACAGGAGTGGAACAGATGTATACTGGAATCTGATTACAGCACTGTTTCTGCAGAGACAAGCCCAGGAAGCCACGGAGCGTATGAAAGCATTCTTACAGCTGGGCACGCTGATGCTCACATGGAACTCTGGCATTGGAAAGACGACGATGGAAGGAGCTTGTGACAGTCCTGGGTTCACAGTCAGAGGGGCGGGGAGGGGCTGGGAGGGTGTTCTCTCAATCATCCCATCTGTCTGTCCAAGGTGAATGTCTATTGTGTCGATCCACCACAGCAGGTGGTGGTAACAGTGACACCTGGGACCCTAGAATAACCCACATTACTCTAGAACAGATTTATCTGACAGTTAATTTTTCACATTTTACTCATCTTTGTTGTGATCTAAATTTTCAGATGAGCGAAAGTGCCCCACTGTCTCAGCTTCTCTTCTGACTCACTGAACATCATTAGAGTAAAGCCAGGCATTGGTTGGTAATCTTGATTTTGTCAGCACTAATTCACTGAAACAGAGAAACCCCAAAACCCACAAAAGTCACCCTTTATCTCCAAAAACAGATCTACCTAGAGCTCCGGAAAATTCAATGAAGAAACGTCTCAGAATATGAAATAAAACGAAAAGCCAAGAATGAAAATGTTAATGATCCTCTCGCCACAGGGTGCCTAATATTTAACTTTTCAGTTATTCTGAGACAGAAAATACACCTTAGCATCCTGGAAAAAGGATCTGAGAACAAACCATGTAGTTCTAAGACCATGAAACAGGAAAGAATAGTCAATTTATGTAACACTAAGTACATTTCAAACAATAAGTTTGAAATGATTTCGGGATTCTCAACAACCCACCAATGGCCACTATCGTGAATGTCCGTGCGCAGACCGCACGACTCAAGCTGCTGCAGATATGTCGCAAAGGGGACGAGCTGCCCTCCCACATCTACAGCACACAGGCCTTCGATTCTGTTCTCAGCGGGGCCACTGAGCTACTAAGCGGAAGGGAAGATGGATTTTCCCCATGAGGCTTCTCAGCCTCCACCCCTATCCCAAAAAAAAAAAAAAAAAAAAAGATCTATGGGGAAACATTTTGAATTTCACATGAACCAACATAAATATCTAAATGAGGTCAAAATAAAACCTTCAATGAAAACAGAAGCAGAAGCTTGATTTTCAACACTTTTTGATCTCTTTTCACTATGCTTAGATTAACTATCATTTAAACCACAGACTCCACTGAGTTGTCTAAATACTTGTAAAGATATTTCCATAACAAAACAAATCACAGTCACCTTCCTCCTTGGCAAAGGCTGCTGGTTACTACTGAGACTACAGGAAAGGGAGGGCATGTCTATGCGGACAAAGCCGCTCACAGGAGGTTTTCAAAAGGAAAGAGGGCAGGCAGTGTTTGAGAATTCTCTGGACGCAGGCAAAGAAGCAGATGGAAGGCAACCATGAACGAGCGTGGGAGCCACAGCTGTACGGAATGTAGGGTCTCTGACCCGGTGAGAACATAAGTACTCATACCGGATATTAAAAGAAGTCGCGTATGGGAAGAGATGGGCCAGAAGGACAAAGATACTAGATTGCTAATGTGTGGGGACACCCACTAACAAATTGCTCTTGTAGACTACACAGGTTGTGAGGCTGTGAGCCAGTAATCGATGGGAGATTTTGTACATGATTCAAACTCCACAGTTTCTGTCCCTTAGAGTAGTTAGAAATGTAGCGATAAATACTGGTATCTACATGCAGGCATAATTTTTCAAGAATTGACTTCTTGTGACAAAAACAAGTCATCCAATCACAGAATAATTTAAGAGCTTTTAAAGTGTGAAAAGGGTTCTTGGTCTTGTTTGTTTGTTTGTACTAAAAGAGTATTTTTGACAAACTGTTCACAGGAAGCCAGGTGTGGTGGAGACAACACCTGAAATCTCAACACGTGGGAGGCTGAAGTAAGACTGAATTTGAGGCTCGGCTACACAGCTTGGGCTACATAGCAAGTCATAAGCCAGCCTGGAGCACCCAGTGAGACCCTGTCTCCAAAGGAAATTCGACAAAATGAAACCAAAGTGTTGGTATTAACAGTTCGGAGTCTCCGTTGCCCACTAGACAGCTGGACCCACGGCACGTCAGAAGGCAGTTTCTCTTCCATTTCGAGTTAGTCACCTATGACCACAGACCGGAGGTACAAAGTCACTGTTTTGCAAGAACTATTTGGTTTCAGTTCCTGTAGTTCCAACAACAAGAAAAGGTGGCTACAGTCTGCTTAGTCAGTGCTGCTGTGTGTGATTTGCATTTGTCATTCAAATGACAAATTCCACTGCTAGGTGTCGAAAACCAAGCCACACAACCGTGCACCGAAGGACCGGAGCGGCACTTTAATTAGTTCTGCATGCAGACAGCAAGCCGTTATTTGCTATTCCTGTTCAGAATTTTTTTTTAAAAACCCACTCCTAGTGAATGTTTACAGAACAGTATGTTCATTTATAACTTCAGCAGAAACATAGTTATTAAAATTACAAGTAATGTGCACTGACTCCCGTAAATAAGAACTGCGGCTTTGGGTTCTTCGGTTCGCCATCCCAGGGAAGGCAGTCATTTTCCTAGATTCTAATTTCAACCTTTCTTAGGAGCGATCGCTAACTCGTTATTTATTTATTTCTTGAGCAATACTTCATTTCCAGCACCAGCAATGAGTAAGCAGCTGCATTCTCACTGAGGAAAGGGAAGTTGATAAAGATCAGCACTATGAGTTTCAAGGATCTCTCTGCTGTGCAATCTCAGTAGCACTTGGGGAAAAAAACAAAAAACAAAACTTTCTTATCTTAAGACAATTCACTTCTATATGCTCCGTATGGTAGAAAGGATTGTCACATCAAAGTCCCAGGGAGGCACTGTGATTAAAACAAACATGAACTGCTGTAACACTGAAGGGTGAATAGACGGTATCGGTTCATGGCCAGCCTCACGTACATGGTGTTTGGGTACAACCTGGTCTGCGTGAGACGCTGTCTCCACAAACCAAACAAGATGACTCAGGTTTGGTGGCACATATTTGCAGTCGTGACGCTTGAGTGTGCTTCCAGTCTGCTCTACAGAGTGAGCTCCAGGCCAGCCATAGCTACATAGTGAAACGCTATCTCTAAAGAAAACATTGTCCGAAAGGAGATGTGTGCCAGCCCTGAGTTCTCACTTCCTCGCTTAAGGCAAACTTTAGTAACCTCAGCTTCCTTCACACCAATTTAACCAATTGTTAAATATATTGTGGTAAAATTTCCAAATAACTTTGTTTTAATTTTCAGAGATTTTTTTCTAGTCAGAGATTCTAGAAGACAACTTGTATCCATACTACATTGCAAAATTGTGGGTGGTGAGGCCTACTTGTGTAACTAAGGAGAAATGTGCGAGTGGCTACAGTACAAAAGCTAACAACAAACACAAACTCCAGAACTCAGTGTTTTATCTCAGGCCTTCCAGTACCCTCCATCCTCAGACCGGGGAAACAGCTATGTGCAAAGCCACACTTCTCCTCACTCGATGACGGCGTCTTCACAGTGGCAGTCACAAAGAGCTGTCTCCCGGCCCTTCCATTCAGCTACGACAAAGCGCCTTGTCATCGTTCACACACAAATAGCTCCACCATACTTTCCTAGGTACCCCCAAGCCAGGCCTGTACAGCAAAGGAGCACTGCTGTAGACTGGTGCTTTACAACTTCCTCAGACTCCAGCCGAGCTGACAGAATACTCATTGTTTTGGACAGAAGTGTAAAAACCAAATCACTGTAAAACAAGAAATACAACCTGGAATGACTTCGTGTTTCTGATTTTACTCTCTTACTGCCCAATCAAAAGCTTTAGAAATGGGAGACAGAAAGTCCATGTCACAGCCTTGATTTCAGAGGGCTAGAGTGGGAGAGAAGTCGGAAACCAGCTATGCACTCTTCGTTTTATGAAATAAATGTGGATTTTATTGTTTGATTTTGAGACAGGCCCAAAGGATGCTGGGATTTCAGGAGTGTGCCACCATGCCAGCCATGAGCACGAACAGAAACATCCATTTTCATAAGGAAGCCAGGTCTCTTGACATCTTCCGAAATCACGTGGCTTTTTGTCATGGACAAGAAACTGCTTTCCCACTACAAGAGAGTCTAACAGTTCTTGCTCAAAAAAAGGCACTGCCCCAGATGAGCCAAAGCCCATGGGGCAAGACTCGCTCAAGGCTACTATGCTAAAAAACCACTCTAAACAGATGCGATAATTCTTAATTTATTATATATCACCTTTGATTAATAAACAAAATATCCTTGCTCAAATTCTAAAAGCATAGTGTCATTCTTGATTACAGTACTAAGTAAATAATGTCATTCTTAATTCCAGTACTGAAGGAGGTGGGGAGTTCAAGGCCATCCCTGGCAACATAGTGAGTTCAAGACTAGCCTGGACCACAGAAGATCCTGGATCAAAAAGAAAATAAAATCACACAAAAATAGATTTTGTTCAGAAATAAAAGACAGAAAACATTTAAAGGCCACACTCTCTTGTTATCAAGTATGCTCCTCGCTCTTTTTAAAAACATTGAGTATTTTTATGCTTTTAAGTTTGCAAGCTGACAAGAAAACCAGCATCTATGTCAAGAGGTGCTCTAAATTTATCAGTGAAAAACTAAAGGAAACCATTTGGGACAGCTGGTCTGGGCGAGATGGGTGAAAGAGGCATGGAGTACAGCGATGGGGTGCTGCTTCTACACCACCCCATAATACTCTATTCCCAAAAGGACCATTCAAGTTTCATCTCATCTAGGCAAGAAAATTAAAACCCAGACAGGTCAGTTGGTTGCCTACACCACACTGCAATCCACGGAGCTTACATCTCTGTCCAGCTGTCCTTCAGTAGTTTACCATCCCCATAGCTGATTAAATTTGCAAAGCACAGGTGAACAGCAGGCAGCGCCATCTAAGTTAAACCAATATAAATTTATTTAAAAGCCAAATATGAAGAAAAAGCTTACCCCACTATGTTTTTTATCCTACGTAACTTTCAGAAAAGGAGACATCTGACTTTATTTGGTGCTAGTTTTTCAAAGCAACTACTACCAAAGCAGAGACGCTCTAAGAATGAGACTATCTTCATAGCTGCCAAAACAGCATGACAGCAAACATATGATGAAAGGTACTGTGTTAATTAAATGAGACTGGGAATTTCCCTTTGGAATATTTGTCAACAATTAACAGAGCATTAATCCGTAACACAGACTGAACACAAAAATGTCTGATATCTAAACACATGTATATGTGAGTATATTCACATTGGTATGTGCAGAGCTGCACAGTGGTGATGCGTGCAGATAAAAGCCAGAGGACCAATTTAAGTGTCCTTTAGGAGGCACAGAGGCAGAGTCTCTCATGGACCTGAAGCTCACCAACCAGGTAAGGCACGCTGGCCAGGGAGCCCCAGGGAAGAGCCTGTCCACACTTCCCCAGCACTGGGATTGTAAGTTTGTCACTATGTCCGGCATGTGTGTGTGTGTGTGTGTGTGTGTGTGTGTGTGTATCTGTACATGTTATTATACAAACACATATACACATATATAAACAAACATATATATGTGTGCATGTTCTCAGGATCCAATTCAGGTTCACACTTACCAACTTACCTGTCTCCCTGGCCCTCATATTTAACTGCATTTATGAGAAAAACTGTTTAGTTTAGGGCAGCTCAAAGTAAACCAAGCTGTTGAGTTGCCCTGTTCCATGTCAATAAACATTTTGGACACTTCCCATCCAGTTAGTAAGTCTTTCAAAGTTAACACAAATATCTGCAATAAAAGGTGAAATTGAAAGAACTAAAATATTGAGCATAAAATGTAAGAGCGTTGTCAAAATGACGCATTATAAATGATGCCTCCTGCCGGGTGGTGGTGGCGTACGCCTTTAACCCCAGCACTCGGGAGGCAGAGGCAGGCGGGTCTCTGAGTTCGAGGCCAGCCCTGGTCTACAAAATGAGTCCAGGACAGCCAGGGCTGTTACACAGAGAAACCCTGTCTCGAAAAACAAAGAAACAAAAATGATGACTCTTTCTAAATCTTGATGGAAAAACTATTCCTTCAAAATTGTTGGCATTAACGTACTACAAATAGTAAAATATCAATTTTGCTTCTGGTGTTGGATTTTCGTTCTTACTTTTTGAGATAGTGTGAGGCTTGAAGTCGTCACCGTGGCAGGAGATAGCATTACCTGAAAGACGAGCTCTGGACATTCTGGTGAGGGGTTAGGTTAACCGAAAGGGAACAACGCACCTAAACCAGGTGACCATCCTATGGGCTGAGATCCTGAAGCGAACAAGCAGGAGAAAAGAGGCTGAGAGCAGGCAGCTGTTAGCCTCTCGCAGGGATGCTGTGTGCCTCGCTGCCTCAGACTCCTGCCAAGAGGTCCTCACTTTCACGACTGTACTTTGGAAGTGTGAGCTGAGACATGCCCTCTCTTAGCCTGCTTCTGTCAAGTATATGTTGTTGCTGAGCACATCCCTGACACAGGCAGGGTCTCCCGGTGCTTAAGTTCACTTTGTACTTGACACTGGACAATGAGGATGCAGACTCCAAGGCACTCCTTCCTCTACAGCCAAGGGCTGGCAGTTCAGTGTGACGGGACAAGTGGTCCTGATGACAAGGAGGGAAATAGCTGGCTACAGCCACAGCTACTAGTTTTGCTTTCCCATCAGGTAGTCTTAGAAAGGAAAGGCAACCACTTCCAGAACATAAGTAACTGAAAGACAAACTGGGATGCAAAAAAAAAAAAAAACAAAACAAAAAAAAAACAACAACAACAAACAAACCAAATGTAGAACTGATAGAGAACATCATAGATGAAAAATGTATGACCCAGATGCCATGTCAAACAGTCTGTGTAACCCAGATTTAGGAATGGAAAGATGCTCAGCAGTCAAGAGTACCAACTCTTCTTCCAGAGGACTTGGATTGAAATCCCCAGCACCCATATGGCAGCTCCCCACCACCGCTCAGTGCTGGGGCATCCAATGCCCTCTTTAGCCTCTGGGAGGTATTTCACATGCATAGTGCATAGACATGCATGCAAGAAAAACACTCATACAAACTTTTTTTTTTTTTTTTAAAATAGGGAAAAACTCCCTCTGCCTCAGCCTTTGAGCGCTGGAATTATGGAGTTGTGTCACCACAGACAGCTCATGATGCCACTTTTTAAAGATGATATGAAAAGACCAAAGTTGAATTATAAACTCTCTGAGAAGCCAAAGTGAGCCAGACGCTGTGGTCTGTAATCCTGTAATCCTGACACTGGAGAGGGTGAGGCAGGGTGACCCTGAGGTGGAAGCCAGCATGAGCTGCAAGGAAAAATATTACCTTAAGAAAAAAGAAGTGTCCAGAATTCTGCCTAAAAAGGACAAGCTTGGATGCAGGCAGAGTCAACAGCCAAACTCTGCAAGACAGGGTAAGCAAGTCCTCAGTAGTACCTGCCTCACAAATATGTCTGTCAGATATATTGTGCCAGAAGGCTGAAGAAGATGCTCCAACATAATACAGAGTTTTGGGTGACTATTCAGGTGGCAAAACCGTCTCTGTCATCTTCTTATTTGGAAACCTGGACTCCCGGCATACTTAGGCAATCAGGTCTATTCCTTCTCAAGTCTCTGATGGAGTTGAAGACCAGGTACCTTAGTTTTACAGTGAAGCTTAGTTGTTTCGGGGTTAAGATGTTTTTAGGTCTAGATAGATGTTTTAAGTTGATAATGACAAGATGCTATGGAGACTGATTTACATTCAGAATTTTAGATGCACCAAGTTAGGAAAGATGTTTTCTTCAAGGCTGTCAAATACAAATAGCCAAAACACTAGGAATGTAACATTTATATAATCCCTGATTATATCATGGCTCTTCTTGCTACAGGTGATCTGTTGTAGATATGGGCAGTAATATAAATGTATATGTAAAAAGTAAAAATGTGTTTGATTAATAAAAAAAGAAGTGTCCAGACTGATATAATCACTCTTTATGAATGGAACCACAAATGTAAATTTCCAGTCTTTCTTTTTCACTCAGCCCAGGTGAAGAATCTCTCTCTAGTCCTCGCTCTAATGCCTACAGCTGCGAATACCACTGAAGCTTCTTCAACGACCGCTGTCACTTAACAACGGAAACAGGACAGTGGCTTACAAGTGATCATTAGACCCCAGGGGGGAAAAGCTCAAATCATTTTTCCCACCTAGAGAAATGACAGAAGGCTAATTGATGCAGGCCGCACTCCTGTCTGCCAGCCTCCAGGTCCCGACTTTCCTCTTCGCATACGCACTCCCCAGCGCGTTCCAACAGCAAGGCTCTGTGGAAGGCTTCAGAGCGCCTGCACTAGTGTGACTCGAAGCAATCCATCACGAGCACGTTGGGAAGGCTGAGGGAGTATGACGGATACGGAGCCCTTGAAAGAAATGACTCAGAATGAAAAGAAGCAGCAAAAGAGCAAACTAATTGGTTTTCACCAGCCATTAATGGTGGAAAGTCACAAATTCATTCAAACAGCTGCTGAGGATATAATTACTGATGAACAGCTCTGTGCTGGCAAAGATGGCAAATAAAAATAAAAATAGGCTCAGGAAATTTGTAGTACAAATATGAAACCACAATTAAAATAGCACCCCAATAAATGCAAGGAATAGTTGTACTAAGTGCTCTGAAAGAAAACCAGCAGGAATCTATGCAAAATTAGGACATGAGACTTGTCAAAGATGAAGTGTTTTCTAGAGGTAGTGAGGACAGGAAATTTCATAGGTGAGTTTAAGAAAAAGACTGGAGGTGGGGTCTAACCTCAGAACTATATTCTTCAAATGTCCTCTCTTTAGCCAGATTTCCCAAATCAGCGCGGAACCCATCTCACTGAAGACAGGCTGTGGCCGGGAGCCCTGTTCCAGGAGGGTCATGGACCACAATGGCCTTAACATATTTTATTGAGATGCATTAAAAACGAGCCTACGAGGTACCTTACCTGAACTACTGTATTTCAGAAAAACACAGTTCTCGTCTACCCTGGCCAAAAGTCAGAACCAAAGCTTGCCCCAGCTCTGAATGAGGAACACTGCAGGAAGAGGGTGGTAGCTGGAGAACAGGAGCGCCGCCCTTCACTGGGCATGCTGAGGCAGAGAAAAGCGGGAGCCAGGTCTGGGAACTGAGCAGCCTCTAGCTACAGAAAGGAGTGTCTGGCACCCGGAGCCGTGTCTGACTCATGATGCCCAAATCGGCTCACAGTTTGTTGCACAACAAAGGGTCTCAAATACTCATCTAGAAAGATGGGTGGAGGATAATAAAAATGCTACACTCGTGGCAGGTGGTAGTCGGAGTATCGCGATTACCTGGACAGTACCAGAGCCACAGGCTCACACAGAACTCTACTTCAGAGGAGCTGCCTGTTTCTTCACAAGCTCCAGAGGCCCCAAGCAGCTCACATGGTGCTGATCTGGGACTACAAATGCCATGTTTACCATACACCAATGAGAAAGTGACTCTTAATGACACTGGTTATTTCCTCAGAAAGAAATGTCACAGGAAGATAGAGGGGGGCATTATTCTAAGGTTCAACCCCTCGCCCCAGCCCCCCACCACACTCTCGCTCCCAAGCAGAAGGGTCCTCCTTCTTCCTTCTGGGAACAGACTACAGCAGAGCCAGTGGCACTGCATTGGCACAGCATGCACGGAGCCTGCATAATTGCTGGTGGCTCTGCCTGTCTCGATAAACTTTCAGGAACCAACAAGCCTGTATGAGACAGCAGCATGCAAAGCTACTCCTTCTGGACTCTCCTGTGGCCCGACGAGGGAGCTTTCTCAATCCGCTGTGCCATGCCAATGGTGTTGGTGGAGCTTTGTTCCAGGGGATTTTTAATTGAGACATCATTGGCAATCTACAATGTGCGTCCCAGTGGTTAGCGATGCTAATCGTTGTGGTTATACAAGAAAAAGCAGCTTCCCTGCTCGGTCAGATTAAATCTGAAGTTCTACCGGTAAAACCGTGTTTATGAAAAGGGCTTGAAGAAAAAAAATTGCAAAGTAGTCAAGGGGCCACTGATTACACCAAAGTCTTCCATGGGCTTATTAACACCTTTTATTTACACAGCACATAATTATATCATTTACTGAACCACCATATACTCTGTTACTGGATAGTCAAAGATACGCAGGTTCCCAGGCTTAGAGAAACCCCAAGTCACTGTGTTACTAAGTGCATTAAAGACAGGCCCAAGCCACAGCCAACTCCCCTTGAGCTAGGGACACAACTTGCAGCAGCCAGGCACAGCCCCAGGCTAAACATTAGGAAAGCATTCCAGTTGCTGGCTTCCAAAACGGAGCCGCCAAAACCCACACCAAGCAGCTCAGGTGAGGGCCTCTGCCCTCTCCTTGATTTGAAGGAGACCTTTCATGTAAACTACAATTACAGAAAGTAACTGCGGATAGTGTTTAAGCAGCTCAGCTTCCAATCGATACTGCCAACACAAGCAGTGCCACTCTGAAGCACAGAAACCGAGGCACAAAAGCTCACTGTAACTTGGAGAGACTAGTGGAGTCCTGCAGACCTGCTGCTAGCAAATTTAACTAAGCTGAAGACACATGCCCTAGCCTAAGATGGGGGGCAGCAGGAAATACCACTTTGGGAGACGGGAGCTCATTTTGTTTGTTTATTCACTTTACATCCTGATCGTAACTCCTTCCCTCCCTCTTCCCCCCTCCCCCTCCCCAACTCATCAGAAAAGGGACACTCTCCACCACCACCACCCCCCACCACCAACCCACACCAGCACATTTTTCAGTAAACTAATAATTTTTCGACATGTCCTTTAATCAACTAATTTTGCTTCAATGAAGGGCCACACTGGCAGTGAACGCTTAATGATTAAATTTCAAATACAACCTAGCATGTTAACATGTACTCATGCGAGGAAGAAAGAAATATTTAACTAATGCTTTCCCAGATTAACCGGGGGGGGGGGGGGGGGGGCGGCAATCAAATCTAAGATTTTTACTTCAATTTGGGCATCCCTTGTTAAATGCATAAGCATGTGGAAATTGCTATTTTTATACACACCAATCAATAATAAATTATAGCTAGTACATACATTCTATTTTACCTGGTAACAAACTACTATACTAACCTATATCATCAATGAAAACATTAAAGTATGTTTAAAGGTATCATAACATAGTTGGACTATATTGCTCCCAGAAATTTTTAAAGAATATTAAATTTTCTACAAATAAAAATAAATAAAGTGTAGACAGATGGGGGGAGAACTACCTTCCACGTCACCATGTGTGTCACGAGCAGAATTCCTGACACACTGGGCTTCTTCCTCATCTACACACCACGTTATAATGGTGACAAGTTTGCTTATGAAGTAACCAACCTCAGTTTTCAGTGAAGGATAAATACACTGACTTGCCCTCCTTGGCTGTGCTGTCTACACTGGCCTTTCAAAGGAAGTAAAGCAACACCTTTGACTGCTTCTAGTTTAGGTTTAAGGGTCTCATGAAAAGTTAGCAATTTGCATTCTTAATGAAGGAGTTGAGAGGAAAGATTCCATTTTCACAGAGACAGTAACACTGCGCTGAGTTGCACTTGTTCATTCCAAAGCCAGGGGAGAAAGAGGGGTAGTGTGAACGGTCACTATTTCCAGATTTCAGCTTCTGGCCCTCATATTCACAAGTATATCGTGGTATACAGATGGACACTGGCCACACACACACACAAATTTCTCGTGATATTTTGAAGCATCAATTTAAGATTTAAAATAGGAACAAAAATCTTCAAAAGGAAATTTTTTAAAATATTAAATGTCTCAAGAATATAAGGCTAAGGTAAGCCACCTTGATGCACATCTGTAATCCCAGTACTCAGAAGGCTGAGGCAAGGGGCTTGGAGCGCTCCATGGCAGTGTAGGCCACACAGTAAAACATCAGACTGAGCTACATAAGGAAAACTTTGTCTAAAAAAAAAAAAAAAAAGAAAAGAAAAAAGACAGATGAAATGAAATTATATGAAATGAAATAGAAATAGAAAGTCCCCTCTGGTCTTTGACACCTAAGCATTCAATAATATTGTATTATAATTACGTCAAAGTCTTCACTTTATATTGTTAGTCGTTCATTTCTTTATCGTTTGTTTTGAGGCAGGGTCTCATGGAGCCCAGGCTGGCCAAGAAGGACCTCCTGACCCTGCTGCCTCAGCTTCCCAAGGCTGGCACTGCAGGTCTGTTGTGCAGGGCTGACTAACTTCCCGTAGTTTCCAGACTTTACTCAGGACCCCAGGAAGTATCCACTACATAACCTGGGCCAGCCTAGAAGTTAGGACGCTTCTGCCTCTGCCTCTGCCTCTGCCTCCATGGCTGGCGGATTACAGGTCTGCCCAACAATAGTAGGTTGCAAGGTTTGGTACGGTCAAAGAACTAACTGATTTTTCATTAAACATTCAAGTTGATTCTCTAAGAAAAGAAATTTCAGTGATAATGAATTAATATTTTCATATAAAGGAAAAGCAATCATATTTAAAAGGCAAGAATACACGGCTCAAATGGAGAAGCTGGGCAAGAATTACTAACTTACTGCCTGTTATTAGTAAACTATTTTAAATGGCATCTGATGACTGTCCACTGCTACGAGGCTGCATACAGATCCACTCCAGCAGTATGCTCACCAGAAAACAACGCAATCACCAGAGTTCATCATCTGCTGCACAAAGATCCATGATTTAGGGTGATGTGAAGTGCTTTCCTGAGGCAGGCTGCCTCGGACATCCCGCGGAGTGTACAGCTCACATCACACTGCAGTGTTAGGACAAAGCTGGAATAGCATCAACTGTACGGAGTTTGTATGTAAATCTTTGTACTGAAAACAATGGGCAGCACTTTTCCGCTGGAGACAACACTCTGCATTAACCAAGTCCCACTTCTACATCTACAGAGCACACAGCTGGATTCCAGGGCGCCAGGAGGACTGGAAAGAACAAACCCTTACGTGGTACCAACTGTACATGAAAGTAGTTAAATACCGTAACAGTCCAAATCTCAGCAGCTTGATATAATCAATGCCGACCTCTCATCCATACCACAACACTCAGAGAACTGGGCTGAGCGCTGTCCCATGGTTACTGAGAGAGCCAGGCTACCTGACTTGTCATCAACTACCTGCTAAAGCTTTGTCCTCCTTGGCATGCAATCACATGCATAAAACCTGAACATAAATTATGTGAAGAAGGGAGCCAAGCATGCACCATTCCCATCCTTAGTCTACTGCCTGGATCCCCGGTACATGACAGACCAGGTACCTGGGAAATGTCATCAGGCTAAGTGTTCAGAAGGAACAAACTTGGTGACGTGGATGGCCCCACACCCATGAGTATATTGGCAGCACAAAGTGGACTCTGTTATTGAAGAAGAGGAGGAGAAGGAAGGAGGAGGAAGAAGAAGAGAAGAGGGGGAAAAGGAGGAGGAGGAAGAGAAAGGGGAGGAGGGGTGGAGAAAAAAGAGAAGGAAAAGGAGAGGGGGAAGAGAAAAGGGGAAGTTGACAACATGAAGTTTGGAGAAGATGTGAGGAATGAAGAATGAATTTGGAGGAGTCAGGGGGAAGAGAAGGAATAAATAGGATCAAAACATATTGCAGGCATGAAATTCTCAGTAAGACAATAACATGTATTAAAAACAGAAACTGAGGAGTACACAAAAGCTTGTAGCAATAGTCATATTTGATTTTTTGTAAAATCTAATTACTATGAAAACTCTTCCCTAAACCCAAGAAATTCTGTGCCATTAATTAGAAGTTAATGAAAGAGAAAAACAAATATAGGTCATTTTCAAGCAGATTTCAGCAATCAGGAAAAAAAAATTCTGAAAAACAACTGCTCAGTCCAGCTATGCCTCGCCATTCTAAAGTTACACTGCACAGCACCCTGGGAAAACTGGTGAGTATTTTAACTGGCTGCGAAGGAAAAAAGAAACAGCTAGACATGAAAAATAAAGTGGGCCTCATGGTCTGCCGCACTCGCCAACACCACTCCAGAGGTGCAGAGCTTCAAAGCATGGGACGTGCGCAGACCAGAGCAGCGACAGAGCCTCCCCGGGCTGGCTGGACGGCGGAAGTCAGATCCTGCTCCAGGGCAGGGAGAAGCTCAAAGGCGGACGGGAAGAACCGGCTCCTATGGTGACATCCACACACCCACCACGAAACGTACACTGCCACCTTCCCGCAACTTCCAGCCTGGCACACACAAATGGTAAACAGATAAATGCGGGGTTTGGTTTTGTTTTGCTTAATGCAGCTTTAGTAATTTTGTCACTACATTTTGTGTACAATGAATGATGATTTCTTAGGAAATCATAACTTTCCTTCAATGATGACTGCTTTTCTACGGACTGCTTGATCCTTTTCTTCCTAAATGTGGCACCTGTGTTCAAAACTCGTCTACGGATTTAGAAGAGAGGAAGGCGGTCCCAGCTACACACTGTAATCCATCTCTGTCATACGGGAACATCTTGTTGCAGCCTTACTCTACCCAGCTCAGCTGAGCTACTGAGCCACAGGCCAAGCAGAGCTCCAGCAGTGTTACTGGAAATCACGTGTCTTCCCCCACCACCACCCCACGTCCCCCCCACGCCCACCGCAGCCCTCAGGACTGAGGGTGGGGAGTGGAAAGAGAAGATTAACTTAAATATCCTGTCTCGACTGAGTCAGTTCTATATGCTGTGGTAAATTACAAAACACACAGGCTACACTAAATGTCACGATGTGCTCCCTACGTCTTCCACACCTAGCCAGGTCTCAGGCTCTAATGAACCACCTATCAAACACTACATTACAAACGGTCACTCTATCTCTTCAGGGAAAACACTACTGAATCCTTCACTCAGTGGTAGGTCTTTGCTTTCAGGTTTTGTTTGATAGAAGAAAACAGATGCATCCATGGCCAGCCCTAAGAAAGGGCTGCAACACAACACAACACAAATCTCTACTTCTGGTACCCAGAGTGCATGATGCACAGGCTAAGGAGGGTCTTCCTCCTCGGGGACCATCTCCCCTCTTCCTCTTGGAAGTTGCTCTGGATCTCAGACTTCTTACAACCACCTCTGCATTTTCTCTTCGGATACGCATGAGATGTAGGTCTTACAGAGAACACCAGGTAAAAAGGACACATGCTAACAGGTTAGGGGAGGGTTAGAGAGAGGAGGAGACGGAACCTACAATTCCCAAATCCATCACCTCATATCCCACTTCACCACAGTAACCAACGCCGTAAACTTATTGCCCTGATTATTTTCCAGGATTTTCATGTTCACTTCTATGTGGCGAGCAAACTTGCTTTCTTCCATTCCCCACAACCAACCTTCCATCACATCTGCATGGATGTGGGGAGAAGGGTTAGTTCTGGCTGCACCCTGCTGAGTGGCAGCAAGGCTGGTGATTTCTGAACCGAAGTTCCTGACACAAAAGGCTATACACAGATGCACAGCAATCTGAAGGGCACCAGAACCACGTGTGCTCCTCTGGAGAGAAGCTCACAATGGACTGTGCCTTCCCACTGTTAGTATAGATCTCCCTTCAGCAAAAGGGTACAGGGAGGGGAAGGTGGCTGAGATGGACAGGGGGGGGGGGGGGAGGGAGGGGGAGAAGAAGCAAAGGGAGGTTTCAAATAGGGCTCTGATCCAATTCTCCACTTGCTTTTCTCCACTCTTCAGTGTGGAGGGCTGACGTGCCATCTGATGAGCCATCTATTGCTTGAATAGTGTACAGACTCCAGAAAGGTTACCTGAAATCCAGACGTGAAATGGAGCTGGGCGCTTCTTACCTAAAATAGAAATGCCACTTCTGATTCTGGAGATGAATTACGAACTCTGTGGTGGCGTCCATTCTGGCTGGATTTTCCTCCCATGGATTTAAGTCCAAGTATGGAGCCAAAAATAAACCCGTTTGCTCCCTACTGTTACCACCAGTCAGGTCTCCTCGGGGTGACTCAGGGACGTCAGAGGCTGCAGTTCATTTGATCACTCCTCTCAACCAAGCGAACAGTTTCGTAGGGTGGCTCATGGCCTGGCTGAACATGTGGCTTTTCCCACTGACTCTCCGTTTTGCAAAGCACAGTGATTATAGCCCAGTCTCTGGTGTGTCCCACAAACCCTCTGACCAAGACGACAGTGCCTTGCAGGAGCCCCAGGGGTCGTATATACCGAAGCCCTGTCCCTTCACCGCCTGGTCCCTGGCTCCTCTTAGAAAAAGGGGTCAAAATATTAGTTCTATCTTTTTCAGTTTTAACTTCTAATCCTTGAGACTCAAGAACCCAAAGCAGGAGCAGCAGCTTCCAAGGCTAACTTTTGTCAAACAGAAAGGCTCAAAGGAACATGCAAGTGTTTGCATACACTCAAGTCAACCGTTTTTCATGGTGTGGTGATTATTACATCTGCCTCGTAGACTTACGTCAAGCAGGTTCTCCTGTCTTAAATTTGCAAACCCAAATATCAAGAATAGATTGCGTTCATCCAATAATAAAGAATTAAATGTCATAAAGAAGTTCCTATTTTTATTTTACATGTGCACTTCCTAAAGTGAAGGTGCTTGTTACTGTGTTTGTTGCTATGATGGGAATACCTGGCAGGAAGCAACTTAGGGAAGAACGGATTGATTTATTCTTGCTCACAGTTCAAGGGTGTAAAGTCCTTCCCAGCAGGAGTGGAAGGCAGATGGCCCTATTGTATCCAGTCAGGATGTAGCACTGGAGCACTACTAAAAAAAAAAAGATCTCAAGGCCCACCCTTTTTTTCCAGAAGAACTCCGCCTCCTGAAAGTTACACAGCCTTCTCCATCTGTGCTCCGAGCCAGGAGCCACGTGTTCAAATACAGGAGCCCTGGAGAAGAACTTATATTCCAACCATAACTGTGACCAATGTCCGAATATCAGAGTGGCATTGCTCTGAGTGTAGGGATTAGATGGAAGGTGATGTTTAGGTGACACAGTTAAGACCACAAAAAAATATCACCATTACAGTTTGGAAGACACCAGCTTAAAAAAAAAAAAAAAGTGTCCCCTAAATAAATAGCTTTAGGCCCCTTACATGTTTAGGTAGTAGTAGTAAAGACCATAGGATGAGTGGCTACTTAAAACACAGCACATATCATACACAAAATAATATGAAGTTTATTGAGACAGATACATCGCAGATATGAATTAAAGAACTGACCCCAAAATGGTGAGGGTGAGAGTGTGTGTGTGTGTGTGTGTGTGTGTGTGTGTGTGTGTGGATTTTTTTTCCCTCTTTCTTCTGAATAGTAGTGATTATAAAAGGACACCAACAATTTTTTGGATCATTTTATATAACTAAGGTCTGAGCACAGCTGGGCATGGTTGCACGGGTCTTTACTCCCATCTACTCACGGATCTCAGGCAGGAGAATTGTAAATTCAAAGCCAGTGCTGCTGCAGAGTGAGTTCAAGTCCAGCCAGGACAACCAATCTCAACATGTTTAGAAAAATAAAGACAAGAGGTTGCGGGGGTGAGGGAGAGGGGGCTACAGCTCACTGGAAGAGCAGCTACTTAGCCTGAGACTTTTGTTTCGATGCCCATTGCCCTGCAAAAAGAAGCGCAGCTACAATGCACACTGTGTGCCTTGTGTGCTTCGACCTGACATAATTCAATCTTTTAACACCAGCTCTAGGCATAGACACAAAGGATGTCAAATATATTTACATTAACCTTAAAGGAGTTTAACGCCATCGTTGTTAGCAAAAACTAACTATGCATATCGCTGCAGTCTGAGATTTTGTTATGCAAGCACCTGCTCAAATACGCACTGACCTGACACAGGAACCCTGTTACACAAAACAAAGCTCATAGTCCAGTTTTGAACTAAACTCCTATTTGGATCCAAAAGGTTAGACCAAGGCAAAATGGGCTCACTCGTGCTAGGTGCTACACAGTCAAACTGAATCCTGAAGAGCAAAAGAGTTCTTTCCAAAAGGCAGACCGCTAACGCCAAGCAGCAGGAAGAGGAACTCCTCGGCCTGAATGACGGGTTCCTCTGCTCGGCTCCCACACTGCCTTCCTATCGCATAGATGGTAACCTGCCCAGCTCATGAATGCTAATAAATGCCAATTAGATCATTAAATGTAATTTGTTCAAATTGTGTTCTTTCACAATCAGTACTACCCTCCATCATATAATCACTGTTTCATCTGAGAGGCCCTGTGCCAGCCATCTCCCTCTGCAAGCCTGCCTCCTCTGTACTGTGATCCGAGGAACAGGCAGCCTCACGCTGTCTCTACAAAAGGTGCCGGATCATAGTCCTTAGTCATCAGACGGAAACACGGAGTCTACGGATGAACTTTTGAAAGGCAGGAAATGTTATCAGGCATAGTAAATTCACGATTCTTGCAGCAACATCATATCCATTCAGATGTGCTTCTGAGGGCTTCAGAGGTTTCTGTTATTTGTTTTGAGGCAGGGCCTCGCTACATAGCCCTCGCTGGCCTGGCCCTCGCATGTAGAGTAGGCTAGCCCTGAACTCACACAGATCCTCTTGCCTCTGTCTCCCAAGCAGGAGGACTAACGCTGCGCACCACCATGCATGGTGCGGGGGTAATTTTACCAAATGGCAGATAAAGGTATGAAAAAGTAGAGTTGGAGAGCTGGACATTGACTGGAGAGGTCACTCAGTGGATAAGAACAGGTCCAGTTCTTTCGTAGAACCAGAATTCCATTTACAGCATCCACATCAGGTATCCAACGCCCTAATCTGGATTCATCAGCACTGAACACACATGCACTTACACACATGTGCATGTACACATGCTCATCAGCACCTGAACACACATGCACTTACACACATGTGCATGTGCACATACTCATCAGAACCTGAACACACATGCACTTACACACATGTGCATGTGCATATGCTCATCAGCACCTGAACACACATGCACTTACACACATGTGCATGTGCATATGCTCATCAGCACCTGAACACACATGCACTTACACACATGTGCATGTGCACATGCTCATCAGCACCTGAACACACATGCACTTACACACATGTGCATGTGCACATACTCATCAGCACCTGAACACACATGCACTTACACACATGTGCATGTGCACATACTCATCAGCACCTGAACACACATGCACTTACACACGTACATGTGCACATACTCATCAGAACCTGAACACACATGCACTTACACACATGTGCACATACTCATCAGCACCTGAACACACATGCACTTACACACATGTGCATGTGCACATACTCATCAGAACCTGAACACACATGCACTTACACACGTACATGTGCACATACTCATCAGCACCTGAACACACATGCACTTACACACATGTGCACATACTCATCAGCACCTGAACACACATGCACTTACACACATGTGCATGTGCACATGCTCATCAGCACCTGAACACACATGCACTTACACACGTACATGTGCACATACTCATCAGCACCTGAACACACATGCACTTACACACATGTGCACATACTCATCAGCACCTGAACACACATGCACTTACACACATGTGCATGTGCACATGCTCATCAGCACCTGAACACACATGCACTTACACACATGTGCATGTGCACATACTCATCAGCACCTGAACACACATGCACTTACACACATGTGCACATACTCATCAGCACCTGAACACACATGCACTTACACACATGTGCATGTGCACATGCTCATCAGCACCTGAACACACATGCACTTACACACATGTGCATGTGCTCAGCAGGCACCTGAACACACATGCACTTACACACATGTGCAAGTGCACATGCTCATCAGGCACCTGCACATGCACACACAAACATAAAAATAAAACCCTGTTGAGCTGAAAATCACAGGCACTCAGGAGCTGGCTCAGTGGTCAAGAGCACTGGCTGCTCTTCTAGAGATTCTAGGATTTGATTCTTAGCACTCACATGGCAGCTCACAACTGCCTGAAACTCCAATTACAAGGATCCAATCCCCTTCTCTTGGCCTCCTCAGGTGCCAGGCACACACAGGGTGTGCAGACACACATGAAAGTAAAGCACTCATACACATAAAAATAAATTAAGGAAAAACAAATCTTAAAATAGAATGTGTAAATGAGGACCCAGTGATGTGCTTAACCTTTAACCCATAATGAATAAGTAAGTTATAATATAAGATCAGACAGGAGAAAAGTTATTCTCTTTGCTTTGAGTTTTTGTTTGGTTTTGTTTTTTGAACAGGCTGCCCCAAAGTAGTCTCGATCACATGATCTTCCTCTCTCAGTCTTCCGAGTGTTGTGACTGCAAGTCCGCACTACCACGCCCGCCCGCCCATCCTGTACAGTGAGGGAGTATAAGAAGCTCCAGGCACATGTGTCTGTAAAGACACAGTAGACGAGATTTCCAGTCAAACAGAAACTTGCTCGCACAACTTTAAATACAAAACACACTGTGCAATGCAACCTTAACACTGGAGTATATAATCTCTGTGGGCTCTCTTGTGTTACCGCCAACAACAGGAAGGCCTGAGAAACAACTTTGGAAAACCACAGTGTTGGGGCCAAGGCCGCTGCTCAATGGCAGAGGACTCACCTAGCATGTGAGAGGCTCTGGGTTCTACCTCCTGCAAGAGGCAGGAAAAACCCAGCTCACATCTCAAGTTTCCGATGACGTTCAGCATGTCCCTTATTAAACTATCAATTTTCGAACCCTTTATATGCAGTAAAATCATGCTAGTTCTGCAAAGGTCCTGGGATTTGTGTCGGGGTACTCTGCACTGCGTACACCCTCTCCAAAATCATCTTCCTTTCATCAAATGTAGGGAAGGGGCTTGTGGGTGAACAAATTCCTGGAAAGTTCACAGATGTGCACCCAAGTTCACAGGAATTTCTCTAAACTATGAAAAGCATTCAGTAAGTCTGTCTTGGCAAACCGGCAGGACATTCTGCCTCCCGCCTACTCCTCCAGCATGAAGGTCGTTAAGGGAAGGAGGAGGTAACTATAGAGGCTTTCATGACGACCTCAGGCGCGGTGCGCTCACTAGCAATCTTGGCTGAATGTGTGTTTCTGTTTGCAGTCTTTCAAGTGCTCAGACATGAGAGAAGGCACTGTCCTCAGTCAAAAATTAGTATGCTGCTTGGGTGGTGCGTGGCTGCGAGAGCGCTGGTTGTGTTTCCCAAGGAGCTCCTACTAAAATGAGAGTGAAGGAGAAGAAAAACACATTAAGTTCTCAAAATGAGGAAAGAGAAGAACCACCACAAGATTTCTACTTCTAGTCAAACAGTAGTGGTGGGTTATCTGCCAAAGGCAATCCGAAGGGGAAGAGAGGCTTCAGGTCCCGGAGAGGGTCATCTTGGTGGCCCCAATAATCACTGGTGGGAAAGCAACACCAACAGCTGTGAGGAGGAAGCACAGACCCGTGAGGCCTGGATCCCCTCCCTGTAGAGCTGTTCTATCACAAAGCCCCGCCGTGGCCTCAGCTTCCAGCAACCCTGGATGCCAGGCAGAGCTTACCTTCTCCCTAAAACAGGAACGCCCCCTATGAGTGTTTGCTTTTCACTGGTGCTATGAGAAGTCACCATGAATTCAGTGGCAGTATTCCAAATGGATCTGACTAGGACTAAACGCTACACTAGGAGTGCACTCCCCATAGATGCTCTAGTGGAAAATCTTTGTTTTTTTCCATTTCTAGAGTCCACCCATAACCCTCACTTCCTGGCTCCTTCCATAACCATAGACAATAACACAACATCCCTAAACCTCCGTCTATTCCTCTCAATCAGCATTACTATGTCTTCCACGAACCTAGGCGGATCCTGTAATTCCCATCTGCTCACCTTGATTGAGAAAAAAAGAAAAACAAATCTTAATTAGGGCTCAGTGGCAGATTCCTTTCAGTACCATAAAGTAATATGTTTGCGCGGTTTGGATGTGGCCATCTATTGGCCTACTCTCCGACCTTGACTATTTACAAATTGAAAGGAGATTACCCAAGCTTGTCTGCTAAGCTCATGACTACCGAGCACTCAACACAGCACATGTAAGCAACTGAAGCCTTTAAAGAATCAACTCACTAACACCTCAGGGAAGATCTGCAACTCACAGGTGTTACCACCATTTTATAGATAGAAAAATGCAGTGTGGTTAAGATGAATCTGAACTGAGCAGCAACACTGGATAGAAGAGGGTTGAGAGGCCCAGCATCCTGAGTCCTACCCTGTGTCTTAACAACCAGAGGTAAAAGAGAATCAGGTTTGGGCTGTCATTGTTACATCTCTGAATTAAGTTTATTAATCTCATGACATGAACATGAATAGTTGAGAAAACTAAACCTCATGATAGGCCACCCTAATATTAGGAACAAAACTTCAAAAAAAAAAAGATGGCCGCAAGTTCCTCCCACTTTGCTATTTTAAATATGCCCTACACCAAAATATCTTTCTTTGCCTTCCCACCAGATCTGAATTTGGTTCCCATCCGATATGCTCTCACACTTCCCTGCTCCCATCTTTACTGCCACGCTGGCACTTACAATATTAGAACACACAAGGTTTGGCTTGCTGTGGCGTCCCTGGTCTGCTGTGTGAGTGTGGGTGGTCCTGAGCTCGGGTGGTCTGCAAAGCCGGGTTCTCAGTGCTTCCTCAAGAACCAAGGAAACAGTAAACCACAAAAGCATAAAGCCCTGGCAAGTTGTTTTGCCAAGGCAGTTTGAGAAATGTAACCAGTAAGTGAGTATTTCTTCAAATAAAATATTGCCTGATATTTAAAAAAAATATATCTATCAGTCTGAGCTTGGAAAGACTCTACAATGTCTCATTTGTTTTGGACCTGAAGCCACCAGTAGAGTAACCAAAGTGAAACAGGAGTGACCCAGTGTGCTGCTTCCTAAGTACTCATCGAATCACTGGAAAAATAGAAGACCACGTACAATGGTTTTTTGCTTTTTAATAAAATATCAAAGGCCTTTTTCCAAATACCTAACTCTGGAAGAAGTTACGACTGTCATTTGGAAATGACAGTCGCTATGACAGTCAACAACCATATTTAAGTGTATGCTATTGTTATGTTGGACATAAAAAGGTTTAGTTTCTGCCACATTCAATTCAAATCGTACTTAATAAACTGAGGGGTGACAAACATACCACTCTGTAGAGTGGACAACTTCCGGGAGTCAGTTCTGCCCTTCCAACATGTGTGTTCCAGGCACCGAACTTAGATCTTCAGGCTCGGCAGAAAGCAACTGGACAGCAGCAAAACCATTGTGTCAGCCCAACAATCCTTTAAGGTCTTTGCTCTCAAATACTGCGTGTGTGTGCGCACGTATGCATACATGCTTGCCTGTGTGTGAGTGCATAAGGTGCCTCGGGGAACTGGAAGGAGACAGAGAGAGAGCCTCTGCTGATGGAGCTCCAGATAGTTGTGGACCACCTGACATGGGTGCTGGGAAGCAAAGTCCAGTCCTCCGGAAGAGCAGTACGCGCCCTTAATCACTGAATCAACCCCCTGGCCCCCAGCCAAGCAATGCTTAAATAGCAATCAAAAGAATTAAGTGTACAGTTGACCTTGAGGAGAAGCTTTCAGAGGTAAAGAAGTGTGAGGAAAAGGTCCCAGTAATCCAGCCACTGTCTACCAGAGGAAAGGTTTGACAGACGGGCAACAGCAAAAGGTGGTTCTCTTTCCAGAGGCTAAATGCATGCTCTACACTGAAGCTGAGAAAGCATCCAAGCACAGGCCCCGGAACACAGACATGGGAGTTGGTGTGTTTACGCATAGATTACAGATAGGTTGGTAGACAGATAACAGATGCTGGGAATGGAGGGAGGCGGGAACTGACGTTACTGGCGCTTTATAATGCAGCCAGGTGTGATGGTTCAAACCAGCCATCTCGGCACTTGGGCGGCTGAGGCAGGATTGCCTGGAGCACAAGGCATGTCTGAGTAAGGTACAAACTCAAATCCCCTGACTTCCTAAGACAAAATTTAAAACATAACAATAAATAATAAACTTAAAAATAAAATTTCAACTAAAGAATTAAAAGACCTATCTAATGAAATCTTGCTAGGAAATAATGAAGAAATTTGGAACATGAAAACAATTGCAGGGCAGAGCCCAGAAAAAAAAAAAAAATGATTAAAGGGAGTAAGGAAATGTTATCAAATATTCAAGAAGATATTCTAAAAGCCAAGCATGATAAACATTTGAAAGTCCACACCAAGCCACATTATTGTGAAAATTTAAGACTACAGATATAAAACAAAATGCTCAGATACTTCCAAGACACATAGACCAGCTCCATACATAGAAATCAGAGTCAGAAAGAAAAATTAATAACACTAGACACTAGGATCTTGATCAACATCTTCAAAATTAGCAGTGACAATGGACTCAAACCCAGAATTCCCTACCTTCTCAATCCAGCAAGTCAAATGAAGATCACACTGAAAATGGCACATATGCCTGTAATACTAGCACTTAGGAAGCTGAGGCAGGAGGATGGCAAAGGCAGGATGGCAAGTTTCAGGCCAACACAGGCTACACAGCAAGACCTATTTTCAAAATGAAACAAAACAAAATATGACTGAAGAAGAAATAAAAATATTTTTGACATGCCCATACTATGCAGGAGAAGATCTTTGACACAATTTCTTATTGGCAGCACGAGTGTATCCTATGAGAAAAATAAGCAGAACACAGCACCCGGAGTACAAAAGCTGCAACTCAAGGCTAGAAACAAAGCTCAGACCTCCACAGATATGTCTTAGTGGGGAAAAGGGGGAGTTCTAGAAACATCTTCAGCGTGGGAGTGAAAGTGAAAGCTCTGCTAAGTTACCTCAGTATCTGGCCATATGGGAAAACTGGCAAATGCTTTTAAATTATCGAGAAGAAACAAACAAACAAACAAACAAAAAAAAAACAGCAAGGAAAATAAAAAATAATGAGAAATTACAAGTAATTTCTGACTTTAGGAGAAAAAAAATCAAAATTTCTAGGAAAGAAACATGCAAAATTAGGAGGTGGTAGTGATTGCTGATGAAACTAAAAACACTATGTGAAAGATAGGATGTAAGAGGGATGAAGACCCATAAGACAGGCATTCAACAAAAGCTAAGACAGATGCCAATGAAGAGCAATGTGAGAATGTCATGTGAAAGCATGGTAAATGCAGTTACGGGTAAGCCTCTCACCACTGCCTGGTTTTCTAACACATATGTACACATTTGAATAAACAGCTCCCTATTGAAAGCAAGAGACCACATCAAAGAGAAGCTTTGCTATCGCAGAGAAGTCTAGCATTTTTCGCATCTTCCCCGAATCCTTCAGAGACATCCTCTGAAGATCTAATTCTTCAAATAATTCATGTGATTATATTTTGATTTTAAAAGACAGGGTCTGATGATGTAACAAATTCGATCGAAGTTTCACAATTTGTCATACTGTTTCCAAGAAATGAATTACACATTCTTAATAGCTGTCTAATCTATTGAATTGTTCCCCTGAAGTCAGCATTAGGAAATCTAAGTTTAAAGTGTGTATAAAACACAAATGCCTTCGAGAAGCACCCAATAGGCATCTACGATTTCTACATATCAAAAGTCCCTTTCCTTCAGGAGATGGGCCTCAGAAGATAAACTACAGACCGATTACATATTTATGGTAATTGAATGATGATTTATGTAGTCTGTCTGGAGAGCTGCGCTTGCGTTATACACAAACAACAATCCACACTGATGCACGCCTGAAAAGCATCTGATTTATTGAATCAATAAACGTTCTTACAAATGTATGCGGAAAGATTTTCCGTCAGTTTACAAAGAATGTAATGACTGCGTGAACTACATAGATAGATTCAAATGTAACACCGAGAAACGTCTACCAAACAAAAAGTAGCTGGAAGGGTGTTTGTGTAAATTACAAATGAAGCCCCTGAGTAGTAATTTGATATGCAAAACATGACTACCAGTGTGTAAAAATTATGCAAATCGCTCAATATATTTAAGAATTATAATGCACTGTAAAAAAAAATGTGTTAGATAATGCTCAGATTAACCAAATATCACTGAAGGAGAAGAACTCCGGAAACGAGAGACTGCAAGGGACGAAAACTGTTGGTGCTGCTCCCTTATTACCTACGGTCTCCTCTTCTCTTCATAAATGCATTCCGAGCACTGTAATTCCAAAGGTGGGCGGGGGCAGGGATGGAGGGGGTGAGAACAGATCACCACTCCTAGGTAGGAAAAAGGAATGGTAAATAGCTAGTGAGAGCCTAGGTTCAAACAGAAGCTTCTAAACTCTTAAAACCTTGATCTGAACCACTGAAATTATCAAGCAGGCTCACTTCTGGTATAAACCACCAGAAAAATGTTTAAACTCCAAAGGTTCATTCGACCTGGCTGGTCAGAGACTATAACTCCAGCTGTCCTGATGCTCAGGCAGGAAGAGTGAGGCCTGCCTGGGCCACACAGTAAGAACCTGCCAAGAGAGGAGAATTCGGAGCGGGAAGAAGGGGAACAGAAAGAGTCAAATGGGACAAGAAGGGAGGTAAGACCAGACACCAGAGATTTTTGCATCAAAAGCCAACCATCCAGAATATAGCCCCTAAAATTTACTTCAAAAGGTGTTTGGAATACCACAAAAATGTAGGCAGAATATGCAACTTCCCAGAAGTAAACTTTCAAGAAAATAAAATAGTGTTGGTGGTATATAGCAGCAAAAACTGTTAATCCCAGCACTCAGGGACTGAGGCAGAATGACCTTGAATTCAAAAAGCCCAAAATAAATACTGTTCAAAATCAAATAATCAGTAGAGACAAATTAGAGTATCTATAACATATGGTTTAGTGTCACAATATTGATACAAATTTTCACACGTACCATCAACTGCTAGGGAACTCAGAGGGTAGTATTAACTTGAGGGGTAAAGACATTTCTGCCTGGAGTATGAATTGGTAGAGCCAAGTCAGAAAATAATTGTCAACTACGATAGTCCACAAATACCACATGAGTAAGCCAGAGTCTAGAACAGCAGTTCGCAACCTGTGGGTGGAGACCCCTCCAGGAGGTATCAAGACTCTTGAACAGGGGTCGCATTATCGGATACCCTGCACATCAGATACTTGCATTATGACTCATAACAATAGCAAATTACACTTATGAAACAGCAAAAGCAGCAAAGGTAATTTTATGGTTGGGAGGGTGGCAGGTCACCATGACACGAGGAATTGGATTAAAGTTTCACAGCATTTAGAAGGTTGAGAAGGCCTGATCTGGAACAAATGCGGAGCACCTGCAAGGATTCTCCTCAAAGGGCTATAAGGAATTGTACAGCGGGTAGGTGGACTCTGACTGTATCCTCATAATTAAACTCAATGGACTTGCTATACAAGGAAGTCCTAGACCAGCAGGGCATGGTGATGCACGTCTGTAATCCTAGCACTCAGGGGCTGAGGCTCAAAAGTGACATGAGTTCTAGGACAGCCTGGGCTACACAGGTAAGGTCCAGGCTAACCTGGGTTACAAGACCTCTGGGAATCACATTCAGAGAAATAATACCTGGTGTTCTGGTGTGAGCATAAGAAGTCTGCATTTTGCATGCACTTTAATACTTCGGATGCAGACCAAATGATGAACTGCACTATGCAAAGCAAGACTCAACCAAACTGAAAGTATTTATCAAGTAAACACACAAAACATAATAAATGGGCGACCACAGTGACAACTAAGTGGTTTAGAACACTTATGCTTTTCCAGAAAATACAAGTTCCATTCCTAGCACCTATGGTGGCTCACAACCATCCACAACTCCAGCTCCAGGGAATGCAGTGCCCTCCTCTGGCCTCTGCGGACACCCTGTACTCATGCGATATGTATGTATATATGCAGGCAAAACCCGTGTACATATAAAATAAAATAAACATAAAATAATAACAAAGTAACAAATGGTCTGTGAGGTTTTTGTATTATCATCCTTACTCCCTCGGCCAGTTTTGTTCCCTTCATATCTTGAGATCACGTAGCTCATCCTCATGTCTTACTCAGCCATTCTCGTTAGCGTCCTGACCTTTATATGAGCTAGCTATTACTGATGGTAGTTCCCAGAAATCTAACTAGGCATCACCATGCTCATCTTCTGCCTTAAAGTCACACACACTCTGTTGTATGGTGCCTAAGATAAAACAACTGTCTTAATCAGTTGGTTTTTTGGTGGTGGCAGTGGTGGTGGCGGTGGCGGTGGTGGTGGTTGTTTTTGAGACAGGGTTTCTCTATGTGGCCTTGGCTGTCCTGGACTCACTTTGTAGACCAGGCTGGCCTCCAACTCACAGAGAAGCACCTGTCTCTGCCTCTCAAGAGCTGGGATTACAGGCATGGGCCACCACGCCCGGCATAGTTATGTATTTCTAACAGTAACATAAGTGCATCATACTTTAAAAGTCTCATTGAGTATTTTTCCCATACAATTATGCTTCACATTTTAAAATCTTTTATTGCAACCTTTGTCAGATTTTTTTTTTCACCAAATCAGTGATGAGGGTCCTAGAAATCTACAAGAATAACATTATAACGGGTGGATCTGGGCCTAGGGGTCCTGCTCAAACTATGGCACCAGCCAAGGACAATATGTGCAGTAAACATCAAAACCCTACCCAGATCTAGCCAATGGACAGGAAATTCTCCACAGTTGAGTGGAGAGTGGGGACTGACTTTCACACGAACTCTGGTGCCTCATATGTGACCACATCCCCTGGAGGGGGAGACCTGGTGGCACTCAGAGGAAGGACAGCAGGTTGCCAAGAAGAGACTTGATACCCTATGAGCATATACACGGAAAGGAGGTCCCCCTCAGTCACAGTCATAGGGGAGGGGAGTAAGGGGGAAATGGGAGGGAGGGAGGAATGGGAGGATACAAGGGATGGGATAACAATTGAGATGTAATATGAATAAATTAATAAAATATATTTTTTTAAAAAAGAAGAAGCAGGCTAATTGCTACTGTGGTTGGTCTCCTTCAGTCAAGCATGGGGAATGTAAGTCACAGGCGGAAAACATCCTGATTATTTTTACTTAGGTCTCAGGAAACTCAACATCCACGCAGAGCAAATCTCACTACAAGACCATTTGTATGGACAGCCAAAAATATAAGATAATGATTTCTTAATGTAAAACAAATCTGCATGAAAATGTTATCTGTTCTTTCCATGGGTCTCATCTCCACTGAGGAGACAGACAATCGGGACGGCCATAGGACGTGCACTTGGCTAGTTTTAAAGTCTCCCGTCTGGAAATGCTACATCCCTCTCACATGAAATGTTAATACTTTCATTAACTCTACCAGGAAGCAAACTATTGATCAGAAGTAGGTCCGAATTTACACTTTATGTGGCTCTAGAGTAATATCACAGCTCCTCAAATAGATCAACGAATCTGGGATTCTAAAACCATTTTGAACATACGGAACAGATTTCTATTTTAAAAGCAGTGATGCCCAAAAGGAGTATGTAGCAAGCCACATTTATAATTTGAAACTGTCATATTAGAAAGGTAAAGTTGGGCACACTGAGTCATAGCTATAATCCTAGCACTTGAGAGGCAGAGGCAGAAAGACTGGGAATCCAAGGTCATCCCCTGCTATACAGCAAATCCCATGCACACCTGAGTACACCTCAATAACATCTTTTATTGTTAGGGCATGGTAGCACTTGGTTAATTGCGCACAGTAACACACGTCTGTAACTCAAGCATTCAGGAGGTAAAGGCGGGAAGGATCACGGTGAGTTGTACACTAGCCAGGGCTACACTGTGAGTTTAAGGCTAATGTGAGCGTAGCAAGCTCCTCCATCAAAAAGTCAAAAGAGAAAATATGAGAATTTAATTGAGCCCACTGTATACAAAAGTTATCATTCTAGTGTAGTCAACATGAAAATTACTGGTGAAATATTACACCATTTTTCCTTTACTAAGTCTAGGAAGTCTAGTGTGGACATCTGTACTTACAGCACATCTCAAAAGCACCACATTTCAACTCTCAGTAACCCCTTGGGCTAGTTAGTTGTCGCTGTGTATGGAAGGGGAATTCAGAGGATTAACTTTACGATGTAACAGGCTGGAATTACCACTTCAAGTTTTCAATGGTAGCTAGGTGCAGCGGTACACACCTGTAATGCCAACACTCAGGAGAATGAGGATAGGAGGTCTCAAGTTAAAGGCCAGCCACGGGGCAGCGGAGATTGGTCAGGGTTTAATCCCCAGTGCCCGCATGGTGGCTCACAACTAACTGTGAGCACAGTGCCAGGACATCTGAGGATGCCAGATATGAGCGTGGTGCACAGCCAAGCATGAGAATCAAACCACCCACTCACACTAAATAGACAAAAGACAGATGATAGATAATGATAGAGATAACAGATGATAGATAGATTGATTGATACATAGACCTATGTTAGAAATTTACAAAAATAAAAAGGCCAACCAGAAAAGCTGAGCCAGTGGTGCATGCCTGTAATCCCAACACTCTGGGAGGCAGAGGCAGGCAGACCTCTGTGAGTTCGAGGCCAGCCTAGTCTACAAAATGAGCCCAGGATAGCCAAGGCTACACAAAGAAACCCTGTCTCAAAAAACCAAAATTTAAATAAATAAATAAAACCCAGCCAGCCAGCTTGAGATACTTAGCCCAAGACTCTGTCTTGAAAATCCAAGGACTAGGGCTAGGATAAAACCTTGCCCAGCATGTGCAAGGAACTGGGTTACATCCTCAAAACTAGAAGAAGAAGGAGAAGGAAGAAGGAAGAAGGAAGAAGGAAGGAGAAGGAGGAGGAGCAGGAGGAGGAGGAGGAGGAGCAGGAGGAGGAGAAGGAGAAGAAGAAGAAGAAGAAGAAGAAGAAGAAGAAGAGAGAAGAGAAGACGAAGAGAAGGAGAAGAAGAAGAAGAAGAAGAAGAAGAAGAAGAAGAAAGAAGAAGAAGAAGAAGAAGAAGAAGAAGAAGAAGAAGAAGAAGAAGAAGAAGAAGAAGAAGAAGAGAGAAGTCTTTAGAAGTAACCACATAGAGTAAACATTCAAATAAAGTAAGTGGTTATGGACTCAAGCAAGTAATTAGTTCTTCAAAGTCTACTTTCAAAGACAACAGAAAAATAAGCACGTCTTTAAGTTCTACACATTTCATCAACAAGAGTCACTGGGAACTGTGTAAGCAGGAGAAAGCCATAGGAGGCCAATAAAGACCACATCCCAAGTACAGTGATAAGGACTTTGATGTGCCTCCCGTCTCAAAGGCTAAATAAAATAAAACAGCCTCTTAGGCCTACAGCAAATTTGGCAACCTCTGCACAGCGCCTGGCATCTTCTAACTGCAGAGAAGATTTACTGTGATTTAAGAAAACAAATTAAGCCAATGCTAAATAAAGTTCAAAGGAACAACAAAATCTATCCTTTTAACACACAGTAAATTAAACCTTCTGTCAGGCTTTATAGTTAGGCATAGTCACACACACCTGCAACTCTAGCACTAAAGAGGCTGAGGCAGAAGGATCCCAGATCTGATACCCATCACAAGATCCTGTCTCCAAAAACAAAAAAACAAAAACACAAAAAACTTTATATGACAGGCACTTTTCCCTAGGGTTCAGGTTAAAGACTGAAAAGCTAATGTTCAAAAAATAAATAATTTGACTATTATACTGAAACTGAAAGAAAACATGAACAAATGCTCTGACTTCACTGGCTTTTAGTTACTTACTTTCAGTAGACTTTGAAATTCACTGATTTGAGGGCCAGGGATGGCTGGGGAGTTAAAGACCCACGGTCTGAGACTGATGCTTCGATCTCGCAGTGGAAGGACAGAGCGACCCCCAGAAGCTTGCCCTCCGCCTTCACACACGTGCCCAAACAGTAACAGTAATGATGAGAACTGAAAGTCACTAATCCTAGAGCTCAGACAGCTAAGGTAAGTACTAGCCTCCCGTGAGCTTGTCTGCAGGTAGCACCTGTCATGTAGGCCCGGGTGACAATCACCTTTCAGGGGACAGCTGTCTCATGCGTGACCTTTTGATGTAGGAGAGCCAAAGCCTGTATCATCACACCACACCAGCATTTCCTGCCTGTGCAGCCTACGAAAAAACAGGACGACTGATTGTGCATGCACAGACAATTACTGCACCTCCAATCATCTCTCCCCACTGCTTAAAATCATCAAAATACCCTCAAAGTCCTGCCCTTACAGAGAGATACCTCAGGTTTATTCTCCAGTACCCGCACTTGGCTTCCTTTTCAATAATCCTTTTCTTTCTTTCTTTCTTTCTTTCTTTCTTTCTTTCTTTCTTTCTTTCTTTACAAGACTCAGTGTTCAGTGACAGGCATATCATTCAGTCAACAAGTAATATACAAGTTGCAAAACACTGAGGCGCCCAGCTATGGGCATCTACCAATTCACTGTAGCTACTCCGAACAGTTGCACCTTTCTCGATAAGCTACATCCCAAGTATTGTGAGAAGGAAGCAAATTTTTAGAGAAAAAAGCTTGCATTTCTGAATGAGAACCCTTGCGCACATAATACCACTACCATGACAAGTGTCCCCTGTCATGTGGCCCCTGGTACCAGTCATTCAACTCAAAGGCAGAAGACCAAGTCCACTGTTGGAGGGTGCTATTTCAAATGTGACCCTTAACATCTGAGGAGCAGTGGATAGTGAATCTATCCTCTACACTTCCTGGCATCTCATTGGAATGTCAGAAACAGAAATGTTAAATGACCTAAACTTAAATTTCAGGATTTTTGATAGGCTTGACTAACATGACAGAACAAAAAGGACTATAATGAAATGACTAAATCACCTTTAGGGCATCGTCAAGACAACGCTCTGAACAAGTGTGGGGGAAAGAAGTCCCAACCAACGAGGACATAAAATTCAATAGAAGGTTGATTCAGATGACGTGGGGCTCATGTTAGCGCCTTTTGGCCCTAATCATCAATGGACACCATCCTGAACTCAAACCTGTTCAAATAAAACATAAACAGAAAAGCCATCTACCTAAATAAACGTCTGCAAACTAGACTTTTTCTGGAATTCAACAAGCTATTTTGAAGACACTTCTGAATTTTCTCCTACGCTGTGTGGCTCACCTTCTGAGGACACTGGTGGGGGTGCTCCCACAGAATGGCCATTTTGATACACCTGTCATGGTGGCTGCAGATTTTAGAGAAACCTCAAAAGAAAATGAAAAGAAAGGAAAATGTAGTGCCTTCCAGCTTAACAAAAAGGGGTACCTAACCCTAGCATCATATTCAGGGGAGGAGGTCCCCCTCAGTCACAGTCATAGGGGAGGGGAATGGGGTGAAAGCAGGAAGGAGGGAGGAATGAGAGGATGCTCGGGATGGGATAGCAATTGAGATGTAATATGAATGATTTTATTTTTCAATAAAAAAAGAAAGAAATGCTACAACAAAAAAAAATAAAAATAAATAAATAGAAAGGGGTATCTAAACTACAGAGAGAGCTTCAGAGACTGTAAAGCTTGAAAACCTCCCATGCAAGCTTCTAAACACTGGCTCTTTACTGTGTGCTTTCTTGTGCCTTTCAGATATAAATTTCTACACGGGGAGCGATCCCTGGGAGTGAAAATTTAGGGCTGCTGAGCTAACAATTGCTTAGGCAAATAGAGTAGGTAATTGAAAGACCAATAGTCTAGAGAAGAGAAAAATACACTTGGAAATTGTATTTGTGCTTTGCCTTGAGGACAATTATGTGTGCAATCTTTTTCAGCAGCGGGCCAACAGGCCGTGGAGAGCAGCAAAGAAGGGGGCAGTGGCTGGGGGAAGAAAGAACGCCCACGTTAGAGGGCTGCCTCTTCTCCTTCCTGAACTTCCTGAACTTCCTCCCAGCAGCAGCCTACTGAACAGTAAGCAGTACCTTCCTTAGACATGGCAAGCAGGTCTCCCCCTCAGGTAAGCCTCTCTAGAAATGCCTCAGACTAGTGCAAAGATATGCTTCACTAGGCTCCTGCATGGTTTTCACCCTGTGACGCTGAAAGTCAAGGCTGATCCTCACATTGAAAAAGAACTAACACACTTCCGGCTCCCGCTCTCTTTTGTTTTGCGGCAGTCTCAGCGCAGCCTAGGCTGGACTGGAACTGACAATCCTCCTGCCTCAGCGCCCAAGGAACTGGGATTTACGGGTGTGTGCTACTGCAGCTGGCATCAAGAGAAAAATGTCTCAATGAAAGCTAAGGATCCTGCTTCTTCGTGAATGTCCATTTCTACTTGTGTTCTTTACATAATTTCATACCGCAAAAAAAAAAGGTGGCAAAATATACAAGAACTCTCTTTAACCAGCTTGTGCATGATCACGTAAAACAACAAAAACCTTTAAGTTTTTATTACCCTCTCTCCTTTTCTCACCCCCGCCCCGTGTATGTGCGCACGCACGCACGCACGCACATCTAGAAGGTGTAGCTGTGCAATAAATGCTAATCACTTTCAATGTTGTCAATGATGTCTTCCACTCTGCTTTTCAGATGTTGTGTTTTCTCCCTTCTGTGAACTATTTTTCAACACAAGCAGTCAATAAATTAGAATTTACATTCATTAAATCCGTTACTAAATTTAAGTGTTATCAACAATCCCTCATTGCATTTTTTCTTAGAAGCAGAGTTCACATCCATAATTATTATATCACGTTTTTCTACAGCAGTGCTGTAAACACTGTCATGTTATTTTTCTTTGTTTTTCCAGTCAGCATACTAAAGCCAAGAACACTTACTGTACTCATCACGGTACCCAGCATCCAGGAGAGTGACTGCCATGAAACAAATGCACCAAAATGTTATAGAATCCATAAATCAGCTCATTATTCTTTTCTAGAAAACTCGGCCAAAACTTTCCCCCCTCTTTAAAGTGTAACTTAAGTAAGAACAAACCATCCTCCAAGTTCTAAGGTCTGTTTTGGTTTTGTTGAGCTGGACTCGCTGTGCAGTCTCCGCTGGCCATGAATCCATGTACAGCTCAGGCTGGCCAAGCCCTTGGTCCTGTTGCCTCAGCCTCCCATCTGAATTCATTTTCTGTTCCTGTTAATAAACACCATGATCAAAAGCAGGAGCCTGAGGCAGGAGCTTGACACAAAGGCAGCAGAGGAATGCTGCTCGCTGGCTCACACTGCGCATGCTCCAGGTTCACCTGTCTGCCTTCCCTATATGACCCAGCACTACATGCCCAGGAGCAGCACAAGTCCAGTATGCCACTATCAATTAGCAATAAAGAAAGTGCCACAGAGACGTGTCCATGTCTAATGACGACAACTCAGCTGAGGTTCCCTGTGTCAGGCACCTCAAAAGGACAGCAAGATGAGGCACCACACGCCCCCCCCCACCCCCCGAGTGCTGGGATTAACAAGGGGCACAACTGAGAAAAGGATTTTTCAAAATTGGTAAAAGGCTGGGAGGCAAGTGGATCTGTGTCAGTTCAAGGCCAGCTTAGTCTATGTAGTGAGTGCCAAGACAGGCAGGGCTACAAAGAGAGATCAAAAGGAAGGAAGGGAGGGAGGGAGGAAGGGAGGAAGGGAGGAAGGGAGGGAGGAAGGGACAGAGGGAGGGAGGAAGAGAGGGAGGGAGGGAGGAACAGAGGGAGGGAGGGAGGAAGAGAAAGGTAGAATAAGGAAAACAAAGAGAATAGAAAAAAATTGAAGTGAAACAGGCTTGTGCAGCACCATAACCCATGACCATAACAGGCTTGTGCGGTACCATAGCCCATGATCCTAACAGGCTTATGGCACCATAGCCCATGATCCTAACAGGCTTATGGCACCATAGCCCATGATCCTAACAGGCTTGTGGCACCATAGCCCATGACTGTAATAGCTCCTGCTCTGCAGATAAGCAATCTCTGTGATCCCACAGTAATGTCTGCCAGATGACTGGGTTTTCCAACCCTCCATTACATTCCTCTTCAGACACTTAAGATCCGCATATTAACAACAATTCTTATCAGTAATTCACCAAACACTCATTATTTGCAGTCATTGTGAGTCATTTATTCCTCCCACTAAGCTAACAAGAAGTTATTACTGCAATCATTTTATAGTCTAGACATGATAGCACTGTGGGGAAAATTAAGTGACATGTTAAGATCTGAAAGCTAAGAAAAATATCAGGGTAGATTTTTAACACGGTTTTAATCCCAGTGCTATGGTTTGAACACACTCCACAGAGTCCATCTGTTAGAATCTTAATGCCCAGGTCTACGGTGACGGTATAAAATAGAGACGGGCCTTCTGAGGTCCGCAGCGTTAGATGAGGTGATGGGAGCGTCCCAAGACGCCATTAGCCGATCTGTGTAAGAGTCTTCATAAGAAGGTATTCAAGCTTCACTTCCTCTGTGTCTCCACGCTACGCTCTCCACCAGGATATGATTCAGCTCAGCCAGGTGCCCAGCAAATGAGACGTGACGCTCTCGGGCTTCCTAGCCGGTAGAGTCATGAGGCGAACAAGGTCCTATTCCTTACAGCTAATCGGTTAGAGCAACAATAACAACAAAACTAAAACACACAGGGCACTAATAATTCCGAAATTCTTAAACTCCAGCCACTATTCTTTTTCACTCTCTCAGTGAACTGTTTAGATATAAAACGGAAGTTCCCACACGGAGCAGCTGTAAATGTCCCACCCTAGAGCGTCTGTCCCTAGCGGCGTTTCTTCTCCTAGGCTCTTGGGCCCAAGGTGGGTGGTTCTCAAAGGAGTAGAGACAAGGTATTAAGCTGTTCTCCACAGCTAAGAGAACGGAGTGTACAATAAGCGCTCAATAAATACTCACGGAACGAGGATGAAGCTGTTGCCTCGGAAATATAAATCCTCAGAAGGCCACGTCCAAATCCCTTGTCAGCTCCAGGAAGGGGAGTCTAAGCTGGACAGCTCAAACGCATGGATGCGCAGCACCCGGAACAGAGCGACAGAAGCAGAGGTTCCAAGAGAGGGCCACATCCTGTTAGCCTGCTTTGACTTCCGGACCCTCTGCAGCTACCTGCTCCGTTCACATGAACTTGTATCTTTCAGTCTCACCCAGAGGATGAGGTCCCTGGAGAGAGGCTCCGCCCACCCCCGGCACTGACCCAGCCACGCGTCTAACAGGGGAAGCCTTGGAGGCACTGGTCCATGAAGGAAATCCACTGTGTTTGCTCCTCTGCTCGCCTAACCCCGCTGCTGCACTAAACACCATTTAAACTAAAGAGCCCTGGCATTCTACAAATTTAAAAACTATTCCTGCTGTTGTTGTTGAAGACAGAAAAAAAAAAATTGAGTGGAAGGGGAGAACAGCATGCAGCAGGTTTTCATCAGTCTCTTACAGAGGAAGATGTCCAAAGCAGGGGCCCCGCCATCTAAGAACTTAGTGTCCAGGAAGCCAGGGGCTTTGTTGTTGTTTGTTGTCTTGTTTGAAATGCTTTTAGAAAATAAAAATTCATTTGAAATTATTTAATCAAGTGCACAAGATATTAAAAACTGTCACAGGACTTCTTTGTCTAAGCTTAACACTGGTGTTGCAGAGAGCGCCACTAAAATGGAAATAATCAAGAACCATCAGTTCACTTCGATGCTTTGTCCATGAGTTACTTATTGCAGTACAACAGACAGAGGTCTAAGCACTCCAACTGTGTACACATATACAGTATCACACTTACGTTTTTAAAAAGAAAAAAAAATCTTTATCTACTGTCCATTTTATAAACAAGCAAAATTAAACAAGATCCAATCTGGGAATCCAGGTATGGTGCTTCATGCTTGGAATCCCAACTATGCAGATACTGAAACAGGGAGATCATGTGTTCCACGTCAATGTGAACTATAAACCGTCTTTTTAAAAAGGTCTTTAATCCCAGCACTCAGGAGGCAGAAGCAGGCGGATCTCTGCTGGCCAGCCTGGTCAAGGGAACAAGTTCCCGGACAGCCAGGGCTACACAGAGAAGCTCTGTCTCAAAACGCAAACAGCTCAACTCCTCCAGTATGAGAGGAGTGGGAATTGAATGGCACGTCTTACGTCTTACAGGCCTGAAGCTTTAGGTTCCATCCCCATCACGGTAACAGTAATGACAAAGATGCAGTTGATGTTAATGTTTCTTTTTAGATGGTAAGGGAAGACGCTCCTTTTTTTTTTTTTTTTTTTTTTTTTTTTTTTTTTTCCTACAAGGACCACATTATGAAGACACACATGAATTGTACAACTAATGATGAACATGTTCCAAATCACCTGATCTACAGACTGGAACAAAAATGCATAAAAACCAAGATGTTATTTAAGTTAAAAAAGGTCAACTGCCAAAACAAGTGCAGTAGTTTATGTTTCCTAAAATTATCACAACTCCAAAATTAAGCCCATCATTTTCGCGAGTCAGTCCTGTAAGAACAAGGTGGAGTCTTGAGCTTTTTAAACAAAATGACAACAGAACAAAGAGGTTCTGGATGTCTGCCTCTGGCACATCGCTGAGCGAAAGCAAAGCTTCTCCTGCGCTGGCTGAGCCCCGAGCAGAGGGAGATCTGTCACAAGAATGGGCAGCTTGTTTGGGAGTCATTAATCAAATCGATCTTTAATGGTCTTCAAGCTAACTTTATCTCTCTGGCAATCTCATAAACTGTCTAAATTTAAAAGAACCAATCACACTGATCAAAGGCACCTGGGAAATGATGTTTCAAATGTTAAATATAGCCACACAATTAGAATGCAGTGTGTACCGCATGACACTGATGAAAGCTATGCCAACAAGAGCAAATTAAGGTTTAAGTGAAGGCAAATAAGAAGCATATTCTATTTGCTCGAAGAATTAAGTGTTATCCCAGGTAGTAAATTCACTTACTGAGCTTTTAGTCACTGAACCTTGCTCCATATCCCCTATGAAAACCAACCCATAAACCGTGCTGGTTCTGCACAGCTCACCTCCTCCACCTGATCTAAACCCACAACAATCTCCTATGATTAAAGAGGAACCCACTTTCCACCTGATCTTTCTTCTAAGACAGACACAGAGTGACAAAGACATACACCATTAGATCTTTAATTGGTATAAACACTAAAGTTAAAAGTCCATAATGTGAATTCAGCAGGTATTAAAAATAAAAAGATGGAAACTGTGCTAAAAATTCCTATTTGAACATGTAAGACCTGAATATCAATTGCCTTTTAGTACAAACTAACGTAGGATGAAATTCTGCTTCGCATCATCTGGGGAATTTCCACTGACTCAGAGAGAGAAAAATTCACCAACTCCAGTAACATGAAAAAGTGTTCCGGTGAGTACATAGACAGATCTCAGGTGCTGCTTCAGGTTTGAGAGGGAAGATTATTACATGTAATGATTATTCAGAGGGTAAATAAGAATAGCCAGAAATGCATAAAACAGCAGTGAAATAAGCATTCCCACCACATTAACTGAACAGGGTCCCCATTGGGAAGAAACCTAATGTGTTAAAAAGGATGACAAACATGGTTTTGTTCAATCTAAGGAACAGCCAAAAGATTTCCAACAGTTAAAAAGAAGAGGAAAGCAAGTATGAACTCCAATTATTACTCATTTAAATAATTGCCTTAAAGCTTTATTTGGTAAATTTAGAACACAGTTGTTTACTTCCTTGTAGGGAATCCAATTAAGTCACAGACTCACTGCATTAAAGAGGGGGAAAGCCAAACAAAAATTTAGGCTGGGAGACCGTAGAGCACTCGTGGAAAAACGTGTAGTATGCAAAAGTCACACACAGGACCGTCAAGGGCCAGGTAGGACTTAAAGTGACCTTTACCTACACACAGTTAAGTTGGAAAGGTTCAGTTGTCTTTGTAGCTTGGAGACAACATATGTTAGTGTTTGTTTTTGTCACCTTCGACACACACACTTCCCACATCAGAAGTCAATGGTGGTGCATCTGGGCTCTCCTACAGCACAGGGCGGGTACCTAACCTTGAACCATTAACCTTATCTTAAAGCTTCACTTCAAAAATAAAAATAAAAATAAAGCTTCACTTCTCTCACCACAACGCCTATTAGTTGAACTTTTAAAAATGGAAACACATGTAGTTTGGCTTGTTTCATTGATGTTCAAAGCAGACAGATTCTGTATGTACGTGGTCTCCCGGCACTTGGTTAATTATCCAGGACATTAATCCTATCAAGAAAAGCAGCAAATGAAGGTTCCATGGAAGGCCTGAGCCGCTGTACAAGACTCCGCATCCCTGCAACTTACTGTCACCTACACTGTGCTGCACAGTCCATCCAGGAGCCCATCAAAAGCAAGCCCCTCCCACCTGAGCACATCACAGACCTCCCAGAATCTGACCTGCATTTCACCGTCAGACCAAGTGGCTCACAGGACATGTGAGTGAGACCCTATGTCCAGCGTGCATGTGTTTTCTTGTGACAGGAGTCCTAATCGGTGATGATGTGTTAATAGGTGGACAGGATACAGGTTTCCTAGATTTTTCTCTGCTCGGGCTAACTGGGAAACAGAGGCAGCTATGAAAATGAAATGGCCAGAAAAGCATACATAGAAATGCTCTGAAAGCAAAATAACCACTGATGCTGCTATCTCTGAAGATTCCAATTCTGCCCAATTTTGTATTCTGTAGGCAAATGTCTGCCATTCACTCAGTTGCTAGATGCACACACAACGCCTCTGTGCCATGCCCTGCAACAGAGAAAGCCCATGCTCAGCGACACAAAGCTCAGCTCCTACCCTTGCCCTACAGAACAACCAATACGCAAGGCCATCTGTGCCCTGCTTTCCAAAGCAGAAGAATCCAGATAACTTTTTGGAGGTGAGGGGACCCTGGAAAACCTGGGCTACACCTTGAGCTTGGGCCGCATAACAGAACCCTGTCGCAAAATAAAGACTGGAGGGCAAAAAAAAAAAAAAAAAAGGAAGATAATTTTTCTTGTGTCCTAGGCTTTTTTCTTTTTCTCCTTTGTGCTTAGGAAAAGCAGATACACATTTTTCCCCAAAATTTTACAGCAAATGGTTCTCCCAGTGATTAAAAGTGCTGGCTGCTCTTGCAGGGCCTGGGTTTAGTTCCTGGCTCCCATGTGGCTCTTGCAAGAGTCTGTAGCCCCAGTTGCAAGAGGAGTTCCAAGTCTAAAGGAGCTGCCAGTGGTGACAAGACCTACTGTGCTTCAGACAGTATGATTGTCGCTACCTCAGACCTTCCATGTCCTCAGCTCCACTGTGTATTCTAAGCTCGTTAAATGCTCGTCAAACTCACGTCACAAAATATTTACTCTTCACCCTAAGCTTCAGTCCCTAAGTGTGGTTGTGCTGATTTAACACATAAAACCACGTGATTCATAACAGCAGCACACATTTTCATCTAACTCTTACCTTTGCGTAAGAATATAATTTAACTGACATACATGACAATAATGCCACAGTGAAAAGTAATTATGAATCCACCCAAGTGAATTGTTTAAAATCTGTGATTCCCAAGGCAACTCTTGTATCACAAAATCTTTGCTCAAGCACACTGAAGCTTGCATTTCTCATATGCAAAGGTAAATCAAATGGTGATTTGGAGAATAAAAATATACATACAGAGTTATTTTTAAAATCAAAACAATTTATGACTGAAGAAGGTGGTTTAGAAGTGGGGTGGGGTGGCAGATGCCTGCACTCCCAGCACTTGGGAGGTAGCAGGATGAGGGCCACAAGTTCCAAGCCGTCAATGTAAGCCTCATGAGAGGCTGTCTCAAAGCAAAGAAAAGGGCAGAGAGCTGGTGAGGTGGCTCAGTAGGTGAGGCCACTGCCCAGAAAGCCTGCCGATCTACATTAAATTCCCAAAACCCACAGAAAGGTTCGAGAACAGAACAGAGTCCACAAAGTTATCCTCTGACCTCCACATACCCAACCACCCTGTGCACACTCACATGTGGGTACACACACACACACACACACACACACACACACACACACACACACACACTTTGAAACCTAAGTTTATAAATAATGTAATGAAACAGACACAAAAACAAAACTGGGCAACCACCAATGGAAGGGTATGAGCATATTGATTTGCATAGAAGAGTCATTAAAAGATTAGCTTATACAAATTTTTAACTTTTGTGGAAAATACTAATCAATTAGTGCACATTAAGAGCACTAATTACAGACCTACCCATTTGTTTTAATAAAATGGGTCTAATAGATATTCAGTTTGCTGAGCTTCTCAGACCCAGGCTGTCATGTCCCACCTAGCTCACTCTGTTGGGAGGCCTGAAGGACTACTGCAGACCTGGAAGTTTGTTTTTCCTAAGTGTCGGGACCAAGGTCATGTTCACAACACTGATGCACAGGGGCTGACCTACCTCAGCGTTTACGATTTCAGATTATAGCCAATGTGGTCATCACAATCTGGTGTTCTAATTCCACTTCTGTGCTTGGGGGCCTGATTTCTTCACAGTCACTACACAGCCTGCTAACGCTGTTCCAGTTCCTAAGATGTCTCAAGTTATGATGCAAGGAATGGTTAAAACCGAAGCTCCTCACTCAGGTAAACTCCTCAAGGAAGCCATGTTTTAAGAGCAGACCTGGAAGTCTGCTTGAAACACGTGGTTAAGAACCTTACAAAAAGAGACTCTGATCAAATGCAGGAACAGAGTAAACAAGAAAATTACCCACACTCACTTTCAATTAACTGAACAAAAAGCAAACATTTTAGAGAATTCTACTCTCCTGCGTGAGCTGTCGCGAGAACAGTGGCAGGAGTGTACCCTGATGCCACCTCCCGATAGATAACTTCCCACATGCTGCCTAGACGCCGGCTTTTCATTCTGGTTATGAGTTGTAAGTCAACAGGCATGCACATTAATAAATACAGAAGACACTGCAAGCAGCCAAAATATGTTAACAAAAAGGTGTCTTAAATGCAAACTGTGGTACACAAGAAGATTCTAGATAGTTACTAACATCACTGAATAAAAGCTCTACTTGCAAAACGGCATTTGGGTTAGTGAGAACCCTTTATTACTTATCGCTGTGCCTTTGAGATTAGATCTTACCATACAGCCACAGTTGGCTCTGAGACCAAGGCAATCCTCCTGTTTCAGCTTCTTAGCTGCTGGGCTAGAGGTAAGAGGAGCGACGCATTATACATAGTAAGTACCAGAACACTCCTTTATACTTGACAAGTAGGAGAGAGAGTTGAGTGGGTTTGTGAGGGAGGTGTCTGTGAGAAAATGCTCACAGCCTATACATTCAACGCTCCATATATTACCTTTGGGTGCTAAAATTATAAACAATTTCACTTTCTTCAATTCTTTAAAATTGCTACGGTTTTTGGTTTTGGTTTGTTTTGTTTTGTTTTTGAGCAAGTTTGGGTAACTTTAAAACCACAGGCAACATAGACACGAATATACTAAACAAACCAGGCTCAGAACTATTCTGTGATATTTCCCTGGACTCTGCCCATGTTCTCTGTCAGTCAGCATGATCCCCAGTGCTTGGACAGACTGGATTTTCTACTGTCTTCTGAACAAGGCTAAGATTTAAAACAGCGGCTGAGTGTGATCCATCCTGTGCCTGCCTGGAGGGTCTTGGAACTACAGGTTTAGACTGATAACTAAAGGATGAGAGCGCTCCATGTGGAGCCTCACGATTGTGATCCCGGGACCAGAGCTGCTAGGGCAGAGGGATCACTGCAAGGTCCCAGAAGCCTACACTGCATAGAAAACCTGGCCAGCACGCGCTATAGAGTGAGACGCTGTCTTAACCCCCAAATTTAACACATGGTGAGGAACAACTGGGCCAAACTAGTCATCCATTCATTCGCACCCTGACAAGCCTTTTAAAGGTCAGTGAAAGGATCTGTAGTTACAAGGAATGACTAAGATCACAACAAAGAGGCATTTAAAGGCTGCTTCGCTGTGGTTTGGTGGCACAGGCCTGTGATCTCAGCACGTAAGAGGCTGAGGAAGCAGGACTGAGGCTGGCCTGACCTGACAGAGCAAGCCACCATCTCAGGAAGCCAAAATTAATTACAATATTCATTTCCAGCCAAGCATGACTCTCACAATGGCGCTCCTGGCACCCGTGAAGCAGAGGCAAGAGCTCTTCAAGTTAAAAGTCAGCCTAGCCTCCCTAGGGTTCGAGACTCCACTGTCTCGAAGGCAGTAGGGCGGGGCTTGCCCTCCTCACACTTTAATTCCATTATCTAAGAGAACTGATGTTTAAATTCCATGAAGGATCTTTCAGGGAGGCCCACAACATCCTTAAACTAAAAATCTTACGAGCTACTGATTCCTTCTGGGCTAGTGATTTAGCAGCACAGATTAGGATATACAGTCCTGTGTGAAGCAAGTTAAAGTTAAGATGAATACAAACGTCAAAACAGTAATTATAACTATTTTAAGTGCTGCACTGTGATGAATAAGCTCCCAAAATAGAGTCCAATAGGTGCTTTTAAGATAGACAAACATCTGGCCAAGTTACATTGAATTTTAAAAGAGAGTAACATTTGGCTCAACTGATTACAGAGCTAAAACAGTATTAATTTGTATCCACCTGTCTTAGTTAGAGTTACTATTGCTGTTGATGAAACATCGTGACCAAAAGCAAGTTAGAAAGGAGAGGATTGATTTTGCTTACACTTCCACAGCAGAGGTTCAGTGAAGGAAGCCAGGACAGGAACTCAAACAGGACAGTCATCTGGAGGCAGGAGCTGACACAGGCCACAGAGGGCTTCTGCTTCCTGGACTACTCCGCTTGGGGCGTGGTTTGCTCAGCCTGCCTTCTTATATAACAACCCAAAACCACCCGCCCAGGGATGGCCCAGCCCACAGTGAGCTGGGCCCTCCCCCATTGATCACTAATTAAGAGAATACTCTACAAGCTTGCCTTCAGCCATTACAGAAGCATTTTTTTGATTGAGGTTCCCTCCTCTCTAATGACTTCAGCTGTGTCGAGTTGACGTAAAACTACCCACCACAACATCTCTGAAAGTAAGAAAACCCATCACGAGGAAAAAGAGAATATTTCACAGCTAGATTTGCCTAGTAAAGCCCCAAGGACACCCATGCCTTCAGTCAAAAGCCTTAATGAAATAAATTTTTCTTTATCTTTATTTACTGTGTATAGGTGTCTTGCCCGCATGTAGATCTGTGTAGCTTGTGTGTACCTGATACCCTCCGTAGGTGTGAGATGCCCTGGAACTGGAATTATGATGGCTATGAGCGACCATGCCAGTGCTGGGAATTGCACCCAGGTCCTCTGGAAGAGCAGCCAGTGCTCTTAAGCACGGGGGCATTGCTACAAGCCCTCACTTCTCACTGAGGACACTGTGCTAAGTGAAAAGCAAACTCTGCTATCCACAGGTTGTTTCAGTCAGCTCTGTGTTATGGCTAAAGAGCAGGTGAGACTGAGTAGTCTATTTGTTCTGTGCTTCCAGAGACCAGTAAATCCACATTAGCGCAGGGAGCTAGTAAGGGCCTTCATGACACACCATGCCCTGGCAGGAGACAGAAGGCAAGAGTCTGGGGAAAAAAAAGAAAGAAAGAAAGAAAGAAAGAAAGAAAGAAAGAAAGAAAGCAAGCAAGCAAGCAAGCTCAACCTGCTCTCAGTAGTACCCACTCCCACAGTGACATCAGCCCCTTCATGAAGGCAAAGCCTCCAGTCTGCCATCACCATCACCATGGAACCTGGAACACAGTACATATTAGAAGTACAGAAGTAACATATACCTATGCAAAAACTGATCTTATTATTATTGATTATTGCCATCCTGTTTATTTACTGTATCATATAATTACTAATCATGTCATCACTCACTTCAACTGGCTAAATATGATGTCAAGCAATGAGGGGAGAGGCTTCCATTTTAATTGGATATTTTTAATAAAGAATTCTTAGAAGAGGATTTGGAGAAACAGGTGAGCGGTTAAGAGCCCTGGCTACTCTTCCAGAGGACCTGGGTTCAAGTCCCAGCACTCACAACTATCCATAACTCCAGTTCTAGGAGATCTGACACTGTCTTCTAGCCTTTTTGGGCACTAGGAACATATGCAGTCCCCAGACATATATGCAGACAAACAGACATGCACATAACACAGATATATCTAAGAATCAATGTTTAAAAATAAATGCTGTGCCCCTTTAATACAGTTCCTCATGTTGTGGTGAGCCCCCAACCCCTGAACCATAAAACTAATTTCATTGCTACTTCATAACTGTAATTTTTCTACTATAATGACTCGTAATGTAAATATCTGTGTCTTCCCAGGGTCTAGGGTTGTTCCAATCCCAAAGGGGTCAAGACCCATAGGTTGAGAACCACTAGTCTAGAATCACTTAGGAGACAAACCACTGGACATATCTGTGAGAGGGGATTGCTAGACTATGTCATGGGAAGTGGGAAGATCCAGTCTAAATGTGGGAGGAATCCCTCCATGTCGGTGCACCCATCTGCACCCACCACTCTCTCTCTATGACTGAGCTACTCCATCCCTGCTGCCATGTCTCCCCACCATGATGGCTGTACCCTCAATCCTGAGCCAAAATAAAACTCTTCTCCCCTACTTTTTTGTTGTTGTTGAATATTTTGTGAGACCAATCAGAAAAACAACCAATATGGTGCTGCCAGGCAACACACAGATGACACCTCAGTCTGAGTCCATGAGTGGATAAAGGGGTAGAGCCCCCAGCAGGATGGGCAGAAACATAGGAAACAAAACTCAGCAGAACTAAGAACCTTGCACATCAGAGTTGTTTTGCTTGTTGCAGCATAACCAAAGGTATGCTCAACAAATGCCAAAGAAATCCAACGCTGCGAGAGCTGACAAAATGAGGAAAATGAAAAGGGAGCCAGTCTACAGTTTCAGAGAACACATTTCCTGGAAGATGGTTTCCCTCAAGAAGAATCATAAAGCATCCTAAAGAACTCATCACGAAAAGGTCCTTGTATCTAAACTTTTTTTTCTATTGTCACAAACAAGGAAGCAAGGCCTGAGGCTCTTTGTCCAAGAGCAGACACCTGAACCAACAGTCTTCTGTCAGTACTTTGGGCAGCAGTTCAACCGTTAATATATGGTGACACCCTTACTTTTCTCAGTTGATCGTTAGAATTTCTGTGTTAACCTGGGCCACTTAGTGGATCTGAGCCCATCTTGAACTACATACCAAGATACTGTCTCTCTTGCCATCCCTTCCCTAACCAAGAAAAAAAAATGAAATGAGTCAAGTTTTAATTATTGTCAAGGCATTACATATATCTTGAGAACTTTCATAAATTCATTTTACCTAGAGATGAAAATTATCTCATAATTTAATTCTTATCACATTAGTATATCCTTTATGTCCTATGAATCTGTGGGTATGAAACCTGTTAAGGACACCACCAAAGTTTTATGTGATTTGTAGAATTATGCAAAGTATACATTTGCATATCATTATTCCCTAGACACATGTTGGAAACGCTTCGTTATGCCATTTCTGATGCAACTCTGTTAGGAAGCTTCTTCATCTGCAGTGCCTGTTCATTCTCCAAGCTTCTCTGAGGCCTTGTCAGACTCACTGACGCTGGCTACAGGAGAGCCGAAGCACACTCTAGCCAGGCATGGTACTCTGTGGAGATGCGGGGCTGTGTTGAACTAGTCTCACACAGCACACAGTACCTTTATTTGCCTAAGATAAATCCAACTGCTTTCTAGGTTTCCTTAAGCCAAGAAGAACTGTGACAAAACAGAAATGCAAAGCCCCTCACAGTGACAGGTATTCTGGCTGCCACACCAATATCTGTCCCTTACAAGCATTTTCATGGAGATGTCCCTGCTTGTCTGAGCATTCTGTCACTTGTCTGTAACCCCAGCAATTGGGAAAGTGGAGGGAGGTAGAGGTCAACGTGGGCCACACAGCAGGACCCTGTCACAAAGCAGTGAAGGAAAAGTAGCGTACAGTGGCTCATTTTATCCCTTACTCCTGTGTCAGGGGTAGGACAGAAAGCATCCGAGCATAGAGAAGGGAGAAACGCGGGAGCTGGAGGCAGCTGTTCTGCAGTCCCCCAGGAAAAAACAGCGCTCACCGACATGGAAAGCAAGAGCTAAAAAAAAAAAAATCCTTAAAGACTTGAAGGGTAACTCCTGAACCAATCAAGCTAGAAAGCCAATTTACTGGTGAAACTAGAGCCACATAAACAAGAAGATTATTGCAATTAGACCTGAGTGATGTTGGATGCTCTGCCGTTGGCTAAGGAAGGCTCTATTATAGGCCTGTGCCATGACATACATGGTTCCGTGTGGTGTGTGGTGTGTGGCGCCCCACAAGCAAGGTCGGCGTTCCAGAAACCCTGGCTTGTTTGCCTGTTCTCTAATCTACTCCAAATAACATGTTTAAACTAAATGCAGAGACCTAGGAGGGATATTATAAAACGCATATTTCTGAGAACCTTGTCTACACCAGCCATTTGTTAAATGAGACACCCAGCTGAGACAGCGGAGACTACAAACAACCATCTTTGAGAGATGAGAGACTACAGCAGAACCAGCCATTACAATGGCTGACAGGCCCAGATCCCAACACAGAGACAGCACTCACTCCCATCCCACTCCCCATTTCAGAGGAAGGACCAGGAGGAAGTGGCACCAACTACAGCGCATCCTGAGTCCTTGCCTTCCCTATAGCCATCAATAATAAGGGTTTTCTCAAGGTCCCTGCTGTGGATATGTGAGTAAAGTTGAGTATTCGACACTTAAATCATTCAAACATTAGATTATATCTAAAATAGTACCCTAAGTTCTCAGACAGACTCGTACAATCTAAGCAGAAGTTGGGTGCCAATACTATCAAAACAGATTGAGGCGTTTTATCATTTTTATAACATTATTGAATTAAGGTGCAGGGAAAAAGAATACATGAATACTTATAAAGTCTTGGTTGTCACTTACCATTAGTCTCACTGTGGTAATATGGGGCCTGTGCTTTTTCTTTTGTTTCAGCATTATTATAGCTCCACAGCTGTTTATGGGCCTAAGCGTTGTTTTCTACAACCAGCACCCCTCTGTCCTCTCCCTTTTTAACAGTCTGCTGCACAGTGACAGGGGCCACTGATCTCAACACCGCTATTTCCTCTTTACAAAAGCACAAGCCATACTGGGCGTAGCACCTCACACCTCTAATTTCTTTTTCAAGCCATCTTGGGCTACAGAGACCTGTCTTCATTCATAAATAAATAAATAAATAAATAAATAAATAAATAAATAAATAAGTGAATAAATAGGTGAATAAACAGCACAAACTGGGAACTAAATCAAGGAGAAAAATGTTCCTCCTTTTTCTTATACTTAATTCAGAGTATTTTTATGTCTTTTTAACACTCAATACGCAGAGACAGGCAGATCTCTGTGAGTTTGAGGCCAGGCTGGTCTACAAACCGAATCCAGGACAGGCAAGGCTACACACAGAGAAACCCTGTCTGGAGAAATAGTAATAATAATAACAATAACAACAGCAATAAAGTCAGTAGAGACTCAGACCCACTATATGATCTTAGCTCTTCCTATGTGTTTAACTGAAATGAAAGGTTAGCATTTTCAGGCCAGCAGTCCAAGTCACTCATCCAAATACTCATTGCAGAAAACCCGAAGCCAGGTGCTACGGCTCACACCTCCAGGCCCAGCTCCTCAGGCGGCTGAAGGAGGGTGCCCAGCCCACGAGTTACAATCAGCCTGTGCTACAATAGTGACACATATACCACAGAAACAAGTAGACAATTAACACTATTAAACTAACAGAAGTCAAATTCTAAGAACCAACTAAAAAGGTACCTCTGCCTCCCTGGAAAATAGTATATATTCTTTGAAAATAGCTCGTCAGTGCTTATTGGAATGTGACCTTAGATAGTAACATGTTTAAATTCAGTCTGTAGATTAGCATATGTCTACTTCTTTAGTGCTATGTTGGAGACTAAGAGACTTCCTTTTTTTTTTTCAGATTTGACCTAGTGATTTTCACAACCCCTATGGTGCTAAAACTCTGAACATATGTGGCAGTTACAAACGCATGTTGCTCTCACTGAGGAACTGAGTTTGGTTCCCAACACCCATGTACAGCATCTCACCACGGCCTGAAACCTCAGCTCCCGGATCCAGCGCCTTCTCCTGAGTCCAGTCACTTACACTCACATGTATGTACACCCACACACACACACACACATGCGTATTAGTAACTAAAAATAGAGTCTTTCTTTAAAATGACCATAGGCAACCTTGGCAGCACACTCCTGTAACCCCAACATGTGGGATATAGAGGCAGAAGAATTATTTCAAAGACACCCCAAGCTAGTCTGGGAACATGAGACTCTGCCTCAAAGAAGAAAACTTAACTGTGCCATGTAAAATAAGACTAGATGTACTTTCATAGTCTTGGAAAGAAGAAATTCATACGGCACTGATATCAATACATAGAAAAAAAGCCTGAGTTTATTCTGTGCATACTTTAGGGTGGAGGTGAAAGAAACCATGACTATGCAAAGTGTAAATATGCTATATTGATGCCAATCAAAGGCCACCTCTTGCTGACGCAAGCAATGCTATGTATCGTTGTGTGCTTGCATTGTAGGTGTAAATGACGAGGGGCCAGCAAGGTGGCTCGCTTGGTAGACACTTGCCAGCCATCCTGACAACTCAAGCTTGATTTCTAAAACACACCCAAAGGTAGAAAGAGAACTGTGCAAAGTTGTCCTCTGATCTCCACACACATGTGCCCCCATCCACACATATATATATATGCGTAATAATAATGTAAAATAAATTTTAAAATAAAATAAAAAGGCACAAAGAGAGCAGAACTCATCGTAACCCTCCATCTTTGCATCTCCAATTTTGGCACCTGATGTAGTTCCTTCATTATAATTTGTGCTCAACAAATATTTGTAAACTGAATGAATAAGGGAAGAATGATGGGAAAGTGATAAACAGCTCTGCTGCCTCCCGGGAGGTCACTGCACTGCTTTCTTTTAAATTTAATTAATCCTTGGTGTCCTTGTGCAATAGCTGGAGGGGAGATGTGCTTACAGTGCTCGGAGACTGATGGGCTGTCTGAGATGGGTTGAACACTTGCTCGTAGTGAATGAGAGCTCAGAGTACAGTGCAACCCAGAGTAAGGCACTGCCTGAGGTGGGGGGGGGGGGGGGGGAACGCAGTGCGAGCGCGTGAGCCACACGACGCCCATCGCCACCCCCCACCCACCCACCACCCCGCCTCTTCCAGGGGGTTCTGCATTTTGCACCCATTCTGCACTCTACCCTCCGAGGGCTTCTAGGAGGCCCACGCAGCCCTTCCCCCTCCTGATCCACAAAAACTGGGACCAAAGCTTTTCCAGGTCAGTCCTGACACAGAAGCCTTCTATTCCGCCCTCACCAGTGCTCACACGAATGTCAGACCCTATGTTCCAATATCCACTCAGGACGAGGGGGAAGGCTGTCATTCAGAGGCAAGAGACCACAGAGCAACAGTCTACATCAGAACACCATTATGGCTCCATGTTCACTTCTGGTCCACACCTAAATAACTAGTGAGGTATAAACCTAGCTTATCGTCCACTGTTCTTAAGGACTTTTCTTAGGGTTTGGAAGTCCAACACAACACTGACATGACCTAATTTGGAAATTTTAAATAGTATAAGGCCTCTAGGCTTAAATTTATAACAGAAAGATTAAAGAGATTTAAGCAAGCATGTATTACCTCTGTGCTGTGAAAGGCAATTTTTGTGTACACGTGTCCAGAGGGAGTATGCACACCAAGATGTTTATGTACAAAAGTCTGCACATACCTGTGGGAGCAGAGGTTGACAAGAGGTGTCTTCCCTCAATTGTCTTCCACATTGTTTTTATATTTGGGTGTGTGTGACAGTGCAGTGTTCATGGAAGACACGGGGTGGGGGGTGGCGGGGTCAAATCCCTTGGAGCTGGAGTTAAGTAGTTGTGAACACTGGGCGCACATGTTCTGGGAACCAAACTCAGGTCTTTGAGATTTGTGCATGCCTTCCCTACTCGGCCACCTCTGCAGCGTTCCGCCTTGTGTTCTGAGGCAGAGTCTCTCACTGAATGCAGAACTCACACTGACAAAGGTTCCAGAGGCTAGTTAGTCTCTGCCTCGTCTTCCCTCATTCCAGCACTGCGGTGTGCAGTGTGTACTCCTGACCCTGGCTTTTTATATGAGCACAGGCGATCTGAACTCAGCCCCGCGGCAATCTTCCAGTTGAGCCACCTCCCCATACCCTCAAGCAACTAACTTAAAGTATATGCAGCTTTTTGTTGTTGTTTGTTTGTTTGTTTGTTTGTTTGAGACAGGGTTTCTCTGTGTAGCCATGGATGATCTGGACTCCTTTTGTTGACCAGGCTGGCCTTGAACTCTCAGCAACCCACCTGTCTCTGCTTCCTGAGTGCTGGGATTAAAGGTGTGCGCCACCAAGCCTGGCACCAAGCATATGCAGTTTAAAAAGATGGGCTGGTGGAAGACTGGCTGGTGAGATGGTTCAGCACTTACAAAGGCTTACCTTGAAGATTTGACAGCCTGAGTCTGATCTTCGAATCCCACATTTGAAGGAGGAAACCAGCTCCTGAAGTCAACCTCTGCCCTCCATGTCTGCATGCCATGCCCACACAATCATACGCATAAGTGAAATGGCAAGTTTCATTTCTCCAGCAATAAGGCCATTAGCATATTGGACGGCTCCCCAATCTTTCTATCCAGAAAGTAAAGTATTAGCTCATAAGTTGAAATTTTTCAATGACTACAAAACATACTAATGTGCTCCTGGAAATTTAGCTCAGCAAAACGTTGCTCTCCTATTCCTGATGGAAGAACTTTTAATTCAATTTACAGGTGAAAGAAGTTGACAGCAAACTATACATACAATCTCAGGCCCACTGTGTACTCCATCAAGCTGTAGAGTAGGTCTAGGTTTCTCCGCTACAGAAAATTCAACGGTGTATGGTGGCCAACGCCATCAACTCTGAGGTGGGAAGAGTGCCATGAATTCAGGACAAGCCTGGGCTATCCACTGATCAAGTTCCAGCTTGCCCTCAACTACTAAATAAAACCCTATCTCCAAAAGGCAAAAAAAAAAGTGAATAATGTAACCACACTGGGGGAAATGAGTTTCCAATGGCATAACCTTGATCACACAGCAAGTTCTATCCACCTAAGCGTAGCCATCTGCCAGCATGACAGATGGCACTATGTATGACATGCTGCTTTGTCAGGACAGAGCCATAACTATAAATTAAGGATATGAGAGAAAAATTAGGGTTTGAAGCTAAAAATATGTATGTATATAGGTATCACAAGGTCCAGCAAGACGGTTCAGCCAAAGGGGAAAGGCACCTGCTTCCAAGTGTGATGACCTGAGGAGGGAAATGAGCCCTAGAAGCTGTGCTCTGCCCTCTACACACTTGCTGTGACAAACACATGTAGATAGCAGATAGACAGACAGAGAGAGAGAGAGAGAGAAGGAGGGAGAGAGAGAGAGGAAGGGAGGGAGAGAGAGAGAGAGGATAGAGAGATGGACAGACAGATGAGAGATAGATATAGATAGACAGATAGATGACAGATGACAGATAGATGAGATAAATAGATGATAGATGACAGATAGACAGATGATAGATAGATAAATAGGTAGACAGACAGATGACAGATGATAGATAAATAGATAATAGATGTTTTTTTCAATCTCACAGAACCAAATCCTTCTGTTTATTCAGATCCATCAAGAAAACCTACCACTTCAGGAACAATTCTAACAAGCTTGTGCCCATTACACTGCACACAACAGACCGGGCAATGGGAGTGAGTGAAAGGGGGAAAGAAGGAGTAAGAGAGAGGGCACAGGCTGGCATGCCCTCAGCCAGGGCACTGAAACGTAAGAAACTGTTTCCACTTGATGATCACAGTGAGTTTCTTCCCCCGCCCCCTTTAAACTTAGTCCTTTACCTCACAAAAGTTAACTAATCATTGAAGCTTCTGGGTGGTAGGAGTCCATGTGGGAGCATGTAAAGCAGATGCTGCAGAAATCAGGACAGGACAGAGAGTTCCAGAGAGTTTCAGGGGGGCAGCAGACTGGCCTTCGGATCATTCACACCTGACTTTCAGTGGATCGTGATTAAATGTCGGTTTTCTTTTTTCTTTTTGTTTCCTTTCCTTTTCCTTCTTTTTTTTTTTTTATAAAGCAGAACTACCTGCTTTTAATATTTATTTATTCATTTTACATCTCAATCACAACCCTACTTCATCCTCTCCTCCCAGTCTCATCTACTTCCCCTGTAGCCCATCCCCCCCACACACACACACCACCCCACACCCCACACTCCGTACCAACCCACCCTGCATCAAGACTAAATGCCTCCTCTTTCACTGAGGCAAGACAAAACAGCCCTCCTAGGGAAACAGGATCCAGAGGGAGGCAACAGAGTTCAAGTCAGAGACAGACCCTGCTCCAATTGTTAGGGGGCCCATTTGAGGACCAGGCAGCCCACCAGCTTCATATGTGTAGGGGGCCCAAGATCAGTTGGTGGTTCAGTCTCTGTAAGCCACCCCATGGGCTCAGGTGTGTTGACTATGTAGGTCTTCCTGTGGTGTCCTTGCCGCCTCCAGCTCCCTCAATCCTTTCCCTAACTCTTGCACAGACTCCTTGAGTTCTGCCTAATGTTTGGCTGTGGGTGTCTGCACCTGCCTCCTTCAGCTGCTGGGTGAAGCCGCTCAGTAACAGTCATGCTGGGCTCCTGTCTGCAAAGATAACAGTGGGGAAGAGCCTTGGACACACTGGCACAGGACACAACTTCCTGAACGGAACACCAGCACTGAAAGCAAAAATTAATAAATGGGGCCTCATGAAACTGAAAAATTTCTGTAAGGCAAAGGACACTGTCAATAGACCAAAGCAGCAAAACCAATCCTCTATTAGACAGAGGACTAATACCCAAAATATAAAAAGAACTCAAGAAATTAAACATCACCAAACCAATAATCCAATTTAAAAATGTGTAGATCTAAATCGAGAAATCTCAACAGAGGAATATGGAACAACAGAGAAACACTTAAAGAAACGCTCAGTGCCCTTAGTTGTCAGAGAAATGCAAATCAAATGACTCTGAGAGACCATCTTACATCTGTCAAAATGGGTAAGACCACAAACTCCAATGGTGGTTTTCTTACAGGTCAGTTAATAAACATTCAGGAACAGATTAAGATATCTAAGGTAAAAGTCAATTCATTCTAAGCAAAAAGAAAGAAAGAAGGGGGCAAAGAGAGGAAGGAAGAAAAGAAGGAAGGGAGGGAGGGAGGGAGAGAGGGAGAGGGGGAGAGAGAGAGAGAGAGAGAGAGAGAGAGGGAGGGAGGGAGAAAGGGAGGGAGGGAGGGAGAAAGGAAGGGAGGGAGGGAGGGAGGGAGGGAGGGAGGAATATAAGGGCAAGGAGAGATCTCCAGCGCTTGGTAATGTTTTAGTGGAAGCATTTTTTAAATAAAGCAGATTTGAGGGCCATTAAGTTATGCTTACTACAAATGTTAAGAGGAGGTATTTTACTTCTAATGGGATCAGATATTCCTGACTCGTTTGTTCTTACAGCCACAATACACAGGGTTTGGTTCAGTTTGTTTTGTTTTTTAAGGTGGAAGTACAACGTGCCTCTGTTCTACTGTGGGAAATTACCTGTGTGTTAGTTTGCATGCTAAGTAGTCTGTCTGTTTACTCTCAGGGCATTTCATTTCAGCCAGCGGTGATGGTCCTAACCCTCAAGATATCTGCATGCCTTCATTCGACTGCAAGAGTAACTCCTGCTTCTATTTTCTCGGCAACGCACAGATCTTATGAAAACCTGGCAGAGCTCAGTGCCAACAGTGTTCAGGGCTGACTGGATCTGTGCCATAGCAGATTTTACTCCTTTACTCAGATCCAATTTTATGACTCTGTCTTGTTTTGCTGAGATACAGCCTTACTATGTAGCCCAGGCTGGCCTTATCATCACCATCCAGCTCTCAAGGGCACAGAGCAAAGGTGTAAACCACCAAGCCAGGCTAACTCTGATCTATTTCTTACCACATAGATTCCGTTGCCGCTTAGAAATTAACTCCTTAAAAGGCAGAAGCTGAGGCTAGAGAAGGCAAGGCCTGTGACTAAAACTCTCACACTAAAGCAACAATGAAGCCCTGCTTCAAACAAGGCACAAGGTGAGGCCAGCACCCGAAACCATCCCCGGAACCCAGTGCATGTAACCATATTTACACACACAAATTTGAACACAGAGAGGGGGGAAGGGGTAATCTAAGTAACTACAATATGGAAGGCTACTGAAAGTGAAGACCATACATAACAATTCACTCTCTATGTGTGTGTGTGTCTCTCTGTGTCTGTCTGTCTGTGTGTGTGTCTCTCTCTCTCTCTCTCTCTCTCTCTCTCTCTCTCTCTCTCTCTCTCTCTCTCTCTCTCTCTCTCTCTCTCTGAGAGAGGGATAGGGTCTCATGTACTTTAGGCTGCCTTGAACTGGCTATGTAGTTAAGAATGGCTTTGAACTCCTGCTCACCCTGCCCCTATCTCCTAAGTGCTGGGATTACATGTCTGTAGCACCATGCCTGTTTTCAATAATGTTTTTCTTCACTAAGTGTAGGGAATCATTCATAGCAAGCTCTAAAGGAGGAAAATTAACTCATAAACCAGACATGTGGTGACACCTGGATCCCAATACTGAATAAGAAAAGACAGAAGGGTCACAAAGAATCTGAGAAAAGCCTAGACTATCTGAAGAGACTCTGCCTCCAAAACTGAAAAAATGCAACTCAATGAATGTACCGCTGCTTTTTTAAAGTTGTGTGTACAAGGTTTTTTAAAATTATGTGTTGTTACTCAGTGATATTCCATCCTACATACTAATATATTTCCTAGTCACAGTGGGTGCTCCACAGAAGGATAAAAACTTTTTATAAAAGTTGTTAATATCTCTTAGGATACTAAATAATTACTTATTGTCTAGTCTATAATCATATATGAACATAACCAATGATGGATAACCATAACACATACATAAAGTAAATAGCTAATTTACTTTATATTTATCTGATTCAAGCTTCCAAGCTTTGATAATACTAAAAAGTCCTTGCAGCTGAAGCAATGGTTCAGCAGTTATGGGCACTGGCTGCTCTTACAGAGGACCCAGGTTCAGTTCCCAAGATGCACATGACCTCTACACACACACACACACACACACACACAGTGCACATACATACTTGCAGGCACTCACATACACATAAGTAAGTCTTTTAATTTTTTCTATGCTTAGAATCTTTGTTTGTTGTTTGTTTGTTTGGTTGGTTGGTTTGGTTTGGTTTGGTTTTTTCGAGACAGGGTTTCTCTGTGTAGCCTTGGCCATCCTGGACTCACTTTGTAGACCAGGCTGGCCTCGAACTCACAGCGATCCGCCTGCCTCTGCTGGGATTAAAGGCTTGCGCCACCACGCCCGGCTATGCTTAGAATCTTAATGTACAGGTTGGGAAGTCTTGGCTTTGGATCATAAAGATACAATTAATGTTTGATATTATTCAAAAATACACTCTTAAAACTCCTACCACAACTCGATTTTTTCCCCTGCCAAATGCCCACAGTTGGAAAGGATGCTACACGCACTGGACATTAAAAACTCAGGGTCCAGGGGCATAGGAAGTCAACACAAGAAGCACATTTCAAATTAAACTAGTACGATTTCCAAAAATTAAGTTTGAAGTGTTTCTTGGCCCAAGTTCTCCCAGTCTGGAGCCAAATCCAAGCAGGAATAGTGACGTCACTGGCATCACCTAATTAAGACCCACAGAAATCACCCTCTCAGTTGGGCTGCTTGCCTCACTACAGAGAAGAAGCTGGCCCCACACTGAATTAATCCAAATCCTTCCTCGGTTACTTAAAAATAGATCTGACCACTCATTCCAGAAACCATTTCAAATTTCACTGTGGTAATGAAATGACAGCAGCTTTTGGGAGGGGGTATCTTTCTTTCTCCTGTGTCTAGTTGCGATACATCTTTTTTTTTTATTTTATTAATTTATTCACATTACATCTCAATCGTTATCCCATCCCTTGTATCCTCCCATTCCTCCCTCCCTCCCGCTTTCCCCTTACTCCCCTCCCCTATGACTGTGACTGAGGGGGACCTCCTCCCCCTGTATATGCTCACAGGGTATCAAGTCTCTTCTTGGTAGCCTGCTATCCTTCCTCTGAGTGCCACCAGGCCTCCCCATCCAGGGGACGTGGTCAAATATGAGGCACCAGAGTACGTGTGAAAGTCAGACCCCAGTCTCCACTCAGCTGTGGAGAATGTCCTGTCCATTGGCTAGATCTGGGTAGGGGTTTGAAGTTTACGGCCTATATTGTCCTCGGCTGGTGCCATAGTTTGACCGGGACCCCTGGGCCCAGATCTGCCTATCATAATTTTCTTCTTGTAGGTTTCTAGGATCATTTGGATCCTTCTACTTTGCCATTCTCCCATGCTTCATCTTAATGAGAAATGGCTACCACATCAGCTTTACCTGATAGGTTTCAGCACTCAAGCCACGGTGGTAGCTAACACCGTGAGACTGCTCTTGGGTCAGTGACAAGGTGTGGAGGTGAGTTTTGGTTTTTAGTTGTTAACTGGACGTGATCCAGAGTAACCTGCGGAGAACTGTCTAGAACAGGGCCACCTCTGTCTGTGGGGGGTTATCTTGATCAACTGCAGGAAGCTGCAAAGACCTGCCCATTGTGGGATCACCATGCCCTGGGTTTGGGTCTTGGCTGTGTAAGCGTTGAGGGAGTGAGCTAAATACAAGCACACGCACATCTGCGCGTCTATTTTCTCTGATCCTGACTATGACATAACTAAGGCGTAACTAGCTGCTTCAAGTCCCTGCTGTCTTAACTTCCCCTGGGCAATAGATTGTAACCTGGAACTGTGGGATAAAATAAATCCTTCCTTAAGTTCTTTTTTTTTTAATTAGGATATTTTATTGCAGCAATAGGAAACAAAAATAAGGTGTGTGTGTGTGTGTGTGTGTGTGTGTGTGTGTGTGTGTGTGCACGCGCACGGACGCGCACTGACTCCTGCGCTGTCGCAAACAATTCATTCAGTTCAGTTTTGCACATTTAAATAAGGAACCTAAAATGAACAGATTATTTGTCATTGTTATTTGCCCGTGATTTCCCTGAATCATAAAAGCCATGAACCACTCTCATGTGATGACCGTGACAATCGTCAAAAACTATCTGAGACTCCCACCAAGCCCTGTGCCCACCACGGTGCACCTGAAAGCAGAGGCTTCTGGGCTCCAATCAAGTATCTCCAAAAGTGATCCAGGGCTTCCTAGGGCTAAATAACAGGCACTGCCTTTTAAAGGGACACTTTAAACACTTTACACCTGCGCTCCCAACACAGGGGAGGCTGAAACAGATGCATCAGGAATTCCAGGCCAACCTGAGCTATTAAAAAAGTCTCAAAAGCACAATCAATTTATAACTCCAAACACAATAGTACTCAACTTCCTTAATATTAAAAAGGCTTAATAAATGTTTTTAAATGTACCAAATTTGTAAGTTGGTTGCTTGAGGGAAATGATTTTATCCAAAGAGATATTTCTCCTCATTATTTTTCTCTCTTGGTGTAATTTATCAAAGAAATGAAATATCTGGACAAATTCTGGTTTCCTCATCATGAACGCCTCCGAAGGATGCTCCACCAGACTGTTCACTGTGACACTCTACCGAAGCCCCAGCGGCAGAATTTAAAGGACATAGCAAGCATTTCTGCTACAGAGCTATTATCTACCTCCAACACCTCCTTACGTCTGACTTCTAACCATGCACGAAAGATGCCTCTACTAGCCAGAGCTGAGAGCCTGTGTTGGCACAATCAGGGAGAGAGGAGAGAGGACCACAAAAATAAATGCACAAGCAGAAAAGTTAGTACTGTTAAAAAAACACCAGCTGCCTTTTAATCAATACTTTTTTTAAATGCTTAAAAAAAATCTTCAGGGCTCAATAGGAATCAGTAGTTTCCACTCACACTGTTGTTTACACATAAACTATTTTCAATGAATAAAACTCAGAGTTTGCCAAAGTGTTTTCCATAAAACAACTCTCCTGAGGCAGTCTTGATCCATAATCACGTAAGTCTGAACAACCCTGAATACTTCTTTCATCTCCTGGATATATGTAATGTGCACCATTATATAAAAGTCTCTAAGATTCTCACCATTAAAACGGTTTAATAACAACCAACTGAGCATTTCCCTGACATATCTGGCCACAACCCCAATATCTGATAAAACAGTTTGGGAAGTGGTTTCATATGATAAAAGGAAATACTATCACTCTGGCATGAAAAAAAAAAAAAAACATAAATATTCACTACATCTAGGCACAGTAACTGGAACCAGAATGATAGTGTCTAAACAAAATATTGACATTTCTCTCTGGAACCATTCTGCCTTGTTCTGATTTGGACTTATAATTAAGATGTTTAAGGCTGTGTGCTTAGTATCTGATCTTGTTCTTGTTTTGTGTTTCCAGTATTTTTCTTCATAGTGTGAAAGGCCAGAAAATACAGCCGTCTCTGTGCCTCGAGCTCCACATTTCAAACCCACTGATTTTTATCAATGATTTTTAAATAAAAGCTTCTATGGCTTGAATAAAGATAAAACGTTGACAGAAGCTGGTGAGTTTTGCGGTTGGTTGGTTGGTTGGTTGGTTGGTTTTTTGAGACAGGGTTTCAATATGCAGACAAGCTAGGCTGTCCTTGAATTTGCTATGTACCCCAAGGAGGCTGCTGGGCTAGAACTCGGCAACTTTCTGCCTCAGCTTTCTGAGCACTGGGACTGTAGTATACCTGTAGGTACCAGCACTCTCTGCTGCCATGGTCAAAATAGGCAAAGCACTTCAAAGCTGGTTTAAAATTCATCTTTCAACTTACATTTTAAAGGACTGAGAAATAAACTTTGAGTGAAGCTTTTTCTTTACAAAGAGAAGTGACCCAATGGCCACAAGTTTCAGTTGATGCCTCCTGGTTAAACTGAATTATGGAGTCATTTGTCATCTTCAGTTTTGGTCAGATGGAGCTGGGGTGGAGCTCCGGGCCTGGTACATGGAAGGAAAGTGTCCTACTACTGAGCCATCTTATAAGGCCCTGGCGTCCTCTATTCAGTAGCTCAGCTAAACTCCTCCTTACCGGCATCCAAATGAAACACTGAAGACTTTCATTGTTGAGGTTACAAGTAGCCGGCAATAGGAGATAATCGATGTGCCTTCCTATCCTACCAGATTCTATTCTGTCCCCTTACTTTTCTGCTCATCTCTAAATACACTGTACACTTGAATGAGTGGACATGCCACTCTTGGGCAAGGAGAACACAAATGAACTTGTCTTTATGATGCTAAGATCCAACCTTGTCATCCAAACCAACTACACTGCGCAAGTGGAATTTTTACTGTCAATTAGCTTTGAACAGCTGTCTGCTACATTAATCAAACTGCTGCTCAGTGGAGAGATGGGAGTCAATAAACAGACAAAAGAAAGTCAGTCCTTAGAAGCTGGAGATGTTCCAAATAGGGGTGGGATGCAGAAAGCAGGACTTGAAAGCCAAACCTGATATGTAAGGCTGATGTGAAAAAAATTCATGGTCACATCTGAAAGCTGCTGAATGTGATTAAATTTATACTTATGGAAACATTTAAGGAAACTTGGTATGGTAGTGCATGCCTGTAATCCCAGAGGATAGTCCCAAATTCCAGACTAGCCTGTATTATAGAGCAAGTTCAAGTCCAGAGTTATATAGCAAGACCACATCTTTTTTTTTTTAAGTAACAATAAGTTAAATCAACTGGTAAGGAAACTGAATTTGTTACAATATAACAGTCAAGACTCTTAAAGGCCATTCTATTAAAGGGCTAGCAGCCTAAATTGAAGTCAACAGGACATTGCATAAATGCGTGGGGATACTGGTGCCAAGAGTGATTCCTAAGTAAGTGGATGGGACTGGGGGGACGGGGGACTGCTGGACCGGGAGGGACTGCTGGATATGTGAAACCTGGTGTATACACTGGAAAAGCAGCAAGAAGACAGTGTCTCAATCAAGGTGAAGGCTGAGACCCACACACCCACCCTAGCACGTGACCGCCTTCACACGGGAGCTCTGACATAACAGGCACTGTACATGCATGTACAAACATAAAACTTCTAAAACTACATTTCTTGCCAGTTGTGGGGGCATTCACCTCTAAAGCAGGCACTGGGGAGGCCTTAAGCCAAGAGAGTTTCTAGCTAAGGTCCCAGCCTGTGTTTTTGAGTGAGACCTTGTCTCAAAAATTAAAATAGAAATAATTATTATCATATTTCCTACTAGTGCTCATTGAGGCACAGGAAAATGATGTTTTAGAAATGAAATAAAAATATATCATTATCAATAGCTGCCTAAAATGAACAGGCTGAATCCATGGCCAATTTTCTTAAAGCAAGCTTCACCTGTTCATTTAAGCACAAGCTACAGGAAGGCAAATCTGAGTACAGAATTTAAATTTTTTTTCAGGATTGATGAAATTTCACTTAGATTTTTTTTAATGCTGCAGAGTAATGATGGAGAATTTAAATAGATTGGCCAAATATTTGCCTAAAGATTCCAGAGCCAAGGTACATAATTTTCCAACTATTATGCTTTGCACTGGGCCCAGGCACATCTCTTGCCAACCAGTAGATTTTCAGTATGACCCTGAAAAACATCCCTTAGCAATCCCTCCCTATTCCCAAATATGCCCAACAACTCTGCTCAGGCCAGTTGAACCAATCCCCTAAACCTTATATAAACATCGACTTGTACTGAACTGTAGTCCCACTGTCTTGTGCAAATGCTAACCTATTTTAAATGAACCATACTCTCGGTTTCTTCAGCTATAAAATGTAAAGTAACCAACAAAATGCCTCCTACTTTTCTTTAGTGTGAGCACAAGAGTGAAAGAAGGGAGTCCAGAGCTCAGCCAGGACCATGCTCAACAAAATAAGTATCGTGAATAGTTCTGCCTTAATCCACAAGATAAAGGTTAAATAACGTAATTGTGTATGCTTCAATGAAGTCTTACTCATGTTAAACGATAGGTTACTTAAGTCAGTTGGGGGCGGGATGTGGGGGGGAAAATCACCAGGTCCCATTGACTCAGTTTCCTTCACACTCCCTCTCCAGCCACTCCAGCACTTTAAGGAGGACACTTTTAATCCAGTATTTTGTATAGTAACTAACCTAACATTCAATCATGGTAAGCAAGACCCCACTGCCAAAAGAAAGACGTTGATTTTCTATCTTACAAAGGTGATGGATTTTCTGTCGCCTTGAAGAGCATTTGAGGGTTCAAATAACTGCATGTTCAGAGATGTCCACATTGAGTACATATGGACTTTTTTGCATAATAAAAATAGGACCAAAAAAAATAAAATAAAATAAAATAAAAATAGAACCTTTTTTTTTTTTAAGGATTAAATTACTTCTCACACCCTTCAGATCCAGATTCCATATCCTTGTGCGTGCACACACTCTCCTTTCCAAGGAAGTCCAGGGCTGGCGAGATGGCTCAGCAGCTAAAACCAACCCTGCTGACCCTGGTGACCCTGGTGAGTTCAATGCTCAGAACTCAGGAAAGAACTGGAAAGAAGGAAAGAATTGGCTCCAAAAAAGAAAAAATGGACCCGTTATCTCCATACTTGGGCCACATCTCTCTCTCTTACACACACACACACCACACACCACACACACACACACACACACACACACCATATACACATATATGAAAAGGATGGGCACTTTGCTACCAAGAAAATCCAAAGAAAATAAAGGCCGCTTTGTAATCACATAGACTGTCTCTCCCTGCGGCCCATCGTATGTATGAAATTATCACACTGGGGACTTGGGTAGCTTACAGCTTCTTAAAAATTGGCTTGGTCACCAGAACCTTTGCATTTTTTAAATTGGACTAACTCTTTTAAAAGTTCAAATTTCTAGTCTATCAAATAATTAAGAGCGTTATCTTAAACAATGACATTATGTGTCTGTCTGCCCTCCTCCACCCAAAGCAACTTGAATGTGAGAGACAGAAAACACCAACTGCAACTTGGCCAGGCAACTTTCGTCACATTGTATTCATATGAAACTCTGTTGCAAGTAGCATCACCAGAGTGAGGGTTCTCAAGTGTTCAAGTATCTCCATATTTGGTCATTTAAGTTAGAAAATTCCTTCTTGTCTGCCAGATTTTTTTAGCATTCATTTCATAATTCATAAAACATCTACTTACAGAGAAAGAAGAGTGTAAAGGGGCGGGGGAAACCACAGTGAGTAAGACAAAGTTCCTTCACTAAAATGCTTACAAATAGCTACAAACCAGCAATTAATTACAACAGATAATCCCTAACATACAAAGTTTTAACTTAAACCTTGCACTTTATAGTAACTCAGAACCAATTTGCACCCAGCAGAAAACAGCCTACTTAAAAAAAAATTTTATCATCTCCCAGATTAGCCTTAAAACATCAGATGCGCTCCTGTGATGTTCAGCGGCTCTGTCACGAGGGGAAACCCAATCCTGGCAGCTTGCTGTGTTGCTGAACCAGGGTGTTGAGTAGGTTACACATTCCCGATGCATAGCAACCTGCCGTAATATCATCTTACTGTGCACGAAGACGTTAAGCCCTTCATATGTAGGGGAGCATCCATGTGTTGCGGCATAGCTTTAGAAACATCTAGATGAATCCCACAGGGAATGGTTCCGGGATATGATTTCTAAGATGAGAATTTTGTCTTAGCAAGCATCTCAACAATGAGTAATGCCTAGGGATTCCACGGTAACAGGATGGAGGGCAGAATATAGGAGGAAGGACCCAGGCAGAAGGTGCTGAGAAGCAGGAGGTTGCATATGCTCCAAGGAGGACTACTGTTAATCACCCGATGCTCCACAGCATTTCCCTGGAAGAAGTATGCTCCAGAAGACATCAATTCCCCCGCCCCCGTGATGTCCCGAAGGAGGGCTAACCAGAAACCAAGGCTGTACATGGGCAGGCAGGTGCACAACTTGTGCTAAATGCTGTACTTCAAGTTTAAATTTTCCTATTGTAAACACTAGAATTTTTTTTTAAGCAGGGGTTTCAATCCGGGAGGCCAGACTGGCCTGAAACTTGTAAGTCTCTTACTTCAGGCTAGCTGGTGTCTAGATGTTAGGGTTATGGTATACTCAGTTTAAATATATTTCCTAAGGTGCAGTAATGCTTTTGACAGAAAAATCCCTCCGTTCAATGGTCATGTCATCGTTTCTATGTCCGTTCTAAAGGAAAACCATTAATATTGTGTTCTGAAATGTGAAGTCTCAGCCACCACGAGGAACTCTAGGTTGTAACACCAGCTCCTCTGGAAGCTGAGGCAGGAATATCATAAGGACAAGACTAGCTGGAGCTATAGAGTGAGTTCAAGTCTAGCCCAGGTAGTGAGACACTTCCAATATACAGAGTAAATATAAGGCCAGGGATGCAGACTAGTGGCAGAATGCTTATAGAGTATGTGGGAGATGCTGGGCTCAGTCCCTCAGAACACACACAAAAACATGACCTCTCATAAGAATGTAATTCAATCTTTGGATGTGTGTACAAACACAAAAATTTGAAAGGCAAAACCTAATACATTTAACAGAAGTCAAAGGAATTCTGCAGTGTTTTTAATTTTTATTCCTGTTGGCATGTCTTGTTTTCTAAATGTTTTATCTTATTTTGTCTGCACCTGTGAATACATGCACACTCGAGGACTCGCGCATGCGCACACACACCTGCACAGGTACAAGCTATGGGACACGGGTCTAGACCAGTGGATTGGTTCTTTCCTAAGGCTGTGTGGGCACCAGAGACTGAACTGGGGTCATCAGACTTGTGGCAGGTGCCTTTACCAGCCTAGCCATTTTAACAGCCCTTTCAAAACTTCTGACAATGAAAACTCTTATTTTTATGTTTTTAAAACCTCAGCTTTATTTTCCTAATCTTTCCATGACTAAAAGCTCAGGAATTGGGAAGCAGTCTTCCATCTTGCTTCTGGGTTCTGGGCAGCTGGTTTCTTGATTCCGGCCTAAACTTTAATAACGTCAGGTCCCATGGGCTTAGTCGGCTTTCCTATCCTTTGTTATCTGGAACCATACATTTTATCCTTTCTGCTTCTTCTGACACTAACTCCACGTCTGACCACAGGGAAGATGCAAAATCAGAGCCCGAGTCCTTCGAGGTTTTAAAGAATACCAATTCATATAGAAAAAAAGGAAAGAAAATGGCAAGTAAGTGTGAGAGAGAGAAAAAGTGACTTTTGCATGAACTCTAAATTATGGACAGTAAAGGCTGAGACTAGGGGGTGTTGTAGGGAACACTGCTAGAGTGAAAGAGTTAAATAGTAATATAGATTGCCAACTGTCGAGTGAGAGTAGATGCCAGGAAAACCAATCTTTACAATATTTAACACCTTTTCCCGAGGAACAGTAATTAAACATTACTAGCGTCTGTCGAGTTCCGTGGCCCGTTGTGTCTGTTTGTGTGAACCTGTCTGCATTCTCAGGAAGGTCAGGAAGTCTATGTACAGGACGCAGCAAGCGCCTCAGCACTGTGGCAGAACACGGACTCACACCTTGGCCCCCTCCGTTAACTGAGCAAATGTGACCACGTCATAAGTATTGAACTGTCTCCAAGTCTCAGTACACCCAAAAGTGAGGAGAGGAACTCCATGTGCATTCTGGGGTTTGATCGAACCATTTCCTCTTCCTCAGTCCTCACCTTGAGTCCACCAAGGCAGGAAACCTAATATGAATTATGAATTGCTGTGGCCCTGTGAGGACCATATAAGAAAAGGCTAGTCCACAAGGCCAATGCTCAGGCCTAACAATCAAATCGCCTTTTTGCATTTCCACTTATCTATAGAAACATTGAAATAAAAAGGAAAAAAAAAGCAAAAATGAAAGCTCACTAGTCTTCTTTTTAATAGTAACATGAATGATCAACTTTTTATAATGTCTGGGATGCATAATCCATTCTTAGGAAGTTTAATATGTTCAATAATATGTTAACTTTATCTACGACCTGAACTGAAAATCATTTGTAATGGTTTAAATGAAACACCAATCAGGAAGAATTCAAGAAAAGCATGCACTACTCTCTGTAGAAGACTTCCTTCAATGGTGACATCTAATTTATTTGCAATGACAATAGTAATCCAATACTGTATGTTGGTAAGCACATTGAATCGAGACAGAGGTGGTGTGGCTGGTCACATCCACAATCCCAGCACTCAGGAGGAGGCAGAGGCAGGAAAAACACGAGCCCAAAGCCAGAGTGGTCCATGTACTGAGTCCCAGGCAGCCCAAGTTACAGTAAGACTGTCTCAAAAACTATTTTAATATACATAAATAAATCAATCAAGATCCAGCAAGAATATTTTAATTTTAAACACCTGACAGATATGTCAGGTTGGGAAGTGGATAGCAACTGTGGGTTTCCGAAGTGGATAAATGAAAGCGATATATTTTTAAGGAAAAAAAAAATCTCTGAGCCCAAATACAAACGTAGGGAGATTTCCTACCGCCCTGTATTAAGCACTATAGAACAAGCCTCTGAGAAAACAAAGCAATCACACAGCTCTGCGGATTGCTCTCTCCACACTATGCACACAAGCCCCACATATTTAAATAGGCACAAAGGAAACACGTTACCTCTTGATGGAACAACATAGGCAAGGAAACACTCCTTAGTTTAAAAAGCCGTCACGGTGCTTGTCTCTACAGTGAAAACTGATGTTATCTTAATTAGTTAATTATTCATCCCAACACCTCAGACTTGATCCTGGAGACATTCATAACTTCTCCACCTCCGCCTACTGAACTCCAGCTCAGTAATGGATAATAAAGAATCTTAATCGCAGCATCTAACAGAGGTAAGAGATAAAGCCACAGTGTGCCCCCCTTCCCCATACACACACCCCTTACAGACACTGGGACCACAAGAGTTTGACCAGAAATCACAGCACCTGGGAAGGTAAGACAGGGGGATATCTTGAGTCCTAGGCCAGCGTGGGCTGCAGAGGAAAGACACACACACACACACACACACACACACACACACACACACGTTAAAGAAAGGCCCACTTAAGAATATTCCTGTGGCCACACTCCACTAAAAGGGAGGTGACAGCTGACTCCACCTGATTGCCTGGGTATGTTTTCAATGACCACCACATAGCATGTTTCAGCCCTTACAATAATCCAAGAGGATATTAATCATATACTAAACATCCTTTGGATATTAAGTGTAGGAGCAGTGTTAATTTAATCAAACATCCTCTAATTTAATTTGATCCATAATTACAAAAATGATGGTACGCTCAGAAATTAAAAAATAATGAAATGTATCCTCTCCCCCAAAAAGACAATGAAGCGTGATAACTCGCTGGTACATGCTCAGCTAGTCAGTCCATGTGGCAATTCTGGGACTCGGGGGGGACTGTACTGTGGTGCAGGACAAGCACACTAAGATCTTATTTGGTGATGAACAATGCAACATAAAGCCTAAGTATTTTAAAGGTACACAATAATGTCAAGCTTGAAAGATTGTACAGATGAAAGCGTCTTTGCAGTTTGTTATGTTCATACATGCTTCCGTTAGCTAAGAGATATTCTGAATGTAGTCAAGCTATTCTGAATGTCTCCTAACAACGGGGTTAGCCTGAAGAGTCCCCATAGACTAAGTCAGTAGCCACAGGTCTTTTAAACCAGTTTTCCCTAAAAGGATAAAAGGAGAAAACCCTAACCACAAAAAAAAAAAAAAAAAAAAAAAAAAAAAAAAAAAAAAACCAGGGACAGCAAAGTGGCAAGGTGTGTGTGGACAGAAACTTTTTAAGCTAATTCTACTTTCTCAGTATAAAATTGGATATAGGTGGCATCAAAGCCCTGACAATTTACTACTAGAATACTTATCTCTCATTCTTCCTCAAAAGAAAAAGTCATACACTCCAGCAACATGTAACTCGCCAAAGTCTTTTCTACAACTAAATGTGAAAACCAAAACAACCACTCCTTGGGGGAGGAAAAAGAACACGTATGGAAAACTGGCACACCACATGTTTATGTCAGCCTTCAGGAAAACGGAAACACACAGCCCCAACTCATCGAGAAAATCACCACCGGTGCTCAACTATTTTGTGACATTTTATGTCTTTCACGTATTTCACTCCAAGCTCAATACTCCAATTTTGCACTGGATCGCCTGTGTCAAATCCAGAACACCTAAAGAGCAATCTACTACTGTGGCAGAACTGCTTCTTCTGCTCATCGCCTGCACAGCATAGCTTTAGAAGAAGAAAAAAAAGACAAAACAAAACAAAAACATTTATTTTCCCCTCTGCTATATAAAATCGGGAGACATCAGGCTAGGAACGCAGATAGCTAGCAGCCCCAAGAGTCAAGCCAACAAGCAAAATACCCAAACACGGAACACGCTAAGGAACAAAGGAAACACGAGCCTGTGAACAGGAAATGAAACAACTCTATATGCATAAATACCTTTTGGGGCCGCCGACGTAGGTGAAAGTGAAGGTGGAGTCTGAGTATCTGAAATCTGAAACGGAAAGTCGTGTTAAAAGCCACCCCATGGGTTGTGTTTTTGTTTGCTTTTTGTTTTCAACCCCAATTCTGTCTTGAACCTGCCATTTCGTCTGAGCCAAGAAGGCCCCCAAATCGGGAGGGAAGTGAAGGCTGTAGAGCTTGGGGGTGACCGGGGCTGCGGTGCGGGAGGGGATGCGGAGCACCCCGCGGGGTGCAGCGGGAGGCCGCCCCCCGCAACAAGTGCCGGGTGCCATGGCAACGGCGGGAATTTCCCCAGCCAGGCAGCCGGAAGCAGCCCCTGCCAGGCTTCGGGATGCGGAGCCTGAACTGCTCTCGGCCTCCGGGGGGGGGGGGGGGGGGGGGGAGAGCAAAGATGGACGCAAAGCGACCTCCCACCCCCAAGGCTGGGCCAGCGTCGCTCCTGGAGCCCCCGGGGGATCCATCCCTTCCCCCCACACACACCCCGGGCGGTGTCCAGTGCGCTGGCTCCGAGTGGCCAAGGGGGCGGGAGCTCGGCCCAGTGCTGCCTGCTCCGGGGGCCTCGGCGCCGGGCGGAGCAGCGCAGTGGGTCCCTTCCCAGCGGCCGCACAAAGCCGGAGGGCTCGGCCCGGGGCTGCCGGAGCCCGGGAAGCAAGGCTTGGATGCCCCGGGCTCCGCCGGTGGCTGATAATCCAGCGCCCGACCCCTCCGCTCCGCTTGCGCGGGTCCTACCCTCCGGACCCGGAGGCTGCCCTGGCCTGAACGGGGCTTTGGGGGCTGGAGGGGGGTAGGGAGGCTCGCGCCCCACCTCCCCTTGGGGCTCCAGCTTACGCCGCTGCAGCTGTTTCCAAAACCCACCCGGAACGGGGACTTGGGCAGCCCCACACCCCGAAGCCACACGCGTCGCGGTCAGAAATCTGGCCGGGGGTAGGTGGGGAGGTGGGTTGGGGGGTGGGGGTGGGTGCTGGCTCCGGGTCCCAGGATCCAGGAGGCAAGAACTCACCTGCAAACAGGCAGTCTTTCTCGGCTCTGGACTTCTGGATCACGACGTCGATATCCTTCTGAATTCTCTCTTGCCTTGAACACATCCCCATTAAATAAATCCCTGGAAAAGAAGCAGCCGCTATTTCCAACCTCCCCTACCCCACTCCCCTCGCACGCTTCCAGCTTTCGTAAATATTCAGTTTAAAAAAAAAAAAAATGAAACCTCTGGCCGAGGCAGGGGCAGAAGGCGAAGTGGTTTCGGAAGTGATCCCGGGTGAGAGAGGAGGTGGAGGAGGAGGAGGAGGAGGGGGAGGTCGGCTTTGCATTCCCAGATGTGACCGCCCAGCTGCTGCTCGCCGCTGCTGGATTCCAATTTCCTCCGGTTCTGACAATGGATGGTGATGACACCGAGTCTCACTTTCTCCCTCCCCACCCCACCCCACCACCCCCCACGCCCCGCCCGGACTGACGGCCGAAGAGGGCCCCCCGGGGACCAGCTGGAGAGCGATGGGCAGCCGTGGAGCGCCAGGCGCCGGCGAGGGGCGAACCCCGCTCTGGCTCAACGCGCGCACACCCCTCGCGGCCCGCACGCCGGCCTTCCCACACCCGCGCACACTCGCGCCCGCGGGCGGCGGCCGTGCCCAGGCTGCTGCAGCGCCTCCCGCTCGCTCGCCCGCCCGCCCGCCGCAGACCCTCCCGCACCCGCCGCCCGGTCACCCGGCCCGGCTGGGCGCCGCTGGGGTTTTAATAGTATCCGCCATCCGCGCAGGCTGGATTTCCCCACCCCACCCCCACCCCCCCACCCCTGACCGCCACTCGCGCCGCCGGGAGCTGAGTGACAGTGGAGGTAGTGAAGACTCCCTGGGGCTCCCAGCCTCTCCCGCACCACCACCACCACCCCCCTTTTCCACCACTTTTATGAATTCGACTCCACTTTCAGAAGGAATTATGAGTCATATGGAAACCCAAGCCGGAGTGGCTGGGAGGGAGAAATAGGGGAAAAAATCTTTACGAATTAAAAATAAATAAAGTGAACAAATCTTTCCTTGTAATCACATTAGGCAAGAAGGGGAAAGGCTGGAGATTACTCCTGGAGAACGCTCCCGGTTCCTTAATGCTTTAATTTTTGGTGGGAGGTTTTTGTTTTGTTTGGTTTGTTGTTTGTTCAAGGTTGAAGTTCTGAACCCTGAACCTTTTGGGGGAGCTCTTTAGAAAACGAATCCCTTCCTCAGAGACGCCAAACTCTTGCTGATTCCCTCCTAGCTTTGTTCATAAGAAATTGGCAGACGCAGCTGGACGCGGTGCGAGGGTCTGCCAGGGGGAGGGATACCTGGCTTGGGTGTCACTCAAAGGCCACTTTTCTGCGGGCTAGCCCAGGGAAAGCTTCAACAGCCCTGTTCTCCTGAGTAGGAAGGCCATACTGAGATCCTCGCCTCTGTGCTGTCTCAAGCTTATGCTTAGTTGGCCCACCTTTATTGCAGTAAGCTTAGGGGGCCCCACCAAGCACTTTTCTGTAGCATCGTCACTGAGAAGCTGCCTCTGGCAGGATCATGCTTATTTTGCGTTGCATTACAAGACCCAAGCAGTGTCTGGAATATAGAAGGTGTTACCCATAAGTCGTTCGGGAGCCTTTTATTCTTCCCATTTGGAATAATGAGTGGATGAGAAGCTCTTCCTGTGTTTCCCAAGCCTGAGTGAGCCCCACCCTCACCCGAGGGGCTTTAAAAAACAAACCTAGGGGATTATTATAGTTTCAAGCCCTTTAGAATCTCCGGAAACTTACTTCTGGACACAAGGATCCTTAGCCTTACAGTTGACAAGTGAGACAGTCCAGGCCTTTGGCTGCTCAGATTCCTTGAGGCTTGATAACACTCCGGAACTCTTCCATGGGCCACCCAAGGCCTTCAGTTTTCCTTCACTGACTTGCTTGAGGAAGACTTCCCTACAATCTGTGCTGGGGGGGGGGGCGCGGCAGTGAAGGGGGGCTGTTTTCTCCTGGGTGTAAAGTGAGCCAAAGGACCTGATTATGTAGCCAGAAAAGGGGGTGCGATTGACAGGGTATGAGTTAATGCTAGCAGCTCTTCATGCAGGACCGTGTGAGCGCCAGTCACGGGCCTTCTGACGGGTGCATCGCTGGGGGGACTAGTCTCCATCTGGAAGGGGAGGAGAAGGCTTCACGTGGACCTAGAGTTTATCAAGACATGGTGGCAGGAGACCAGGTTTGAAACACTCACGTCTGAGACAATGACGTTGAGGAATTGGAGCTAGGCTTCCGGGAGCTGGATTACTTCTTCCATCCCAGAGGGGGGAAAGTGGTGGTTGCAGTATAGCCTCTGCAAGGCTCCAGAGAAGTGTCTAGAGTGGCAAGTAGCCAGGGCGTGAGTATTTGGGCTGGTTGCTTGGCGGATAATCCTGTGCTTAAGGCAGCCAGGATATGAAGGCAGGGTATTGTAAGCTTGCAATGTTAAAGTATCCGCTGACCCTAGTCCCCAGCTTGCCATTAAAAGGGGTGCTTTCCCACAAAGACCCATCATGGCCAATAACATTTCTTTAACAATATTTAACAGGGCTCTAGCAATGCTTGACTCCTGTAGCAATGCCCATTATAGAGGGAGCTTCTTCTATGCTGTCTTCAAGACCTCAGTGCTGGCTGAACTCATGAAAAGCTGTTCCTTGCAGCCTTTCATTAAAAGGCACAGCAGTTTCAGTCAGCGTCTTTATCAGCCCGATTCTAAGCAGTAATTGAAAGGATTCAGATCTCTGTTCTGTTCGGTTCTGGTCCTGACAGTGGTGACATGATGTCTGAGAGAGTTGGACGGTCTGATGGTCCTCCCTGACTGATGCAATTCTAACCGTCCCAACTCCTTGACCTGGCAGACAAGAAACATGGCATGTTGTACAGCCATCCCCGCTGAGGTTGAAAAGATGGCACCTCCACGTTCCCCAGACCCGGTATGACCACAGCCACCACAGCAACTGCCCTTCCTTTGGATGAGGCCTGATTAGGACCCAGGTTCAAGTCCTCCCTGGCTGCTTTGCTGTCGTCATCTCTTCTTCTTATCTTCCGCCCCTAGACCTACAAGGACTTCCCTCTTCCGTTAGAAACTCTAAACTACCAGAGGCTCAACATCAGCTCACAGGAGTTGGTCATAGAGTCGTCTGCCCAGAGGCCTGGGTTCCAACTGCGTAAGAGCCAGAAATACCTTTAAGGCATTGTACAACCCCTACTCAGGCTACCAATCAGGATGTCTTGTGACTTGTTCTGTGTCTTTTCTTTTTTTTTTTTTTTTTTTTGAGGCAAGGTCTCTCTATGTAGGCCCAACTGGTCTGGAACTCACTATGTTGACAAATCTGAGCCACCGTACCCAACTCTTCTTCCTCTCTCCCTCCCTCCCTTCCTTCCTTTCTTGTTTCTTTATTTTTCTTTGTTTGGTTTGGTTTTAAAGTTAAGCTCACTTTGGCCATGGCCCATAGGTGCGATATGTTTAAATATATTTAAGTCTGGAGCAACAAAAAAAATTCAGTATGTCTACATTATGCATATCTTTCATATAATTTTTCGTAAAATTTATATCAAGAGGTCAGTATTGTAGGCTAGACTTAAAATAATTCACTCTTGCCTACAGACAGATTCTCCTCTTTGCCTTGAGCTCTTTCTCATCTCCTTATTTTATCTTTTCAATTTTTATTTGTACTTACCTGTACCTGCTTGGAGGCCAGAGGATGGCATTGCAATGCTTGGAGCTGGAGCTGCAGGCTGGTATAGGTGCTGTGAATAGAATTCTGGTCCTCCAAAAGAGCAGCACTCACTGTAAACCATCCCTCTCCTTTTCAGCATGCTTAGTCTTCTGGCAAGGGTCTCTTACCTGCTTGGATAGGTCTATTCCTAGGTTATAATGCAGGCTAGATTAAAACTCTCAGCGATATCCCTGCCTTAGCCTCAGGGTCACAGGCAAGCACAATTCCGCCAACCTTTCACTGTTCTTGTTGCTGTCTGTTTTGCAGTGCTTGACATTGCATTTGCTAACCAAGCCCTCTACCGCTAAATTACAACCCCATTTTTTTTTAATCATATAAAGTCTCAGTGTTCCTACCTGACACAGCAAAGGCTCCTATCCCTTAACAGTTAGAGGCAGAAATTGAGATAAACATACACAGAAATAAAATCAGTGAACAAAAATTTAGTGCTCTCCCTCCCCCCCCCTCTCCCATATACAATTGAACAGTTCTCCATCGTTTCTGCCATATTGGTTGGATGACCTGGTCACGAGTAACCTGTCACTCCCCAGAATAGAGCTCTCCTCTGGTTCACAGCTGTAAAGCCAATACATCTGACACTGCCTGGAAACCCTGAGGGAACTGTGAGAAGAATTGCCTGTCTCTGGGTGCCTTGCTTTCTTCCTGGCAATCACAATCTAGCCTTGCCATATTGGACTCACTATATTTGTGTCAGGAGCCATTTGGTTTCATGGACGAACTCTAACTGAATCCAGAAGAGACTGGACAGGGGCTTGTGGACTGATGGACTCTATAAGGCTATGTGTGTTAGAGAAAAGAACACAAGAAATCAGTGCCCTCGGGAACTGAACTAGACATTCAGAACATACGCTCTTCCTTTTTCTGTTTCTTGGTGTTGATATTCTTTTAAATTATGGGGAATCCTTTTCTCTGCTAATCTCACACATGTATCGTTTGACTAGAGGAAGGAAGGCTTGATTTGCCCACTGCAGATCAAGGGCCCATCTCCTGGGCAGCCGGTGTTGGCTAGCAGATGAAGAAGCACTCTGATAATTTATGCTAAATCGAGGTTCTAGCATCCACTGATATGCTTAGGGACCACCATGTGAATGTAGGGAGAGTACAACACTTATAGATGTTTTGCTAGTCTGGAAAAAAAATCATTCCAGCCAGTTGCGGTGTTGCTTACTTGTATTTATAGCACATGAGAGGTTAAGGCAGAAGGCACACAAGTTTGAGACAAGACTGGGCCACATAGTGAGTTCCCAGCCGCCTTGCACTAAACAGTGAGAAGCTGATTCAAAACAAACAAATAACAACAACAGAACTTAAAAAAGACAAAAACAAATTACGTGCACACCATCGACTCTCTTTCTCAAGACTGCACCTAGGGTAATACGTACCTGCTACAGGAAGTGAATCATATCAAAGAAATGTTGTCTTCAATCTGCCTGGTTTGATCACAGCATGACACTTAACAGGGACAGGCTGGCCTCTAGCTGGTGCATGTGCTTTGGGCTTGCCACATTAACACCTACTACGCTTACTTTTTTTTCCCATTTCTTAAGAGGCTCTGAACCTGAGTCATTTGCTCTGTTCCTCAGCCTTTCTCCTCTATTTCAGCTGATGTGTGAAAGAGACTGCACTCAACAAATACTTGCTAAAAGATGGGAGGTTGTAGCCTTCCATGAAGCAAAAATGGAAATGCCAGAGAAGGACATAAAGTTCAGAGGGCTGAAGACAGAGGCTGGAGAGCTAAAGAAACTATAAAAGAAAATTAGGAGTTAAGAAAAAAAAGTACAGGGGATCCAAGATGGCGGCGAGCAGCGTGAACCATGTTTAGAAGCTCCAGTAAATGATTCAGGGAATTTCACGAAATTCTGAACCAGGAACACCAAGCTCCCCACCCCACTACAGCAGGAGTACTCTGCAATTTGAAAGGACCCAAATACAGAAAACCTGCATACCCTGCACACGGGAGGAGTGCAGATGTTCTCGGATCAGAGTGGCAGAGCAGCGGCTAAGCTTTGCAGCTGGAAACCCTTCGGCAGAGGCGACTGACGTGGTGACCGCTGGGAATTGCTACAGGAGAAGGGACTCAGTGCAAGATTTGGTCCCTGCAACCCTAGCTGAACTCAGCGCACGATTTGAGCCCTGTGACCCAAGCTCAACTCAGCATGCTCCTCGTGCCCTGAGAACCAAACTGGACTCAGAGCACGGTTTGGACCCAGAGACTCTAGCTGAGCTTGGTGCACAGTCCCGACCCTGAGACTTTGGCTGGACTCAGCGCACAGATTGGGCCCAGAGTCCCTAGCTGAACTTGGCATGCAGTTCAGCCTCTGAGACTACAGCAGAGCTCGGCACACTGTTTGGGCCCAGAGTCCCTGGCTGAGCTTGGAGCACAGTCGTGGCCTTGAGACTCTGCTGAATTCGGCCGGCGGTTTGGGCTCAGAGACTCTAGCTGAGCTTGGCATGCGATTTGGGCCCAGAGTCCCTGGCTGAACTCGACGGGCGGTGCAGGCCCTGAGACTCTGGCTGAGCTCGGCAGGCGTTTGAGCCCAGAGTCTCTAGCTGAGCTTGGCGAGCAGTTTGGGCTCCAAGACTCTAGCTGAACTCGGGGATCTCAGTGTGCGGTTTGGGCCAGTGACGCTGGTTGGACTCAGTGCTAACTGCACTAAGTGCGTGGATTAGGCCCAGAGACCCATTTGGGTCCAGAGAAGCGACCTGGATCAGTGTGTGTGCAGTTTGGGCCCCGTGACACTAACCTGGACTCTGCGAGCGGTCTGGTTCCTGAAACACTACTGGGAACCACAGACCAGATGCTCCGGGACTAAGGAAATCTCGGGGAGACAGGGAGTAGAGTGGCCAGGAGACCCCCCCACCTCTGCCTGACCTGCTTCAGTCCCTGGAGAGCTCCAGTGCCACATCGGGACACAAAAGGCTGTGGACACTTTGGCCTGACCCAACACACATTCAGAGACCCAGGACGATTACAAGACACACAGTACGGGGGAGCTAGGGATCATATAAACAAACTGAAAATAAAAACAACATGATCATGTCTTTAGATGCAGAGAAAGCATTTGATAAAATTCAACGCCCATTCATGTTTAAAGTTTTGGAGAGATCAGGGATACAAGGCACAGACTTCAACATAATAAAGGCTATATAGAACAAGCCAATAGCCAAAATCAAATTAAATGATGAGATACTTAAGGAAATTCCTCTAAAATCAGGAACAAGGCAAGGCTGCCCACTCTCTCCATATCTCTTCAATATAGTACTGGAAGTTCTAGCCAGCACAATAAGAAAACAAAAGGAGATCAAGGGGATCCAAATGGGAAAGGACGAAGTCAAATTATCCCTATTTATAGATGATATGATAGTGTACATAAGTGACCCCCAAAATTCCACCAGATAACTCCTACAGCTGATAAACACCTTCAGCAAATTGGCTGGATACAAAATTAACTCAAAAAAGTCTGTAGCCTTCCTATATACAAATGACAATCACGCAGAGGAAGAAATTAGGAAAACTACACCCTTCATGTTAGCCACAGCAATATAAAATATTTAGGAATTACTCTAACAAAGCAAGTGAAAGACTTCTTTGAAAAAATTTTCAAAACTCTGAAGAAGGAGATTGAAGATGGAATGATCTTCCTTGCTCGTGGATCAGGAGAATTAGCATAATAAAAATGGCCATCTTACCAAAAGCAATTTACAGATTCAATGAAATCCCTATCAGAATACCTACACAACTTTTTAAAGGCATTGAAAGTTAAATCCTGAACTTCATATGGAAAAACAAAAAACCCAGAATAGCTAAAGCAATTTTGTACAATAAAAGATCCTCTGGAGGAATCTCCATACCTGATCTCAAGCTGTACTATAAAGCAATCGTAATTAAAACAACATGGTACTGGCACAGCAATAGGCTGGTTGATCAGTGGAATGGAATCAAAGACCCAGATATGAATCCATACACATATGGTCACTTGATTTTTGACAAAGAAGCCAAATCTATTCAATGGAAAAAGAATAGCATCTTCAACAAATGGTGCTGGTCTAACTGGATGTCTATGTGTAAAAAAAAAAAAAAAAAATGCAATTGGACCCATATTTGTCACCCTCACAAAACTCAAATCCAAGTGTATCAAAGACCTCAACATAAAACCAGAGACACTAAGTCAGTTAGAAGAAAAGTGTGGAAGAGCCCTGGAACACATTGGCACAGGAAACAACTTCCTGAACCCAGCCCAGGCCTTAAGGTCAACAATTAATAAATGGGACCTCATGAGGCTGAGAAGCTTCTGTAAGGCAGGAGACACTGTCAAGAGAACAAAGCGACAGCCTACAGATTGGGAAAAGATCTTCACTGACCCTACATCTGACAAAGATCTAATATCCAAAATATATTTTAAAAACTCAAGAAATTAAACACCACCAAACCAAATAATCCAATTGAGAAATGGGGCTCAGAACTAAACAGAGAATTCTCAACAGAGGAATAGCAAATGGCTGAGAAACACTTAAAGAAATGCTCAACGTCCTTAGTCATCAGAGAAATGCAAATCAAAACGACTCTGAGATTCCATCTTACACCCATCAGAATGGCTAAGATAAAAAAATTCAAGTGACACCACATGCTGGAGAGGATGTGGAGAGAAAGGAACACTCCTTCATTGCTGGTGGGAATGCAAACTAGTACAGCCACTTTAGAAATCTGTCTGGTGCTATATCAGAAAACTCGGAATAGGGCTTCCTCAAGACCCAGCTATTCCACTCCTTGGAATATACCCAGAAGATGCTCCAGCACACAACAAGAAAATTTGCTCAACCATGTTCATAGCAGCCTTATTCATAATAGCCAGATCATGGAAACAGCCTAAGTGTCCCTCAATAGAAGAATGGATAAAGAAACTGTGGTACATATACACTATGGAATACTACTCAGCTATTAAAAACAAGGAATTCCTGAAATTTGTGGACAAATGGATTGAGCTAGAAATGATCAGAATGAGTGAGTTAATCCAGAAGCAGAAAGACTCAAATGGTATATACTCACTTATATCTGGACACTAGCCCAAGGGGCATGTCCCACGAAAGCCTTCACTTAGCAGGAAACTGGGACAGAGGGGAGGACATCCTGTTGGGACTCTAGGTGAGAGATGCATGGGAAATTGGGAAATAGAAGGATCCAGAGTGTCCTAGAGACTTACAAGAAGAACATTATGATGGGCAGATCTGGGCCCAGGGGTCCCGTTCCAGCTATGGCATGAGCGAAGGACAATATGTGCAGTAAACTTCGAACCCTACCCAGATCTACCCAATGGACAGGACATTCTCCACAGTTGAGTGGAGAGTGGGGTCTGACTTTCACATGAACTCTGATGCCCCATATTTGACCACGTCCCCTGGGTGGGAGGCCTGGTGGCACTCAGAGGAAGGATAGCAGGTTACCAAGAAGAGACTTAATACCCTATGAGCATATACAGGGGGAGGTGGTTCCCCTCAATCAGAATCATATGGGAGGGGAGTAAGGGGAAAATGGGAGGGAGGGAGCAATGAGAGGATACAAGCAATGGGATAACAATTGAGATGTAATATGAATAAATTAATAAAATATATTTTTAAAAAAGAAAAAAGTATGGAATGGTGTTGTGGGGAGTGGAGAGATTTGAACATAGTGGGGTGCTGCCTTTGGCATCCCTAGACTTTCAAATCGATCTGGGCACTTCTTTTCCCAGCTCTCCATTCAGTGATTGCACATAAGTAACTGGAAATTACCTATGGTCAGAGCAGTACACCATGAAGGTTAGGATCACCACTTAGAGGGTCTCTTCCACCAGAAAGTTGAATATTAATCATTTGTCGTGCAACTACATGGAAACCAGAGGAGAACAGGGATGTGCCTCTAAAGGAGGTATTGAATTTATAACCTGAGTAATAAAGAGATTAAAGAGTGAAAGACACAGTTGAGTGTGGCCCTGCCTGCCTGTAATCTCAGCACTCCAGAGGCAGAGGGAAAAGGGTGGCTGCAAGTTCAAGACCAACCTAGTCTACAAAGAGCATTCCAGGCCAGCCAAACTACAAAGCAGCACTGTATACACCTATTCATCTGCCACAGAACGATTGTGAAAGAGGAAAATACACAACAAGACTTGCTCTATCGCTACAGGTTGCCATCTTCAAAAGAGCTTCACATGGCAAAACTTGCAGAAGACAGCAAACACAGTTGTCCTTTATCAGTGTCTTAGCCTACTACATTGGGCTGGCACTGTGCCAGGCCCAATCTCAGCTGCATTCCAACAGAACCAGGTATGACAGCGGCGGCAGCTCTGCTTTAAATCCCAGCCAGTGGCTCATACACCCCACATGGTACAAACCTACTTCCTCATACCTCTTGGCACACCAGCCGGTTGAATTGTTGACATTAGCAGACTTCCAAAAACAAGGTTGCCAAACCTAGCACATATTTCTTTACTGTCTAGATTATTCTAGGTGTGGGCCTGCCTAACAGCTGAAGTACAAACTAAACAGAATTTTATATTGTCTCCCAGTCTGTCTCACACACATTCGCTTCCTCTCTTGATCTTGCAATTGTGCTCTCTCTCTCTCTCTCTCTCTCTCTCTCTCTCTCTCTCTCGCTCCTCCCTCTCTCTCTCTCTCCTCTCTCTCTCTCTGCTCTCTCTCTCTCTCTCTCTCTCTCTCTCTCTCTCTCTCTCTCTCTGTGTGTGTGTGTGTGTGTGTGTGTGTGTGTGTGTGTCTTTCTGCCTGTCTCTTTCTCTCTTTCTCTCTGTTTCTGTCTCTCTGTCTCTGTCTCTCTCTTTCTCTCTCTCTCTGTCTCTCTGTTTCTATCTCTCTCTGTGTCTCTGTCTCTCTGTCTCTCTCTCTGTCTCTCTGTTTCTGTCTCTCTATCTCTCTGTCTGTCTCTGTCTCTCTGTCTCTCTCTCTTAAAATTTATTGTTGAAAGAAAGGCAAGGGGCAAGAGTGAGATAGCTCAGTGAGAAAAGGTGCTTGCTGCCAGGCATGATGACCTGAATTTGATCCCTCAGAACCCTCATGGCTGATTGTGATGTTGGTTGTCTTCTGACCTACATATGCATTCCAACACACACACACACACACACACACACACACACACACACACGGAAGGAGAACTGGTGCCATGCACCAATTGTTATACGCTGACTTACGCTGCAATCCTAGGAAGTGGGAGTGGGATACAGAAACACATGGCTCTGAATATCAAGGCTATCCTCAGCTACAAACAAGTGTGAGGCTAGCCTGAGGTACGTGGAACCGTGCCTCAAAACATCATGCAGAGGAGGGAGGGAGGGAAGGAGGGACTAGGTTTATAGCTTAGTGCTTGCAGTAAAGCTGAAAACAAAGGTTGGGTTATAAAGAAGGGTAAGATTGAAGTGGTAACTTTGGGCATGCTGGGTATGAGATAACCAGGCTGACCAGACAAGAGGGATAGCAAGGCTGTGACCCAGGGTTGGCAGGCTGACTGGTTCCCACCCACCCCCATGAAGAATGGGCAAAGGGCACTGTTGCCCTTCCTTATAAACGTGCTTCTAATAAAGCCAGCTGTAACCAACTAATGCTCACAACTTCTGAAAAGCTTCCCCCTATTTCAGGAAAGAGGCTTCCTCAGGTCACACCATAGAGGAGGAGAAAACTGAGAGGAAGCAATCGCAACCAGAGCTACATGTAGGTGTCTGTGGTAGGAGCTCACTACATGGTAAAACCACACGTTGGTCAGGTAAACACAAGAAGAGAGAGCATCAAGTAATTAACAGCTGGCAGCCCCCTGTGTGGGTTAAGTAAGACGGGTGACATCTGCAAGGATAGCATGATTGGCATTGGTGCTGCTGGTCTAGGTGTGCCCACTCCCTTAGTAAATGTGGCAATACCTGATCTTCTCTGTGGCTGGGCCTGGGGGAGGACATGCACAGACCATGTGGGCTCAGCTGGTGCAGTACTCCAGAGAACTAACCAGTATCAACAGAGATCATCTCGTTGTCATGCAGCTTCTGTCCTAAGTCCCATAAAAAGCCCTAGACAAACAGCTTGGGGTTTTGGTGGTGGTGATGGTGGGGGTGCTGGTGGTGCTGGTGGGGGTGCTGGTGGGGGTGCTGGTGGTGGTGGGTTTTCTCTCCTTTCGTGGGAAGGCTTTCTCCTTCAAGCTTTCTCTCTAAAATAGAAATTCTCTTTTAAACTCATTGCTCCACTGCCCTTGACTTTGAGTCTTCGAATTCTCAGGACAAGGATCCAGAGCTGAGGTATGGACTCAGTTGAATCACTGTGTGACCTTGGTAGCACCATTCCCTAACTCTTGTGTTATGCACACTTGAAATGAGACCCTTCCTTTTCAAGGATGCACGTACGTGCGTGCGCGCGCACGCACACGCACACACACACACACACACACACAAACCTGGTTTCAGTAAAGAGGCAGGCATGTGAGAAGGTCTGGGTTGACGACACATGCTTTTGAGCAGGAAGGATCCCCTCTGAAAAGTAAGCTGCGTTCTTTCCAAGTTTCTCAAGTGGAAACTATAGAATGTCAGTGGTGGTGGCACAGTCCCTTTGGATGAACAGACCAAGTAACTTGGCTGTGAAAGTTTCATATTTGTGAAAGAGTAAGTGCCTCCATAGACAGGCTCCTGCAAACCTGTTGTCATCAGAGCAGCCCAAGTGCCTGCTTCCTGTTTCCTTGGTTTCTGATACCTAACAGCCATTTCACTCTGGCCCCTCTCCTGTCTTTCATTTCTCTCCCTCATTAATAAACTTAGAGAGAGAGAGAGAGAGAGAGAGAGAGAGAGAGAGAGAGAGAGAGAGAGAGAGAGAGAGAGAGAGAGAGAGAGAGAGAGAGAGAGGGAGATTGCAAGATCAAAATCAAGAGAGAGAGAGAATCTGTGAGAGAGCGATTGGGGGATGATATAAAATCCGTTTCAGTTTATACTTTTACTGTTAGGCAGGCCCACACCTAGACGGTAAAGAAAATTATGCCAGACTTAGCCTCCTCCATGCTGTTATTATAGTCATGAGCCATCACACCTATTTTTTTCTCGGCTATGAAAGTAAATCATTCATTAAAAAAAGTCATAAGGGAAATATCTGTGAATGAAAATATAATTAAATTGCATCAATAGATCATAATTACTTCAAAAATTTATAAAACAAAACTATGCTCAGTTGTATTTTTAAAAATTAAGTTGAGTACATAGCGCTATTCTTCAAAATTCTTCCTGACCATCAGTCTGCATGAGAGAAATATGCCGCCCGTTTTTTGCTGCATGTGGGACTCCCTTTAGACTCACACACAATGGAGTACACATGACTGCCTCCCGAGTCTGGGTATACTTCACGACTTATGACCACGCATAAGAAGTAGAAGCTTGAAGCGTGCACTTTGGGCCGGACTTCTGCCAATATGAGGAGAACCAGGTGACTTAAACAGAAGAAAGAAAGAGATGCATGGGGCAACCTGGGTCCGCGTTACAACTGGAACCAAGACCAGACCAGCCCCTCTCAGGTCATGCGCTAACACTTGAGGGAGGACTGTGTGAAGCCGCCGAGTGTGGAAGGGCCTTGTTACTCAGCACAATTGTAACAATTGCTGCTGACCCCAACAGTAAAGGCAAAAGAAATCAACCAAATGCTGCAGACAGTCCACAAGGACCGTGACAGGTATGAACTAGAAGGCTTGGGCTGTCTTGAAAGGAAACCCATATCGTAATCACCTACAACAATACCTCGACGCCTTCATGTTGCTTCTCATTCTGTCATGCTCAGTGTGTGTTTGTAAGCTGAAGGGAGAATACAAAATCAAATCCTTATAAAGTCAGATTCTTAAAACCTGAATAGTTGTATGTCATTGTGTGGAGATCATAGCAAAACATTCAGAGTCCTCATCTCTGATGTAGATATTCTGGGTGCTTGTCTATCTTTCTTTCTTTCTTTTTTAGTATTTCAGTAATGACATAGATTACTGGCTATTTTTGTTTCTATGTTTGTTTTTGTCTTTTGAGTCAGAGTTTCTCTATCTAGCCTTGGCTGCTTTAGAACTTATTCTGTAGACCAAGCTGGCCTCGAACTCACAGAGATCTACCTGCCTCTGCCTCCTGAGTGCTGGGACTATAGGCAGTGAGTCTTAAAATGATACATACATCAAGTTTTATTGGCTAGCTCTTTTCCTTTTCTGGAAGGCTTGAGGTTTGAACTTGCAGCCTCCTGGATGCTAGGCAAATGCTATACCACTTAGCTACAGGCCTAACCTCAGCTGGCTGAATTTTAAAACAATTTAATAGGGCAGGAGAGGGAGGGAGGGAGGGTGGGAATGGGAAGATACAAGCAAGGGATATCAATTGGGATGTAAGATGAATAAATTATAATAAATAAATAAGAAACTAACTGCCTAATTTCCAAATAATAGAATTTAAAAATATTTTTTATAATTTTAAAAGTTATATATATTTATATTATTACACATATATACAATAAACTACCTACAGCAAGAAGAACCATGAAACAATCAGGAATTATATAAAGGTTACATTCTTAGCATTTTGGCTATTTGTATTTGGCAGCCTTGAAGAAAACATCTTTCCTATCTTAATGTGTCTAATACTCGAAATGCAAATGATGACTTCTTTCTCCTGATGAGAATGTCAGAACACAAGGAAAGATGAGTGCAGGTGCCCTCAAACGCAAGAGGCCTTCAATCCCCTGGGGCTTGAGTGACAGATACAGCTGTGAGCTGCCCAACCTGGACTGTGTGATCAGAACTTGGATTCCTTGGATGAGCAGCAAGTGCAGGCCACTGCTGAGCCATCTCTGCAGCCATTGGCCATGCTTCTTGACTGCACATGACTAAAGAGATTATGTGTAGGAGAGAAAACCTAGAGCCCCACTCTTTCCATATTCTCTTTCTAGTGCTACGGTTACGTTTTCATTCTGTTCAACAAAACGTAGGGACTAAACGCCAAGGAAACAAACTTCAGTAGATGGGGGAAGGGTTCTCTGTATCTCAGAGGAATTGTGGGAATGTGATACTGTCTACGTTTTTGTGCTTTTGAGATGGATTCTTACTTACCTGCGCTGGCTTTGAACTTTCAGTTCCGTTTCCTGCCTCAACCTCCGGACTACAGAGATCCTAGGAGCACAACAGCACACCAGCCTGGTTTGTGAGTTCTGTTTACACTGGCACTTATTAACCGTGAAATGTGAATTGCGTAATCCAAGGGGCTCATTTCCAGGAAGGGAAGGTTAGAGCAGTTGTCCTTAAGGTAAGATGCAAATGAGGAAGCCGGGGCCTGAGAAGGAACACCTAGGGACAGAAGCAAGGGTGTCATTTGCCTGCCAGGCCCAAGGCCCTTCCAGTGGTACTATTTGTTCCATAGTCAAAATTTAAAAAGAGAAGAGACTCCAAAGGGCTTTTGTCGAGCTCAAACACTTGGATACCTTAATGACAAACAATATAAGTTTGTCTATGTGGCACTTGCTTTTTTCGTTTTGTTGTTTTTGAAAAAGAGTCTTGCTATGGGAACCAGGCTGTATGCAAACTCACAATCCGCCACTCTTAGTTTTTCAAGTGCTGAGCCATAAAGCATTTTTAAAATAATCTAAAATTGGAGCTGGAGAGATGGCTCAGTGGTTCTTGCAGAGGACTGAAGTTTGGTTTACAGCATCCACATGGCAGCTCACAACCAACTGTGACTTCAGTGCCCAGGATCTGATGGTTGTACACACACATGGTTCACATACAAACACATATACACACACATTCACACACATACACATATTCACACACACACAGGTGCAAATAAATACACATAAAATAAAATAATAAAATCCATTGTAAAAAAAAAGTTAAAGTCTAAATATAAAAAAAGGTCACAATTACTACCAAGAAATGAATTAAAAATAATTAGGTAAGTTTTATTGGTAGCAAATTAGAAGATCAGCTTAAAATTCTATTTTTAATATTTTTTCCTTTTATTAAAAACAGATTTTTTTCTCACATGACATATCCCCTCCCTCTACCACTCCCAGTTCTTCCTCATCTCACCTCCCATCTGGATCCACCCCCTTTCTGTGTCTCACTGGTTTCTATAGATAGTAATAAAATGAAATATAAAACAAAACTAACATATAAGAATTGGACAAAACAAACAAACAGAAGGAAAAAAGTCCAAGGGAAGAGGTACAAGAAACAGAGAATTCAAGAATTCCATAAAAGCACTAAACTAGACATCATAATATATGTAAAAAAGATCTATAGGATAAAAAGAAAGAATATATATTCATATACATATGAATCTATATCTATATATATTCATACACACACACACCTGACACAACATTCTGAGACAAGAAACCTCTAAGAATGCAGCTGGGTTAGCTTTCTGTTGCCCATCCACTGCTGGGCAAGCAGCCTACCCTTAAGAGTGACTTGTTTCCCCAGTGAGACTCCCTTGGAGGAAAGTATGTTTACATTTCCAAGTGCCGTCATCTGGGGACTTCTTCTGGCTTAGGGATGGGGGCATGTGTTCACTTTTCAGCTCTAGGACTGACCCCCATCTGGTGCAGCCCCATGCAGGCCCTGCGAATAATTTCAGTCTCTGAATTCACAGTACATTGGCCATGCTGTGTATTAAAAGGTCTTGTTTATTTGGTGTTCTGTGGGGGCTGTGGAGCTGAGGAACAGGGGTGGTGGTGGGGTTTGGGGTGCAGGCCAGAGCAAGAGTGGGGTCTAGGTGTGTTCAAACCCCAGAAATCTTGTCCCCAGGATAGCCTTGAACTGTCACCTTTGCCCCCTGCTGCCCCTCAGGAGGTCACCTAGCCTGGTAGCTAGCTAAAGTCCTCTCCCACTGTAAGGTCATGTCCCAGCAGCACCTGGGATTCCTCCTTATTCAGATGATGCACTCCCCCACACCCTGGCATGCTCTTCCTGAAAACCCCTACCCACCCCCCGAAGGTTTTTGTTACCCCCATTACAGGAGCTGTCTCACCGCTGCCTGAGGTCTCTTTCATCCCTGGCCGTTCCTGCCTCACTTCCCCTCTCGTCCGATGCAGGAGGAAGCTTCTCTGATGAAGGCTGTGCGAGGTTATTGATTTACGGGTACAGTAGAACGTCATTAGGAGTCATTTCATCCTCATGTTTTCGTTTGGTATTTTGTATTTGTTTGTTTGTGTTTTGGAACAGTGGTATTTGGTTTTCTGCTAGGCTCCTAAGCTATTTAATCTCATGTTCTTGGTTACCCAAGCCGTGGTAGGTATGGGTTTCATCTCATGGAGTGAGCCTTAACTCAAACCAGAGTTGTGTTGGCAAAGGCTTTGAGCAGCCACTGCCCTATCGTATCTCGCAGGCAGGACACCACTGTAAAGCAAGTCGTTTGTGGCTGGGCTGGTGTTTATGTTTCTTTTTTGGTAGCACTCAGAGTCCCTTCCTGTACCTAAGACCTTAGAATATAGGAGTGAAGGCTCCAGGTAGTCACCAGTTTGAGTCTCCATGTTCAGTGAGTTGTGTAGGTGTTGTCCTCAGCAATGAAGCCTTCCTGACAGTTTGTGGAGGGCAACCTACAGCTTTGTCAACAGCCAAGGTTGTCTGGGGCTCCTGGGACCCTCTGGCCAACACACTCAATTAGATGTAACCTAATCCTGGTACCGGAAGCTGCATTTAGTGACAGGAGGTGGCTCGTTAGGATTCCGTCTCCTCTATTATTTGGCAATTTCATTTAGATAATAAATGTGTGTGTTTTAGGAAGTTTCTACTTTATTAGGTTTCAATACTACTCCTTAAGTGGCCTTTACTTTTACTTGTCTCTCCTCATATTCCCTCCTTTGCCCCCCCCCTTCAGCATTCGATGCCCCCATTGCAGCCCCACCCACACACCCACACCTGTCTGTTCTACTTCCCCTCCCTGTGGAGATCTCTCCTTCTACTCCCTTACACTGTATCTAACCTTTGGTTCTACAGACTGTACTTTGGTTCTCATTGACTTAACAACTAATATCCACATATAAGCAAATACAAACCATTTCTGTCTTTCTGGGTCTGGGTTACCTCATTCAGGATTTTTGTTTGTTTGGTTTGGTTTTGTTTATTTGGTTTTTTTTTGTTTGTTTGTTTGTTTTGTTCTGTTTTGTTTTGTTGTTCTATCCATTTACCTGCAAGTTTCATATTTTCATTTCTTTTTTTAGCAGCTGAATAATACTCCATTGTGTACATGGACCATGTTTTCTCTACCCATTCTTTTGTAGAGGGATATCTAGGTTGTTTCAGGTTTCTCACTACTATCAATCCAGCAGCAGTGAACGCGGTTGAGGAAGTGTCTCTGTGCTAGGATGAAGTGTCCTTTAGGTATATGCCCAAGAGTGGGAAAGCTGGACCTTGAGGTAGAACAATTTCCATCAACGGACTCACCACACTGATTTCCACAGTAGCTGTAGTTTGCACGACTACAGCAATGAAGGAGTGTTTCCCCTTATTCCACATCCTAGCCAGCATGAGCTATCGCTGGTTCTATTGATTGTAGTGATTCTGACAGGTGTAAAATGAAATCTCAAATAAGTTTTGATTTGCATTTGCCTGATGGCTAAGGATGTAGAGCATTTTTAAAGTGTTTCTTAGCCATTTGAGTTTCCCCATTGGAGAGTTCTGTTTAGACCCCATTTTTAATTGCCTTGTTTTCTTGATATGTAGCTTTTGGTGTTCTTTATATATTTTGGATATCATCCTTCTATCAGGTGTACAGTTGGTAAGAATCTTTTCCAATTCTGTAGACTGCCACTTTGTCCAAATGGTGATGTCCTCTGCTGTACAGAAGCTTTTCCGTTTCATGAGGTCCCATTTATTGATTGTTAACTTTAGTGCCTGTGCTAATGGTGTTCTGTTCAGGAAGTCTCCTCCTGGGTCAATGAATTCAAGTTATTTCCCCACTTTCTTTTCTATCAAGTTCAGCGTATCTGATTTTGTGTTGAAGTCTTTAATCGGTTTGGAGTTGAGTTTTGTTCAGGATGATACATATGGATCTATCTAGATTCTTCTACATGCAGCCACACAGTTTGACCAGCACCGTGTGTGAAGATGCTTCCATTTCTAGTGTGTATTTCTGGATTCTTTATTTTAAAAAATCAAGTCTCTATAGGTGTGTGGATTTATGTTTGGTTCTTCAATCCAATATCACTAATCAATGAGCCTGTTTTTTGTGCCAATATCATGCTGTTTTTATTTTTATACCTCTGTAGTACAACTTGAAATTATAGATGACAATACTTACAGAAATTATTTTATTATTAGGGATTGTTTTAGCTACCCTGTTTTGTTTGGGTGTGGAAGTGGATTTTTGTGTGTGTGTGTGTGTGTGTGTGTGTGTGTGTGTGTGTGTGCGCACATACACATGGGCGCATGTATGCTTCCATATGAAGCTGAAAACTGTCCTTTCAAGATCTATGAAGAATTATGTTGGAATTTTCGTGGGGATTGCATTGAATCTATAAATTGCTTCTTGTAACATTGCCATTTTTACTATATTAATTTTACTGATCTCTGAACATAGGAGATCCTTCCATCTTCCAATATTTTCTTCAATTTCTTTCCTCAGTGTCTTAAAATTTTTATTATATAAATCTTTTACATGCTTGGTTAGAATTACCCCAATATATTTTATATTATGAGAGGCAACTATGAAAGGTTTTCATTTAAAATTCTTTATTAAATTAATTTCATTTTGTGTGTGTGTGTGTGTGCACATGAGCACGTAGGCATGTATACACATGTGGGGGAGATAGATGCACACACACAGACACTGGAAAGCCATGGTATATGTGATGATCAGGGTACAACTTGTAGGATTTGACCCATCTCAGGGGTCAAGCTCAGGTCTTTAGCCTTGGTGGCAATAACTTTACCCAATGAGTCATCTCACAGGCCTAAATCAGGTTTTCTTTTAAAAATTAAATGTATTGGTTTAGTTTGTGTGTATAGGGGTGTGCGAGGGTGTGTGTGCCCTGATGCGCATGTGGAAGTTAGGGGACAACTTTCTGGAGTTGGTTGCCACCTCCTGCTGCTTTACAGATCCTGGAGATCAAACTCAGGTAGGCAGGCTGGGCAGCAAGTTGAATAAGATTCTAATGAAAAATGAAAGCTTTATAAAATCCCAACACAGAGACTGCAGCCCAGATGCTTCCGATAGTTGAGCTGACTGTTCATTCTTTAAAGGCAGCTATTTTTTTTTTTATTTGAATTGCATTACCTTTAATTCTGTAAATTGGATGTCATACAGCAGGCGGCAAACCGCTGTGAGTAATTACAATGTTCACTGCTGAGTTATGTGCCTTCATCCTGAAAGCTAGGCCACGGCTTGGGCAAGCTGTACAACCAGGTCTCCAGGCGCTGCCTCTTCTTCAGGGAATCTCAGCAACTCTCCTGAGGGTTGAATGCATCTCTAATCACTTACGGGTTCACTCGAGACCTGTTGGAGACATGAGTACCTTAGCTCAGCAGCTAAGGGAACACCTAAAGGGCTGTAGCAGGAGACGTTTCAGGCAGAAGAAGATGAAGGAAGCTGTAGAAGCTAACGAAGACTCAGGCACTGCTAGCTCTCTGCAGCGGCCTGAGGTCTCTGTTAGACTTTACTGTAGACCACAGCGCAGAAGTGCAACCCCACATTTGGCTGGCTGTGAAGGTGGGCCTGAAAAGATGCATGCATTCGGGACCTACTTACATACCTTTTGGATGTGCGCCAGGTTTAGTGTTTAGCGAATTGTTGTTTGTTGTTGGTTTATGCGTTTGTTTGTTGGTGGTTGTTTGTTTTCCTTCCTTCCTCTCTCTCCTCTTTCCCCTCTTCCATGCCCACCCCCCACATTTCTCTCTGGCAGGGTCTTGCTATGTTGGTTAAACTGGCTTTGCAGCAATCCTCCTGCCTCTACTTCTCAGCTACCAGTTTTATAGCCATGCATTCTTACATCCTGCCTCCATATTTGCTTAATAGAAATCATCTCCAGGTTTTGAAAAGTACAGAAATCTTAGCGTAACTGTAATATAAAATGTTTTAAACACTAAAAATGTAAATACTTTCTTTTCAGAAATCTTTTATCTTCTGTCCTTGGGGAAACAGATCCATGTGAAGATCTCTCAGCTACAGATAGAGGTGTGTCTTGGGTGTATGTTAAATATTTATGCATGTTATATGTCTTATGTATAATATACATATGTATCGATAAAAATAGAATATTCTGGCTATACAAGTCTAAAGTTTACTTAAGATATGCTTGGACTTGTGCAAATAGACACATGTGAGATTTAGAACCATCCGATTGAAGAAACATCATTTTGTCAGGTGAACAAATGTTGGGACTCTGGTCTCAGCTCCTCTGATTTCACCACTGGAGACTGAAGTGGGAATACACGCAGTAGGCAGTGTGATCTCACCACTGGAGACTGGAGTGGGAATACACGCAGTAGGCAGTGTGATCTCACCACTGGAGACTGGAGTGGGAATACACGCAGTAGGCAGTGTGATCTCACCACTGGAGACTGGAGTGGGAATACACGCAGTAGGCAGTGTGATCTCACCACTGGAGACTGGAGTGGGAATACACGCAGTAGGCATTGTGATCTCACCACTGGAGACTGAAGTGGGAATACACGCAGTAGGCAGTGTGCTGCCCCCTAAAGCCTCAGTGTTTCCCATGCAGTCCTCAACAAACCTCACAATTCGTCCTCACACTTAAGTGGAACAATCTCCGTGTCCAGGATTTGCTCGTGGCAATCAATGCATGGGGACTTGAGTTTGATCCTCAGGAGCCATTTAAAACCTGGACATGGTGGTACATGCACCTGTAACCCTGACACTGCTGTGTAGATACAAGTACACCTGGGACCCTCTGGCCAGCTAGTGTAGCAAAAACGGTGAGCTCCATATCCAGTAAAGAGATTTGCCTCAAAAAACAAGATAAGGTGCAGAGCAATAGAGGAAGAAACCTGAACACTGGTGTGCATGCACCCGCATGTGACCTGAGTATCTATTTGCATTATTTTGGGTTGTCTGTGAGTGCCATAAGCATGTGCATGCAAGTGCATACTATGATGTACCATGTGCAGGTCAGAGGACAGCTTATAGGAGTCATTTCTCCCGCTTCACCATATGAGTTCCAGAAGACCAAACTCAGGTCATCAGGCTTGGCTGCAAGTGCCTTTACCCACTGAGCCATTTTCCTGGCCCTACCTCGAATTTTCAAATGCCGAGTGCACAGAAGCTTACATGTCTGGCTTTCACAGTAAATACATTTACCACACACACACACAAAAAATTTAGTAATTTGTGGAACTACTGAAATGGCTGAGAAGCTAGACCTGAAACGAATTTGCCAGGAAATGCACCCCAAACCTAGTGAGGAAACCACCCCACCGCGAGTGAGAAGTAAGCAGCCTGCAGAGCGGCAACTGTGAGGCTTGCTCAATCCTGAGCCAACTGCTAAACCACCCTTTCCACTCCCACTTGGTCTCCAGACAACAGATACTTTAGCAGCTGTTACACTGCCTGCACGAGAAACAGAGAAAGCATAACTGGATCTGTTTCATTTTTATTAATTCCCAAGTCAAAATTCAGCACTGGCAAACAGATTGACAAAAATGAAATCATATGTTTGTACCCTAGCTGCAAAGGAGGCCGGGGAAGCAAGCATTTGGCATTTTAGCTTCTAAAGCAGGCGGTGCTTGCTAAACTGGTGCACTAGGGAAATCCTCAGAAAGGAAAAAGTCACAAATGAAAACAGATATTCTTGCTTTGGTTTGCTTGATAGCGATACAGGCCTTTCCTTTTAAAATTAAACATAAGAGGCCCAAATTTTCTCCTAACAGAACGAAATCATTTTCCCCCTAGTAACTGAAACATCAACTCCAAAGTCAAGAACTCTGAGCTTGTCAGCACATGCCAGGAGAAGTGGGAGCTGCAGGGAAATCTGAGGCCAGCCAAGCCACATGAGACCCTGACTCAAAAAAACCAGCACCAAGGAAGCTAAACTTTCTGGAGCATGTTCATTTCTCTAAGTTCATCGCTAAAGGAAGCTAAACTTTCTGGAGCATGTTCATTTCTCTAAGTTCATCACTAAAGGAAGCTAAACTTTCTGGAGCATGTTCATTTCTCTAAGTTCATCGCTAAAGGAAGCTAAACTTTCTGGAGCATGTTCATTTCTCTAAGTTCATTGCTAAAGGAAGCTAAACTTTCTGGAGCATGTTCATTTCTCTAAGTTCATCGCTACGCTACCTTGACGTTCTAGCACGTATTCTGTAAGATGAAGTTAACCCTTCCTAATGTGACTTGTATAACATAGATGGACAAAAAAAGAGAGGACGAAAGACGGGAAATAGTGGACTCCGTAACTATATGCAGGATGACACACAAGCACAAATGTATTTCTTTTCTTCTCTCTTGCCTGCTGGGTGGTTTGCCACAAGTGGCCATTTTTCTCCAGCTAACACTTCCGCTCATCAGAGCTGCATCTGGTGGGAGAACCAAATTCTTACTAGTGTGTTGATAACCTATTGATATAAGCCTGCTGCGGCCATTGTTAATTTATTCCTTTAAAGAAGCACAAACAAATAGATGTCCGGTGAGATCCCTCAGTTATGATGACCTGAATTCAGTCCCCAGAACCCATATGGTAAAGAGAACTGATATCTGCACGACGTCCTCTGACCTCTACATGCACACTGTGGCAACGGCATGCCAATGGGCAAGCAGACATACAGACACAGGCATGCGCAAATGAATAAATCTACTGAAAATGGGGAAAATCACAGCTGGCCTTGAATTCCTAATTCTTCTCTCTCCGTCTCCCAAGGGCTGGGATTACAGGGTTTGCCACCACGCCCATTTGGAGACTCTCTGTGTCTGTGTCTGTGTCTGTGTCTGTGTCTGTGTCTGTGTCTGTGTCTGTCTCTGTCTCCTCCCCCCCCCCTCACACACACACAGACACACACATACACACACACATACATTTAAGTATTATACTTTGTATTAGAAAATATACAGCACAGGTTCATGTGTTCAGAAATGTTGGCCCTTTGAACTCAGAGGTTATAAAACAAATACTATTAAAAGGACTTGAAGTCGGAAGGGAATATGGGATGGAGGGTCCCAGAGGAGTTGGTGAGTGGGCTGGAGCTGAATATGGTCAAAACACATTGTTGCATTACGAAGCTCTCAAAAATAAATAAAATATGTTATTTCTCTTTAAAAAGTCTTGGGCCCTGTCTGGTGAGGACGTGGTGGAAATCTCAGGTGATAAAGGAAGCAATTCACTGGGGATGGGGGTTGGTGAACTTTTGGGGGTTCAACCTAGATCCTCCCTCACTCTGCTCCCCGTGTCCCATGGCGTGAGCTGCCTTGCTCCACCATATACTCTTCCTCTCCACTCCAATGAAGACAATCAAAAGTAAATGTTTACAGTTAGTATGCAGCCTCATATTTCGTCCGTGAGGGAATTCTAGAACTATCAATAAATCTGACAAACGTGGAGTGACTCACTCATCTAAGATCTGTGTGTCTGTGAGCTTGGTCTCCGTGGCTGGCACGTTGAACTCTTGATAATTTTGATCATCAGTCTTCTGAGCAGGCGACGCCAAGCCTAATGATGGAGGATGATTCACACCTATGGGAACGATTGATAGCTGTGTGGCTGAGTGGTGAGCGTTCACGTGAAGCGTGCATATTTAGCTAGGTGTGGTGCTCTGGATCGTCATTGCAGCACTTAGGAGGCTGAGGAGGAGGGGTAGCCTGTGCTACATATCAGACCCTACCTCAAAAATAAATAAAAGACAGAAACAAAGAAAGGGAGAGCGCAAGTTCGTTGACTCGCTCTCAGTGATCCATTCCCATGGTTCTACTCTGCATCTTGTCACCAGTCCTCCTATTTTATTCCTTCCAACCCCTTAATCATCCAGACAAATTACCAGCTACCATCTGTAACCCTGACCATGGAGTTCTTGGAGGACACTGGGCCGGAGTGTATTATTCTCATCTTCTGAAGGAGTTGGAGAGTTGATTTCCTGGGACCCCTTTATGGCTAGTAGCTTCTGCTGCTGTGTTTTGCTCTGTTGCTGCAATGGCTAGGATCAAACCAAAGATTATTTCTTTAAAAAACAATTTTATTTTGCTCAAAAGAAAGAGAATTTTCCTAAGAACCCTAAGATGTACAGTAGTTCTTTGTCAGAGACTGTGATATACCAAGGCAAACCAGAAGACACAATAATCTGAACCAGCTAGAAATTATTCTTTTGATCTTGGTACCATTGGTACCAACAAAGGGCAACAGCATCACAAGCCACAAAGGAGAGCCTAGGTGAAGACACTGAAGTCTCTAAGATCTAGCAACATCAAAGCTCAAATGTAGTGTTTTGGGTGGCAGAGTATCACAATTTGTCCATCACTTTGGTGGATGTGTTTTGTGTGTCCCATATTGTGAGGACAGAGAATGTATATTAGCGCTGTGGTGGGGAGATGGCTCAGTGGATCAATGACTGCAATGCAAGTGTGAGGACCAGAGGTTCAGATGCCTAGGACCCTCAGAAATGCCATGTGGGTGTGGCCCACCTGTAGTCTCAGCCTTTGGAATTTACTGAGCAAGCTGGCTAGATAGATGAGGAAATAAAGAAGCTCTAGGTTCACGTGAGGGATCGCGCCTTAGTACATAATGTGGAGCTAGCAGAAATAGATTCAAAAAAGCACCTGGTGTTGACCTCTGGTTTCCACATGCCCATACACATGACAACACTCATATGCACATGCACACACATGCAAAGAGTAACACAATATTTTTAATATGTTATGCTAAAAGATAACGTTATACAAGAAAAGGCAACCATTGGGTTATTAAATAATGGGGCGATCAACAGAAACACTACAATAGACACAAATGTGATGCAATTATAACGCAATAAAAGATTAGTCAGAATGAAGTTAATATACCAAGAAAGAACTGTTGAAAATCAGACAAAGCCAGATATGACGGCTTATGCCTGTGATCCCAGCACTTGGGAAGATGACACAAGGAGATTACCCTGAGTTTGGGGACTAACTGAGCTACAGACTATGAGACCCCCTCTCATAAAATCACAACACCAAATCGAATAAAAGCACCACTAACAAACACTGTGTTTAGATGAAACAGTGAGCTTTGCTAATGGGCTGGGGAGGAGGTCAGGAGTGGAGTCTTGCTGACCACATGTGATTGATTCCTGGCACCAGAGATGAGGAAGAGGAGGAGGAGGAAGAAAGGAAAAGGAAGAGGAGGAGACTGTCTTACTAATACCATGGTGTTTGAGAAGAAATCTTAAGCCTCTTTGCCCTCAGGGTTGCTTTGTGTGGCTTAGTGTTGTCTTTAAAACCTAGTGCCTTCCTTCCTTTGCTCAGCCTACCTCACAGGTGGTTTCCTCATGAAGTGCATCCCTTCATGGTTGTAAGTAGCCCCAACATCTCTTTGCACATTTGAGAGGAGGTGGGAGTGGTGGGCAGTGAATCTTCTTCCATTTTTGTAAAGAGCAAACTCTTTCCCAGAAGTTCTCAGCCTACTTCCTCTTCTGTCTTTGAGGTCAGAAGTAGATCTGCCTCTAACGCGATCACGAGCAAAGGAGAAGTGATAAGCGGTTGGGTCAGACCTGTCGTGATTCATCAGCAACTGTGACCAGCTCCTAAATAGTCATAGAGCCCTCCTCAAACAGGACCGAGAAACAGCTCTTGGGCAGACAAAATAGACTCTGCCTCAATTGCAACTGTTTTTTTGTGTGGTAAATATGTTTGCAAACAGCTGAGGGTGGGAAGAACTTATTCTGCCCTCAGTCTCTCTGACATGCCATCTGAAATCATTCTACTGGTGTCCTCTCTAGAAACTAAGTTGGTTGAAGCTAAGTTAGTATTTCAATATAGCTGCTATATGTTATTCTCTTAGTAGTCCTGAAACCCTGCAGACACAGGTACAGGCCAGTCGCGAACTGGTCAAAAGCTTTGCCGTAGTAGAAAACCAGTAAAGGTCATGATAAACAACTCTGTTGCTTGTGACCTTCCAACAGAACCACATATGCAAACCAGACCCCAGACAGAGGAGACGGTACGTTGAAAGATGTGGTAAAAATATTAATAACACTGGTATTATTACTTCCTAGTCATGGTTCTAAAATTTTTTGAGAGATGTCTCTTCCAAAGACATCAATTCCTTGAAGACTTTGGATAAGCAGTGTAGTTGCATGAAACATAACTGAGCACCTACACATTCTTTTCTTTTTTCTTTTTCTTTCTTTCTTCCTTTTTTTTCTGTTACAGTGTGTGCTTTATGGAAACAACAAAGTTAAACCTAGTTGGGCATGGTGGCACACACAAGTTAGGAATACCAGGAAACTAGAGAGTGAGGCAGGATGGTGAGTTTGAGGCCAGCCTTGACTACCCAGCAAGTGCCAGCCTACTCATGGCAATGTAGAAAAACCTTGTCTTAAAATATCAATAAGGACAATGACAATAATATGAAGATTAAGGTTCTGAAATCAGGAGAAAACTGGCTTCCTAAAGCTGTCCTCTGATGTCCAAATGGAGGTCATTGAGTGCTTATGAACATATACACCATATACATACTTGCGCGCACACACACACGATAAATAAATAAATAATAAAATAATTTTTTGTTTTTAAAAATACATATTACTCAACTAATGGTTCAGATAGCTTGAGTGTCTAGATCCCCCTTTCTCATTAGACTTGGCACATATGTTGTATATATAATGATAATTGCGTGTCGGTGATCATTTATTTTAAGATTTATTTTATTTTATGTGGTTTTTTCTGCATGGGATATATACCATGTGCAAACTTGGTACCCAAGGAGGTCAGGCAAAGCCATCAGATTCCCAAGAATTGGAGTGGTTGTGAGCTACCAGGTGGTGTTGGGAATCAAACCCAGGTCCTCTAGAAGAACTGAAGGGCTCATAACTGCCAAGCCATGCCTCTCTTAGGAATCGTTTTTCTTAATTCCTAGCTTTACACAAGAACGTTAAGAGTGCAGTATGATGGCACATTTTGCCAGCTGGCACTGAGCTCCTCCTGTTCTGAGATCCACTGTTTGCTAAAATAGTGGCCGTTATATCTTATTCTCTTCGTTGTCCTGAAATCTTGCAGACATAGGTACTGGTCGGTCACGCACTGGCCAAGAAATGTAGAACAGGAAAAGATAAAAGGTCATGGTAAGAAACTCTGCTTGCTTGTGACCTTCCAACAGAGCCACATATGCAAACCAGACCCCACACAGAGGATGCTGGGGGGAGGGGAGCACATCAGAAAGAACAAAAAATAGACTCCAATTGTTCAAGTGGCTCCATGTGGCCAAAGTACCTATGCCTCAAGAAAAAACAAAACCTATTCTTAACTGGGGCAGAACAACCTGTTTTGCCACTCCAAATAATAGTCAATGTTTCTTCTTTATCATTTAGAAACAAGAGCTTTTTGCTTCATTGACTAATTAAGTCACCTACAGCCAAGCGTGGCCAGGCAGTGGCCGCAGTGCTTTAGAAGTGACTAGTATGTTCAGATGGTCTGCGAATCCTGGTAACTCGTGTACCCCAATGCAGTGAGTCGGGGTGGGGCTTAACACCACACGTTGTTGCTTTGTAACAAGGCCTCATGGGAAAGAGAAGCTGTGAGTTTCAAGATCCATATCTGAACAGCAGGTTACAGATAATTAAAAACAGACCATGGTAACGACAAAGAAAAGGAGAAAACTCAATTTTTTTTTCCTTCAAACAGTGATCGTGTTTAGCTTGTTGAAAATAAAATCCAAGAAAGTCCCAGGGACCCTTGGCTCTGCGCTGCTTGTTGGCATGGCCATAAGAGCTTCATTTTTTTCTTCAGAGCATCTTTTTTTTTTTTAATTCTCAAGTTAGAATAACAATTTTCATCTGTGACGCCTAGTACATTTGATTTTTTTTTTTTTTTTTTTTTTTTTTTTTTTTGTAAATAAGGGCAAATAAGGGGAGCAGCTGCTCTTTGGAGAAATGCGCTAGAGAAGACAAGCCTGGAAAAGTCACATTACCGAACAACGAATTGAATGGGAACAAGTGAGGTGAGATTGTGATAAAGAGTGAGTCAGTGGGGCATAGACAGTTCAGCCTTTGATGAGATTCCTCAGGTATTGACCTGCTGGTAACTTGAAGTAAGAACAGGAGCAAAGGTCAAGTTGAATCTTTAAACAGTTGTGGGAAGCTGGGAGGAAGGAAAGGTATAACAGAGTCTGTTTCTAGAAGTCTTGTGTTATAGGAGAGAAGGCGTCACGCTGCAAGGCAGAAGCAACCGGAAGGATCCGTGTGCAACGATCAATGCCAGGGACAGCTCGCAGAGCACGTAACAGGCTGATTAAATGCAGGTTTACAAAGAGACGACCAGATGAAGGCAGGATGTGTGTATGATCAACTGTTCACAGTTAGCATAGAACTCTAACATATTTCTCAAGAAATCAAAATAAAAGGGAAATCTAATGTGAAATATACGAACTGAGCAATATATACTTTTCCTTTGGAGACTATTTTAAATGAATAAAGCAGTGACAGTTGCACAGTGAAAAGGGGTTTTGTTCGTTTGAAATGGATGATAGCATATTGAGTAATTCAGTGTTTTGGTACACAAACAACTACACTGAAGTGGGTTGCCTTCTAAAATCTTTGTCAGATTTAAAATATAATTCAGACTTAAAAACAAATAGCTTGCATTTGGGGGAGCGCAGTACAATGATACTTTGTATCAAAGTGGACTAGTATTATTTTGGGGGACACAATATAGGCATGTTTGGGTTTTTGGACTCCAAAATGATCATGTCAATGATTCAGTAATGACTTTCTAGAATGTTATTGTTAATGCGTGTATAGTATAGATGAAGTATATTGTGGTGTTCCTTTTTAAAATTGTCAAGTACAAGACTTGTGAAAACCTCTAGGTGGATTTATTAATATATGGCGACAATGCTGTGCTTAAAACAATTGCTTAAAAATGCATTGTGGAAAATATTAATGTTAATTAAAAATAATTAGCCAGGAGCTCATGAGCCAGCTAGGCTGAAGTATGACGATTAGCAGAAATAATAAGAGAGACTCTACTTTCAACAAGGAGGATACTGAAGAAAAAAGGACTGCTAAAGTTGTTCTCTGATCTCCACGCATGTGCATGGCACACATGAACCTAAACACATACACACATGCACACACGCAGGCACGGATGCACACACACACACGCGCACACACGCACACACGCGCATGCACGCACAGATGCACACACACACGCACACACACACACATGCACACACGGATGCACACACACACGCACACACGCACACGCACGCACGGATGCACACACACACACGCACACACGCGCACACACGCGCACGCACGCACAGATGCACACACACACACACACACAATTTTAAAAGAAAGCTCTAGATATGCAAAATATAATAATAGATTCTTAACATAAAATATTTTATTACTGTTTTTGTGTGTGTGTGATACATGTGAATATGGGCACATGCATGTGTGCAAGTGCATGCATGTGTGTGTGCGCGTGCGTGAGAGAGAAAGAGAGAGAGAGAGAGTGAGAGAGCCAGAGGACAAAGTTACAGAGTCATATGTCTCCTTCTGCAGTGGGTTCCAAGGTCTGAACTCAAGTTATTAGACTTATAAGGTAAGTACTGGCCTCAAAATGTAATAGTTCTTCTTTTTTTCAATTTTTAAAAAATTTTATTAATTTATTCAGATTACAACTCAATTGTTATCCCATCACTTGTATCCTCCCGTTCCTCTCTCCCTCCCGCTTTCACCCTATTCCCCTCCCCTAGGGCTATGACCGAGGGGGACCTCCTCCCCCACTACATGGTCATAGGCTATCAAGTCTCATCTTGGCAGCCTGCTTATTCTTTCTTTGAGTGCCACCAGGCCTCCCCACCAAGGGGAAGTAGTCAAATATGGGGCACCAGAGTTCATGTCAGAGTCAGTCCCTGCTCTCCACACAACTGTGGAGAATGTGCTGTCCATTGGCTAGATCTGGGTAAGGGTTTGATGTTTACTATTGTATTGTCTTTGGTTAGTGCAATAGTTTGAGCAGACAGACACCCCTGGGCCCCAATCCACCCATTGCGATGTTCTTCTTGTAGGTTTCTAGGGCCCTCTGGGTCCTTCTATTTCCCCATCTCCTATATTTCTCTTACCTAGAGTCTCAGTAGGATGTCCTCACATCTATCCCAATCTCCTGGTAAGTGAAGACTTTCGTGAGACATGCCTTTTGGGCTAGTGCCCAATTATAAGTGAGTATAAACCATGTGAGTCTTTCTGTTTCTGGATTAACTCACTCAGTATGATCATTTCTAGTTCCATCCATTTGTCCACAAATCTCGGGATTTCCTTGTTTTTAATAGCTGAGTAGCATCCCATAGTGTAAATGTACCACAGTTTCTTTATCCATTCTTTAACTGAGGGACATTTAGGCTGTTTCTAGGTTCTGTCTATTATGAATAAGGCTGCTATGAACATGGTTGAGTAAATGTTCTTGTTGTGTGGTGGAGCATTTTCTGGGTATATCCCAAGGAGTGGAATAGCTGGGTCTTGAGAAAGCCCTATTCCCAGTTTTCTGAGAAAGCGCCAGATAGATTTCTAAAGTGGTTGAACAAGTTTGCATTCCCACCAGCAATGAAGGAGTTCCTCTTTCTCCACATCCTTGCCAGCTATCCAAAGAAAGTAACCAAAATACCCAAAATATTTCTTAATATAACTAGTCGTCAAAAACCTAAATGCATAGGTCAAAGAGAAAATATAAGCAACTAGTTGTCAAAAACCTAGGTCAAAGAGAAAATAAGCAAGGTTTTAAAAAATCAACTTTTTTTTTCATTGCTGAACTTTCATGAAATGAAATGCATTTCATGGACTTGGGCATGTGTCCCATGATGTACCTGTGAAGATCAGAGGACAGTTCTGTGGTGTTGGCTCTCTTCATCCACCTTCATGTGGCTGTGCTGGTTTGAAGGAGAATGGACCCAGAAGCCCGTCTATCTGAGTGTCTGGCTCACAGCTGAAGGACCGTTTAAGATGGACTGGAAGGTGCATCCTCGTTGGAGGAGGTATGTCACTGGGGGGTGAGTTTTCAGGTTATAAAAGTCCACACCAGGCTCAGTCTTGCCTTTTGTCTATCTCCTGCCTGTGGATCAGAAAGAGAAATAGAATCAGAGAAAGACTACACAGAAGAAAGGATGAAACTTTGCATAGTTCAAACTTACCATGTTTAAGATGAGTAGAAAATGTAAAGTTCCTGATGTAGTTCAGAGCTTTAATTAAAAACTTTATTTTTTTCCTCAAAATAAATAAATAGAATAGAGCCAAATATTTTTGTTTGCATGTTGTACCTGATTTTAAAAAACTGGATTATTCCCACTTTAAAAAGCTATCTGAGGACAGAAAAAAAGGAATATTTGTCAATAAGATTGAGTTTTACAATGATGGTATATGATACAAGGCATACATAAGAACACAAAGATCATAAGATGATGCCATGAACTCACAATAAGCATTCTAACGTAAAGATTAGCACACTAAGTATAACAATCTATAAAAAGCATAACGTAGTACAAAATGGGGGATAAATTGTATTTATCCTATGAACACAACATTTTTGACAAAGAGAAAAATGTACAGGTTTATAAATATAGTTCATCAAATTAATAGAATACAGAAGGAAAAACAAAGTATATGGGGGAAGCATACCATGTAAATTCAATAAAACTTAAGCATGATGAATGTTCTTAGTAAACTAGAGATAAAAGAGCTTTTAGTGTCCATTTATAAATCAGAAACTATTCTTCCTCTTCAAAGCAGGAGTGATTTAATATAGATGATTGTCTACACTGGTGACAGAAGCCAAAGCAGGCATGATGAGTCAGCTAGCTACTCAAGAGCAGGAGACAGTATGCCCTGAGGTCTAGAAAGACAGTAGGAGAAGCAGTTTGCTATTGGAGCCAGAAGGCTAGACACCAGTGAGAGGTAAGATTGGCCTTGCCTGACGGGAGCTGGTCCATGAAAGGAGGGACCCTCTGGCAAGTGTTGGACCTACAGAGGAGAGACAGGGATTGCTGGAAATACCAGAAGATAACAGGATAATCTGTCATCCTGGCATCTCCTACTGTCTCCTAGTAGCTATCCCACTGTGAAGTTGGAGGGCAGAGAAAAACTGGAAGTGTTATTTTGTTGAAATACAGAACACAGTAGGAGAAAGAGATCTGAAGGCAAACTCATTGGAATTCAATAAAGGATTGGAACAGAGATGCAAAGAGTAAGAGTAAAAGGCACGTGAGCCTCACAAGTATTTCCATGACCTGGTTTTAAAACTTGGAGGTTGATGTATTATTATTTCAGTACTGATCTGATATACATATTTTATAGGCATTCTTTCATGTATATTAAATATTTCATTAAACTTCAAAACAATGGGATACAAATGTGCCAGTATACCCTAATCTCCTTTTTGTTTCCCATATTATTTCACACAGTATGAAAACATAGAAATATACATGAACTTTGATAAGGGAGAGGATTTTAATAAAAGGTAAAAACACCCCCTAATTATAAGTGAGTTATTGAAACTACAGTTGATGAAGAAGCCAGTATGAAGATGTAGGTGAGTAATAGAGCATTAGTCTAGAATGCGTGAAGAGGATCCGGCTTCAATGCTCAGCATCACCAATAAATAAATAAATATATAAAAGGAATCAGAAAATTGTAAGACATAAAATCAGCTTTCCTTGTTGATGATCATTTAAAATCCAAATGATATCATTTAGGGCAGCATAGAGGGGCTGTCAATGTCAATGAGGGGTCTAGATACCAGTACCCACATTTATTCCATGTAAGGAAATAATTTCTTCTGTAAAAGTGATTTTATTGTATGTCTATCTATGTGTGTCTGCATGAGTTTCTGTGTGCCATGTACTTGCAGGTGCCCTCTGAGGCCAGAGGACATTGGATCTCCTAGAGCTGAGGTGACAAGAGGTTGTGAGCATCAGAGGGTACGGGTGCTCAGTGCTGACCTTGGGTCTTTGGAAAGAGCAGTATGTGCTCTTAACAGCCGAGCCATTTCTGCAACCCAGCAGAAGTGACGTAGGTGGAAGTCTACGTGGAGCCTGTGGAACGAAGTATGGTAGACAGATACTGTCAAGAGAGAAAACACTTCTGCTTCATGGTAGTAAACATCTGATTTTTTTTCTTTCTTCTTAATAAATATAAACATAAATCAGAGAAAAAATGGGGGGAAGGGAATATATCAAGACGCAGTGCTCACTCACAATCAGCATTTGGGGAGAGTGCCAGAGCAAGGGACAGCAAGAGAATGAACGGAAATTTCATGGTCAGCGTAGAATGCACAAGGAGCTCAGAAAACCAACCACCAAGGAAACAAGCAACCCAATTAAAAACTGGAACATGGCTCTAGGCAAAGAGTTATCAAAAGAACACGTACAGATCGCTGAGAAGTATCTGTTCTAAGGTTTAACATCCTTAGCCACCACAGAAATGCAAATCAAAACTACTTTGAGATTTTGTCTTATCCCAGCCAGAGTGGCAAACATGAATAAGGCTAAGACAGCCGCTGATGTGGCTGTGGAGAAAGAGGAACAGTTTCACTGCGGTTAGGGGCGCGAACTGGGACAGCCTCTGTGGAGACAAGTGTGAAGGTCTTAAAGATGCTAGAAATAGATCTACCATATGTCCCAGGCACACCACTTGAGCATATACTCAAAGGACCCTACATCCCACTATAGAGATACTTGTAACTGTGAGTTTCCACCTAGGTCCAGAAGCGACAACACAGTGCCAATGAGGAGTGGTTTGATGTGGTGTCACTGGAAAGAAACTTGAAACCTTTCCATTTCTGGACCTAGTAAATGTACATGTGTTTTCAGAGAATTTGGTACTTTTAAAATCAAGCTGTCTCGGTGCAAGGCTCTCTACGGCTGTGACGGGATGCTTGAATGTCAATGAAGAAATTAAGAACAGAAAAGGGAGCCAGGCGGTGGCTCACGCCTTTAATCCCAGCACTCGGGAGGCAGAGGCAGGTGGATCGCTGTGAGTTCGAGGCCAGCCTGGTCTACAAAGCGAGTCCAGGGACAGCCAAGGTTAACACAGAGAGACACTGTCTTGAACCCCCCCCCAAAAAAAAACCAGAAAAGGGAAAGTGGAAGCACAGAAGCTGGTGCTGGTGGGGTGACAGCTCAGCACCAAATAGAATACAAGGCATTGAATTAGATTCGCTTCATCTCATACACTGGGCAGAGTGATACGGCATGCTTGTAATAATATCAGTGTTTTGGGGAGAGATGGCTCAGTGGTTAAGAGCGCTGCCTGCTCTTCCGGAGGTCCTGAGTTCAATTCCCAGCAACCACATGGTGGCTCACAAGCATCTGTAATGTGATCTGATGCCCTCTTCTGCAGATAAAGTATTCATATACAATAAATTTTTTAAAATAATAATAATATCAGTGTGCACGTGCATGCATGTGTGTGTGTGTGTGCTGAGGGGGACGCTGTAGGACATTTTCTATATATATATTTTTTTTAATACAACTAACTGTACATCGAAGAGTTTAAAAAAAAATGCCTTTTCTAGAGTTAGACATTTAGAAATGAACACTGGCATAGCTAATTCCAAACAAAAGTTGAAAAGGAGAGAACAACTGCATAGAAGATATTTGTAATTGATGCCCTTTTCTGTGGCTAGCTTGTGGTTATGTGCCCTCTGGAGTCTCTGGGGAAGCTAAGTACTTACTTGACAGGGCGAGAGATGAGCTTTAAAGCAGCACGGCACTTTGGAGATATTTCAACCTTGACCGTACATGACTAACCACCTGGAAAGTTTTTAAAATATCAGAATCCCAGCTCACATGCCAGGTGACAGGAAGACACATTGATCTCGGCCCCTGCGATAGCCGTGAGGAGCACACCCTTGACTTTATCCACACTGCTACGCAATAACTCCGGAAGTTCCCTTGAAAGAGTGTGCACATCATGAGTCCCTTGTCACAACCATGTGACCTCTCAGGGCAGCACGCACTATAGAAATCTGACAGTATTAGAGCTTGGGCTAAGTACAAGAGAAGTCTAATTGAGAGAGAAGAAATATTTGGGCTCTTCTCCCAGCGCCAGAGCGGTTACAGTGCTATGGAGTAATACTAGAAGCATTGCAAATGCTTAGGCACCAACCTGTGTGTTGACTGAGTCGAATCTCTGCTGGGGGCTGGGGGGTGGGAGGACGGAGAGCCATGGACAGTGTCTCCACTAGCAATGGACTAGTGAGATTGGAGCATGTTCAAACCCCACAATTCTCAAACTTGAGATTTAAATCTCATCCCCAGGGCTGGAGAGATGGCTCAGAGGCTAAGAGCACTGTCTGTTCTTCCAAAGGTCCTGAGTTCAGTTCCCAGCAACCACGTGGTGGCTCACAACCATCTATAAAGAGATCTGGTGCCCTCTTCTGGCCTGCAGGGTTATAAGCAGGCAGAGCACTGTGTACATAATAAATAAATATCTTTTATAAATAAATAAATAAATCTCATCCTGAGAACCGAAGGCTTGGGACAAAGCTCTCTCCTTGTTTCCATGCCTGCCTCAGGATCACGTGACACAGCTCGGAGGTGGTTACAGGTGGCCAAGCATGTGAGCTGTCACCTGCTATCTCACCCCGTGCAGATCGAGCATCGCAGGCACCCTAGCCCCAGCCAGTCAAACACATTCATCCTCAAAGACCTGTGCCCACTGTCCAAGGTTTTCAAGTGCCGTTTTCACCTGAAATAAATCGGTCAGCCCCATCTACTTCACCAGTGACCGCTGAGACTTGCTGTTTATTCTGGGGAAAGGAGGACTCTTCGCCTTTCCCATCACCGCTGGAGACTGGACTTCGGGCCAGGCAGCCACAGTGGAAGCACCCTGATGATCTCCTAGAGCTCACCCAGGCTCTGCGAGACCACTGCCCAGTTCATCCGCTCAGCTGGGACCTCCTGGAGCCCCCGAGCTCCCAGCACATGACCCAGCGCTGATGCGTGCTTGCTCCAGGTGTAAACCAATCAGGCCATTTAACCAAAGAGCCTCAAGGCTTCAGCATCATCACCTGCCTCGGCTTTTGGCTCCCAAGCTTGTGGCCTCAGGGATCGGCGGTACAACTAAAAGAGCTATAACCCTCTGCTGCTAGAGTGGCTGTTTTTACTTTAAAAAAAAAAAAAAAAGCAGTAATACTTATTGCAGAGAAAATCCTCCTAGCTAGATGCGGATCCAGTTCTGTGTTTCACCCTTCCCCACCTGTAAACCAATGTTCCTGAAAGAAGTGGGGACCCAGAGGACATGTGTTTCACCCTTTTCCACCCGGAAGCTGACAACGCTCGGACTTCCGCCCGTGTACTTCTGGTGACAGGAGACAGGGAACCAGAGTGTACATGATACTTCTGTAAGAAAATAGTGATTCTGGTCATGGCAAGACAGCACAGCTGCTAACGGCGCTTGTTGCCAAACCTGACCACCCAAATTCTACCCCTGGGAACCACACCGTAGAAGGATGAAAATTGACTCGCACACTTTGTGCTCTGACACACACACACACACACACACACACACACACACACACACACACACAATCTGATACCTCCACATTAAAAAAAAAAAGTTTTTTTTTTTTAAAACCATGGTTCTGCCCTGTGCATAGTTACACACTTCCATAATTTCAGCATGTGATAGAGGCTAAGGCAAAGGATCGCTTTGATGATGGAGCCAATGTGATCTACCTAGCTCATCCAGGTTCCATCAAAACCAAACAAAGCAGGCCTGGATTTGTAGTTCACTTAGGTAGAAAGCTTCCTAGTATGCAGGCATGGGACGAACTGGGTGTGGTGATGCGCACTTCTAACTCCAGCATTTAGGAGGCACAGGCCAAAGGATCTAACATTTAAGGTCATTCTCCGTTATGTGACATGTTCAAGTTCATCGCCTGGGATACATGGAATCCTGTCTCAAACGATAAACCAAACAAAATGTATTATATTTATTGTACTTTATTTTGTAATAAATAATTTTTAAAAAATGAATCATATGTAAAGGTTTAAAAGAGGAGAAAAAGTAGCAACGCAGCCAGTGTTTCTGGTGGCTAAGATGTAATGTCTGGAGGAGTTGTTTATGTGAAACAGCTGTTTCTGAAGGGACATCATCCACACGTACTGAAAGACGAGACAAGGCGAAGCACAGAACAATCAATCTAAGGGCTGGCGGGGTGGACGACAGCTGGCACCGACTGAAACTAGCTCAGCCGTCTGTTTAAGGTAACCATTTCTACTTAATAAAGCCCACTTAGGCAAACGGATGGACTATGATGACTGCCCCTTTGTAGATGCCACGTTGCAATTTTCAGTAATTTGGGAGAGAATTGGAGTCAGCGATGAAGTACATCTATTTTGCTCAATGGACAAAGGCTTTGCTTTACTTTATTTATGTAATGTGAAATGTTTGGCCACCTGGAATAGCGCCTGGGAGTGGATGTAAAATGGAAAACACAGTCAGTGAGACTGATTAATAACCACAGGCAGAAAAATAGGCCAAGTGGAAAAACTTATTCATGTAATTGCCTCATTTTGCTGACTGCAAAAGGATTTGTTTTGGAAGGGATTTCAGCTGTTTAACTTGGTGAATTGATAGATCAGAGAAAGATCGAGAAATGACATCATATTGTGTTGTTCAGGATATGAAATTTTTGAACCAAAAATATATGTCCCCTTTCATATCAACCTCCCAAGAAAGACACTGTCTTGCAAAAATAACGATTGTACAATAACAACAATTCCAGTGTAGAGGAAACAAGAAAACAGCACAGGCCTTTCCTAAAACGCCATGGACTCAGAATTATTCAAGTTGAAAAAGACAAACCACAGTTTTCTTTGTCTAGACACAAAAATAAATGAGAGACTACAGAAGTGGCCCAGAATTTCATTTACCTGATAACTCCCGCTGCCATAAAGAAACACAATTTATGTATCTAGTATGAAACTTTAAGAATTAAATAAAGGTAAAAATGACGTTTTCTTTGTTCTGGTATCCCATTACCAGTTGGCATTTCCCTGAAGATAATTACATCAGCCAGTTTCCCTCTAAGAGAAACATTTATATCTAGCCCCCCTATGTGGAATATTTATCTTAAACAAGTTCTCTAAGTATCCTCTCTCTCTCTCTCTCTCTCTCTCTCTCTCTCTCTCTCTCTCTCTCTCTCTCTCTCTCTCTCTCTCTCTCTCTCTCTGATGTGGGCCTGTATTTCCAGCACTTAGGATGTGGCAGAGTGAGAATCTAGGAGCTTGAAATTGTTCCTAGCTACAAAGCAAGTTTCAGGCAGCCTGGGCGACACCAGGACCTGGCTGGAAACATTCAAAATAAAATATTAAACTATCTTAATAAACCCTTTTAGTAAGCATACAGACAGGTATTTCTTCATACCAAATTCATATATGTAGTCATTGTGCCTTGCTCATATCTACCGCACATTATCCATCCTTAAAATAATTTTTCCACTTTTTTTTCTTTATCTCTTTGTAGTTTACATCCTGGTTGTACCTCCATCCCTCCTCATCTCCAAGTCTCACCTTCTCTTCCTCTCTCACCCCCAAACCCCCTTCCCTATTGCTCAGAAAAGGGGAGCCCCAGTTCCCATCCACCCCAGCTCATTGAGTATATCAGGACTGATTTTGTCCTCTTCCCCTATGGCCTGGCAAGGTAGTCCCACCAGGGGGAAGTGATCAAAAAGCTGGCAACAGAGTCCATGTTAGGGACAGCCCCCCATCCCCTTACTAGAGGACTCACATGAAGCCTGAGCCGCCCATCTGCTACATCTTTGTAGGGGGCCTAGGTCCAGTCCATACAAGGTCCTTGGTTGGTGCTTCAGTCTCAGAAAACCCATCCGGGCCCTGTTGGTTCTATCAGTCTTCTTGGGGAGCTCCTGTCACCTCCAGTTCCTTTTCTCCTTCCCCTCACTTTTCCACAAGACTCCTTGTGCATTGTCCAATGTTTGGCTGTGAGTCTTAGCATGTTTCAAACCACTGCTTGGTGGAACTTCTCAGAGGGCAACTCTGCTAGGCTTCTGTCTGCAGGCATAGCAGAGTATCATTAATAGTGTCAGGGGGTTACCGCTCTCCCATAGGGTGGGTCTTGGGTTTGGGCCAGGCATTGGTTGGACATTCTCTCAATCTCTGCTCCTCTATCTTTATCCCTGCACACCTTGTAGGTGGGGTGAATTTGTGGTAGAAAGTTTTGTGGGTGCATTAGTGCTCCCCTACCTCTATTAGGAATCCTGTGTAGTTACAGGGTGTCCTCTTCAATCTCTATGACCCCTGCTACTAGGAGTCTCTACTGGAGTCCCTCTCATATGCTCCCAAGAAACCTACTCTGACTTAGGCCTCCAGCTTGTCACAGAGATGCCCCCACCCACAGTTTCTCTTTTCTTTATAGGCTTTTTGACCTCCTGTCCCCACTCTCCCCAGGTTGATCTCCACCATTGTATCTCTCTGCACTGCCTCTCCTGCCTTGTTCTCTCTCTTCAACCACTACTCTGTCTTTTCTATTTCCCCTTCTGAGTGAGATTTAAGCATCCTCCCTTGGATCCTCCTTGTTACCTACCTTCTTTGGGTCTGTGCATTGTAGTATTTTCATCCTGTACTATATGGCTAAAATCCACTTGTGAGTACATACTATGTGTGTCCTTCTGGGTCTCAGTTACCTCACCCAGCATCTTTTCTAGTTCCACCCATTATTTTTATCTTTAATGGTACATAAAAGAATGTCCAGGGTCTAGGCTATATAACTTTTTTTTTTCTCTTTCTTCTTTTTTCTTCTCTTTATCCCCCGCCCCCACTTCTCTCTAAGATATTTCTAAGCAGCCCTGGATGTTCTGGAAATTACTATGTAGAGACCATTTGGTCCTCAAAGACCTGCCTACCTCTGCTCCTTTCCGCTGAGCGCTGGGATTAAAGGTGTGAGCCACCGAAACTGAGTCAGCATTTATTATCAAAGTATTTTTATTTGTATTGTATGAGAGCATCGTTTTAATAATCTTCCATAAATAATATTACTAACACATCATGGTTTATGTACTTGTTGAAGATTATCTATGTAATAAATTCCTCCCAGTGAGATTGCTGCCGGAATATGAATACAGCATTTTTATTGCTATGACTTAAATGTTCTTCAAACATGTTCTCAGCTCATATTCCAGTGCTAACTGGCTCACTACTTACAGTCCTGCTAACATTGTTGCACTTTTAAAACACTCACTAATATGGTTGGATTGGTGTCTTGAGCATCTCTATTAGTCCCAATCATAGTAAAAATGTGGAAGAAGAAACTCAAGTACATTATAATACAGTATCTGGTACTTCGAGTTGATGTTGCATCTTGAAGTTTAATCTTTCTCTTTTTCCTCCTCCTTCTTTTTCTTTTTTGAAATGGGGTCTTATATTACCCAGGTTGGCCATGAAGGCTTTAAGAAACTAGGGATATCGTGTGTGTGTGTGTGTGTGTGTGTGTGTGTGCTTGTAGAAGGAGGCCTGTAGGGTGTCCTATCCCTTAGCTCTGGGGTTATAAGCAATTCTGAGCCACCTGACTACAACTGAGCTTGGGTCCTCTGGATGAGCAGGAAGCCCTCTCAACCTCAGAAACATCTATCTCTTCAGCCCCAACATTGAACTTGTGGTTGGTTATTCTGAGTCCACGATTCAAGTGCTGGGATTGCTGGAATCATAGGTGTGTGCTATGGCATTCCACTTTACATGGTACTGGATAATGAAACCAGGGCCTCAGTTATGCCAGCCAAGCACTCTACTAAATGGGCTATATCCCATCATAATGTAAACGTCTGAATTTTTGTGTATCTAAATGCTGTTAACAGTGGTCTCCTTGCGGGGACATAGGACTGTTGGGCGTTCTTCTCCTCTTCTTAAGAGAGACATTTTCCAAGGCTTATTATTTCTCTCTCTCTCCTCTGTCTATCACCTATCGTGTGTGTGTGTGTGTGTGTGTGTGTGTGTGTGTGTGTGTGTGTGCGTGCTAACATGCGTGCACACCGGCTCCCCTAGAACTGGAGCCATGGACCATTGTGAGCTGTCTGATATGGGCGCTGGAAAACAAATTTGGTCCTTGGTAGAAGCAGTATGCACTCTTAATTGCTAAGCGATTTCTCCCTAAACAACACCTAAATATATAATAACAGTTATAAATAAATTACATTTTAAAAAAACAAGGGAAAAATAAAACAAACACAGAGGGCTCACAGACCTGTTCCATTGTGTGAAGACACATCAAGAAGGCACAATGTGGAAGCCAAAATATGGGATGCTCATCAGACTTGAGACACCCTTGGCCTTGGACTTCACCACCTCAGCTGCTGTGCCAAACACGTTGCTGTTATTTCAAAGCTTCCTTGTCTTTCTGATGTCGTTGCCCCGGCGGATTAAGACTCTCTTAAAACATCTCATTTTGCTTCTGTGTTGCTTGTCTGTGTAGACTCCCTCACCTTCCGGGTCTCATTCTCAGGCGAGTCTTCCTCTCTCCTCACAATAACTTTTATCGAGTGGTGGCCTGTGCTCAACTTTCCTTGTCTGTTTCATGGGCGGGCGCTCAGGCCACGCTCCTCTCAACTATCGCCGGCCCCGCCCCACCCCTCCCATCTCACAGACTGCATTATTTTCAATTAATTCCCAATAAGTCTTAATTGTCTGCGACTTGGCAGAGCCCGCAGAGTTAATCCCTGTTTAAGCTAATAGGTTCAACTTCCTCAACAAACAAATCTTTCCTGAAGGCTGCTGACAAGCCAGAGAATTAGCTGAGGGAAGTTTCGTTGCTCCTCCCTTTCTGTGATCTTTCTCTATTCTCCAGGATATTTCTATCGAGGTATGGTGCTGGAAAATGTGATTAAAAAAAAAAAAAAAAAAAAAAAAAAGCAGATGGTATGGTCTAGCAGGGAGGTGTACTCCTTACCCCACCCAGAATGTGTGTGTGTGTGTGTTTTTTCTTGTTGTTGTTTGTTTTTGTGCATCAAGCTTTAACTTAAAAAGCTGGTAAACTGGCCAGGTGTTGGTGCCACACGCCTTTAATTCCAGCACTGAGGAGACAGAGGCAGGCAAATTTCTGAGTTTGAGGCCAGCCTGATCTACAGAGTGAGTTGTAGGACAGCTAGGGGCTACACAGACACCCTGTATATAAAAAAATAAAATAAACAAAAATAGTGGATAATGCCCAGGGAGCAACACCAGAGGAACAAAACCAGAGGTTGGCCTCTGAATTTGACACACATAGTCACACTCATAAAGCAGGAAGGGGGGGGGGATGGGGGAGGGCGGGGGCAAGAGAATAAGTGGGCTGGGAGCCTGGCTTAGTAGATAGAGTCTTTGTTGCATGAGGACCTGGGTTCTGATCTGCATGTTGGGCTTTGAATGAGAATGCCCCCTCCTTTCCCACCCCAGCTGGCACAAATATTTAAATACTTGGTCTCTGGTTGTTGGAACTATTTGTGGAGCATTCACTGGGAGGTATGGCCTTGTTGGAGGCAGTTGGTCCTCAGGGCAGGCAGGCTTTGAGATTTTTTTTTTTTTTTTAAGCCCACACCATTTCCAGTCAGCTCTCCCTGCCTTGTGCTTGTGGATCAAGATGTGCGTTTCTCAGCCACTGCTCTAGCACCACGCATGCCCATCTGCTGTCACACTCCTCTCCCTGGTACTCATGGGCTGGAGCTGTAAGGCCCCTATAGTTAAATGCTTCCGTTTAAAAGTTGCTTAAGTTGTGGTGATTTGTCACAGCAGTGAAAAAGTAAGACACTGTGTAAAGCTGGGCATGCTAGTGTGAGTCTATAATCCCAGGACTCCTATGGCAAGATGGGAGGTGGAGATAGAAGACTGTCTGATGCTCATGGGCTCCGTACAACGGAGAATGAGATCACATCTCAGAAAAAGGTAGGAAGCAAGGACCAACACAGGAAATTGTCTTCTGACCTCCACATATCCATACATGCACGCAATTAGCACTAGCACTCACATGTGGTCACTGCCCCGCCCCCACAGTGACGCACAAACACATTTATACATAATTAAAACTACAGAGCCAGCTGACATGGATGCTGAGAAACAAACTTAGGCCATCTCCAAAAGCACTTCACGCCCCGCACCACGGAGCCCTGTCTTCATACCAAGTTCTTGAATTTGATTTAGAGACAATAATCTCCCTCTTTGTTCTCAGAACCTAGTTAACTTCCTAGGACTCCTCTTCCTAATCTCATCACTTTGCGGTTTTGGTTTCAATATATCTGATCTGCCTGCTCTCACCTCCCGAAGGCTAAGATTACAAACACGCACACACACACCCCCATGGGAGTTTCTCACTTTACCGTAGTATCTGGTGTTTGCCTGTGTAGATTAAAGAGTTGGTAGCCAGTTAAGGCAAGAGGACTATTTGTAGACCAGCGAAATGTTTATGCAGTTTCTAGTGTGAGGCCGTGTTGAGGTCATTGAGAAGGCACCATTCTGCTTTGGACCCACTTTTACAGGATTCACTCAAGATCCCAGACAGACAGTCTGTGAAAGTGAAGAGGGCGTGATAAGCCTGCGTGGTATAAGCAGATGGAGACTGTTACTCACTACAGGCTAATATGTGTCGGGCCCTTTAATAGCTGTGGCCTCCACCCCACCCCACCCCCGAGCCCCATCATCATCAGAGAGCAATTAATTTGTCCAGTTTAGATTATAGGAGCTGGGAAAATTAAGCAATTTGTCCTTATTTGAAATACTGGTAACAGGCAGGGCTGAGATTTATGCAAGAACTTTCTAGCTCCAGAGTCAAAGATGCTACCCACACCATTAGGATTCGCTCAGTGATTCTGATACCAAATCTAATACCACTTAACAAACAACGGAAGCCTCTGCCTTATCCTGGGATTGAGACAGGAATGGATCGCTAACCCTGATAAACAGCATCTGACCAAGTATGCAACCCTCTATTCAGCTACTTAACACTAAGTTCATTAAATCTGAGTGCTAGATTTTTATTTCTTTTATTTTTGTTATTTTAGTTTTTTGAGACAGGGTTTCTCTGTGTAGTCCTGCCTGTCCTGGATTCACTTTGTAGACCAGGCTGGCCTTGAACTCACAAAGATCTACCTGCCTCTGCCTCCCAAGTGCTGGGATCACAGGCATGTGTGCCACCATGCCCAGCTGAAGGCTAGATTCATTGGCATGTTTTATCCCCAAGGTGAAGGTTTTATTCGGCTATGGACCTTTACCCTTTAAGCCAGTTAGTACATAAATGCTACAGTAGTGGAGAACATGACCGAATGGAGACTTCAGTGCTGGTGATGATTCTGGGAAGTCAGCGCTGTGCATCCTCAGTGTGGATATGAACCGTATTTTATTTATAGCCTGGCAGTTACCATTTGGAACAACAGAGCCAGCAAGATGGCTCAACAGATAAAGGCACTTGCCGCCAAGCCTGAAGACCTGAAATTTAAGCCTGAAATCTCCGTGGTACTAGAGAATTGCCTCCCAAAAGCTGTTCTCTGGTGTGCACACATGTATTATGGTATGCACACAAGCACACACATCAAATGTACACATATAAATAAACAAACAAATGCAAAAACTGTCTTAAGGAAAACTCCTTTTCATCTTGCATTTTCACTTTTAAGACTTGAATTTATAAAAATAAGAATGGATTAAAAATAAACCTTACATGTGCTGTGGACTATTAGACTATTTCTTGCCATTTTTTTTTTTTATAGTAGCCAAAGGAAAAAAATGTGGGGACCGTTGTCAATTTCCATCAGTAACAAATTGGTTAAGCAGTACTAAAGCATTTATATATAGAGTGTACAAGGCCTTATGTTTGATTTTAACATAAACAGTTTGTAAAGATCAGTCATTTGTATGTTAATATGCATATACATACATTTGGTAATTAGCTCTAAGTAGAAACTGTATAGTTATTTATTATAGTTGTTTCATTGGTTTTAATGTATTTATTTACTTTACATCCCGATAGGAATTTCCCCTCCCTTCCCTCCTTCCAGTGCCCCCCTGTTGCCTCCCACTAAGTCCCCCTCCCTTTCTCCAGGCATCCCATGAGTACCAACCAACCTTGGCATACCAAGTTGTAGCAGGACTGGGCACACCTTTTTCTATTAAGGTTAGACAAGGCCTTCCAGTTAGGTCAAAGAGTAGGCAACAGAGTCAGTTTTAGAATTATCAAATTAAAAAAAAAAATAGAGAAGACAACAAAATACCCATGATATCAGTATAGCATGGAGCTGGCGGCTAGCCTACACAGAGTAGGGCTGGCCTACACAGAGTAGGGCTGGCCTACACAGAGTAGGGCTGGCCTACACAGAGTAGGGCTGGCCTACACAGAGTGGGGCTGGCCTACACAGAGTGGGGCTGGCCTACACAGAGTAGGGCTGGCCTACACAGAGTGGGGCTGGCCTACACAGAGTGGGGCTGGCCTACACAGAGTGGGGCTGGCCTACACAGAGTGGGGCTGGCCTACACAGAGTGGGGCTAGCCTACACAGAGTAGGGCTGGCCTACACAGAGTGGGGCTGGCCTACACAGAGTGGGGCTGGCCTACACAGAGTGGGGCTGGCCTACACAGAGTGGGGCTGGCCTACACAGAGTGGGGCTGGCCTACACAGAGTGGGGCTGGCCTACACAGAGTGGGGCTGGCCTACACAGAGTGGGGCTGGCCTACACAGAGTGGGGCTGGCCTATACAGAGTGGGGCTGGCCTACACAGAGTGGGGCTGGCCTACACAGAGTGGGGCTGGCCTACACAGAGTGGGGCTGGCCTATACAGAGCCACCCCCCCCTTGTGATATGGTTGGAATCTGAATAATCTGAATGTTTCCATGTTTTGGCTTCTGGATCCAAGACTCATTTTCTTATAGATTTGTTTTCAAGTTACAATTCCTTGAAAGTAGTTTCCTCAGAAGGCAAAAAAAAAAAAAAAAAAAAAAAAAAAAAAAAAAAAAAAAATCTTTAAAAAGATTAATATGGGGATATTTATAAGACATCTGGGGAGGTTTGTTTTGGACTAGAGCTGAGAAAATCAAAACTCCTTGCTTTATTTGTCATAATAAACCAGTTTATGCCAGCCTATAATTTTTCTGGTTATAGGGGGGAAATGGCCTGCATGGGACCATCATGTGATAAGATAAAACCAGAAGAGGACCCTGTAGGATAGATATAGATATGCCTAAGGATCGAATTGCTACAAATTCTTTGAGTTGCATTTTCCTTCTATCCTTCTGGAATTCCAGGTAGTTTTATTGAATAAGTAGCACACGTAACTCTATTCTGTGAAGACATAGGAGGAAGAGACCATCCAGTATTGTTGGTAAGTCAAGAGAGGTGGCAGCATCAATACTGAGATGTTAGACCCTGAAATAGGCAAACTCATGAGAAAAAGCAGCAACGGTGGTGTTAGAAAAGGCTCACCTGAGACTGAATACGGGCTTTGTTCTGTACCTTCCAGTAGCTAGATCATGTGGGAGGATGGTTTTGTGCACTGTGTATTCAGATGCTGATTTCTGTGCCCAAAGATCTGGTTGCAGTCCAGACGTGGGCACTGTCGTTGCTATTGAAGAATCTCCTGCCTCAATGTTGTGTGAAAACTGTTCTCCGTCATGTCTGATTGATTAATAAAGGGTTGACCAGGATTATATAGCTGGGCAGGAAAGGAGAGGAGAGTGGAGGTGGGACTTCAGATTCCAGTTAGGGGGGTCCAGATGGGGCAGAGAGGGAAGAAGGTCATGGAAAGACTCAGGACACCGTGAGACGGCTGGGAAGAGGAGGGCACCATGAAAGGGGTAGCCATGAGGAAGTCTTCATGAGGGAATGGCCGTGAAGACAAAGATGGAGCAGTCAGGGTGAGGCTAGGTGGAAGGTGACAGGCACACGGCTGGGAAATAGTCCAGACCAACAAAGATGGGTTAGAGTCAATGAGTATCTGCTCAGCTTAGTGCCTAAAGCTTATTAATAAATTTAATAGGTATCCATTGTCATGGTCTGGGAGCTGCTGGAGCTGGTGTAGAAAAACAAAGCCCCTCCAATGTCAGTTTTACAGGGTCCTGTTGTTAATTCTGAAATAAACAAAGTAGAGTCGGATGCCACTGTAATTTAAGGCATGCGGGTGTGATCAGCAGGTGCGTAGCATAAGTGTTAAGAAAGGCAGTAAGAGACAGGGCAAAGTTAACCCTCAAAGTCACAGAGCTGGTTATTTAAGGATGTACAGGCTTTCTGGTGCCTGCTGTTTGCTTATTCCTCCAACACCTGCCATTTATTTATGCCTTTGTGTGGTCTAAAAGCTAGTCTTTCCAACCTTCAAGTTTCTCTCACTCTACTATGAAGAAATAACTCTCACACATCTTGTTGAGATTTATAACGGCATAAGACTGAGTTATGATAAAAATACAAGTGAAGGAGAGGCTGGAGAAGCTGTATTTTATCTAGAGAGGGAACATGAGATTTTGGAGGTTTGGAATAAGCAATGCTAAGAAAAATTAGTTCCTCACAGCATCCTTCGGAGGACTCCTTATGTAGCAGAGGAGTTATAAGGATGAAGTTTATAGAGAAAATAAAATAGTTTATTGCATACTGTAAATTGCAAGGACATATAAGTGTAATGGAGGCAAAATGACAAGCCAGACTAGTGAATAAGTACAGGGGATGCTGTGCAGAGAAAGAAAAATAAAACATTGGATTTAATAAAATTTAGAAGCCAGTTCACAGAGTATTAGGAAACTTTTAACGAGATTATCCTAGAAATACCTCAAGTATTATTTAAAGTGTACTAAGTCATCTGCATTCTATTACTCACAGAAAAATCTCTTCATGTTAATATACCGTGTGTGTGTGTGTGTGTGTGTGTGTGTGATATCTTGACTAGTTTTCTTCTTTTCTTTACTACTTACTATTTTATAAAAATAATTCTATTTTGATTAGTCTTGATGCACATCTTCATCGTGGATGACCAGTTGGCATTTTAGTGTGTGGATGCAGTCTTTTGGGAGAATGGGCCTAGAAATGAAACTCTTGCAAATTCCTTAATTCACATAACAACACTCAGTTGACCTGTGTTGAAAACTCTCATCGAGAAGAGTTACTTCCACACAAAAAGGACACGAGAGTGCTTTACCACGTCATCTTTGTTAATAATTAATTCCAACCCCTTGTTGCTGTTGAACCTTCATTCTGGGGAGCAACAACAGGAATGAAAACGCTCTTGTCATTTGCATTCCTTTCTTCAGGGAGAGAGCCAGACTGTAATGCTTGCTCGTGTGGTGTTCCGTGTAAGCATGTCCTCCACTGTGATGCTTGCTCGTGTGGTGTTCCGAGTAAGCATGTCCTCCAGCGGTTTCTGTATTTGAACACCTGATCTCTAGTTGGTGGCACCATATGTGAGTTTTGCGGTTGTTGGATTTGCTGGAGGAAGTACATCACCAGGGGCAGGCCTTAGAGGTTTCAAAGAGTCCTGCCATTTCCAGTGTTAATTTTCTGTTTCAAGTATACGGCAAAGGATATGAGATTTTGGTGTTCTGCTCCAGCCGTCATGACTACTGCTGGCTGCCATGCCTCCCCACCACGACAGACTCGGGAACCGCAAGCCCAAATGAACTCTTGCTTCCATAAATTGCCACGGCCATAGTTTTTTTTAACACAGCAATAGAAAAGTAACTAATACATTTTGAATACATACAGTATATACTCATGTAGACTTTCTGTTGCTTCTTTTACCAGGTTTTATTAGCTCCTAGTCTTTTATGCATTTTTGGGGATATTTGTCTCATATTTGTTTGTAGGTGCTTTCTTTTTGAAACATGGTTTCTTGTAGGTAAGACTGGCCTCAAACTCGGTATGTAGCCAAGGCTACCCTGAAGGTTCTGATCCTCCCGCTCCCTCCTCCCAAGTGCTGGAACCGCAGGTGTGCACCACCACACCCAGTGTATACAGTACTTGAGATCAAACTCAGGCGTGGTAGGCACGCACACTCCTGACAACCCTGTATCCGCAGCCCCACCAACTCAACGTTTAGAATCTATCTTCTATGCTTACAAAGTCAGAATGCTGAGGAGGGAGGAACAGCAACCCATGCAGCTGATGTGAGTCAAGTGTTTTTGCACTAGTTGTTTTTGATGACTGCAAGACGACTACGTCACAATGGTAGAGGGCACTTAGATCCTTACCGACTTCTCTAAATAGCAGACATTTAAAAGGATTCTATCTGCACACATGTTGTAGGAGACTCCCAGAGTATAACCACTTGATGAAAAACACCAGGGTGAAGAAATGTGCACTGTCACATTCAGTGAAGACACACCATGGGGAGGTCTGCCTCCACTATGGAGCCAGAGCAGCTTCCGGCTCAGAAATATCAGCGAGAGCAACTGCAATGAGAGGGCAAAGAAAGACGGTGCTCTGAGACCTGCCCACTGAGTCAGCCATTTCTCTTCCAACTGTTTCCTATTTCTCCTTCCGCATGGGCAGGGTGCCCGCTTAGCTGTCCCAGAGAAATGGAACAGGTGTAAATGGAGAATTAGATCACCGGGTGCTTATTCCCTTAAGTGTTTCCAGGTTCTTGCATTTAGAAAGGCCAAGCTCAGGCAGAAATGCAAGTCTTTATTTCCGTTCATCTGATTTGATTTATGTACAGATTTACATTGTGGGAGGCCTTTTGTTGTTATTTTCATGACAGAAACCCAGTAGGGAAGCAGGCCTACCACTTCTGATTTGGATTTCTGTATGCCTGTTTATTTCCCTATAGGTAGCAGCAAAAGAGTTTGGCAATGCTCTTCATGGGGGGCACATGTCAGGGAACCATACTCTCTGGGTGAAAGTTATGGAGATGCTGTTAGACATCTTATTTTTGTGTTTCTTGCTGGGAATAGACCCTAGGTCCTCACATACGCTACCAAACCTGTGCTAGTGCTGAGGAGTTTGAGATCCCTGTGAAAAAAGGCACGGGCTCAATATGAATTATAATTAGTTCAACTTATTGAAGATTCCAGCAGGTCAACAATCTTTGAGGAAAACTGGAGACTGCCGCACGAAGAGGGGTAAGGGAAGGGATCTTAGAAGTGGGAACCACAAGAAGACCTTGAGCATCTGCATGAGCAAGCCAAGGGATGTTGCGCTCTGCCAAGATTAGGTAGTCAACCTCAGACAACCTCAGAATAGTCTTCGAATTCCTGCTTAAGCAGTTAGTCATATCATAACCAGGAGATGGTCACACTGTGCATTACTGGGGCAAAGGTCAAGGACCAGAACTTACAGGAACTTAAGTCAGAGACAAACAGCTGGCTAGAAGGAACCAAGACGGATGTCCAGCATAAAAGAATTTCTTTAGCCATCACACTACCGTGGAGCTGCATCTTTGTACACATTTTAAATAGTCTATAATGAGCATTTTGATGCATTCTGGCACCTGTTTCAGCCTTGTCTTTCCTCTTTGCACAACAACACAAACTCAAGAAGGTTGTGCTCTTTGGAAGAGAGAGACACTCCTGAGTCTCAGCTGTTTTTGAAGATCTGTGCTCCCTCTGGCAAACAAAAACAACTGTGAAGGTTTTTGTGGGCTCGAAGTGAAATACAAGTCTTTATTCCTAAGAAAAATTGTTGACTAACCTTTACAATTGTTTGCTGTTGAGTGTGACTTCTGTGTCTTGGTTCCCTAACTTTCTCTTTTACTTATTTTCTACAGAGAAACAGATGAATTGAATAATACACACACACACACACACACACACACACACACACACACACACACACACACTTTATGTATATTCTAGAAGAGTGATTGTTGGGCTCACCTGGGAACTAGTTTTTTAAAAAGACATCTTTGGACCTGACCTTACCAAATTGAATGCATCCAAGTGAGGCTTTGGGGATGTGTTTACTTTTTTGCCGTCCACATGACAGGGCTATAACTTTTGAGAAGTTTTTGCTTGATTTCTTAAGAGCAAGCACAATACGTATATATTCTTCCTTTTCTTAAAAAGAGGCAGTAAAATTCATAGAAACACAAAAATGAATTTAAATAAACTGTACATATCAACAATCCTGTACTGATATCAAACCTGATGACCCCAATTTGACCTGTCATTGGCTTAGATAGCACAAGCCATGTAAAATCCAGGCTTAGGGGTATTGAGAAAAGGCTTTAGATAGCAAGGTCATCTTTGACTACTTTGTGAATTCTTAACGCTGGTTTGCTGTGCATTCAGCTCTAGATCAGTGGTTCCCGACTTGAGGACGGTGCCCATATTTCTGATGGTCTTAGGAACCCCAACCATAAATTTATTTTCATTGCTACTTTGTAACTGTAATTTTGCTTTGAGCTGTGTCTCACTTCCTAACACCATCAGAAATACGTGTTTTCTGGTGGTTATAACCCCAGCCATCTTTATGTAAAACAAAACAAAACAAAACAAGCAACAAAAAAAAAAAAAAAAAAACCCAAGGGTGGGCATGATGGCACATGACTTTAATGCCAATACTCAGAAGAAAGAAGGAAGTGGATCTTTGTGTTCTAGACCAGCCTGATCTGCATAGCGAGTTCCATGACAGCCAGGGCTACATAGAGAGACCCTGTTTCAACAAAGAAACAAAACATAAAGACTAAATTGGCACATAAAAGTATATAGTTCCAACACTTGAGAGGTGGAATTAGGACCTACCAGGAGTTCAGCGCCAGCCTGGGGCATATGAAATCCTGTCGCAGAAAACAAAAGTAAGAAACAAAAAGAGAGCATGTAGTAGAATCAGAAGAGAAATCATCATCGGCCAAGAACTTGGTAGTGATTTTCTATTGTGTGAACGCAAATATTTTTTGAACAAATTGTTGTTCATTTCTGTCTCTGGAGGAAATTAATTATGTCAAATTATTACTTAAATGTAATAGTGGTTTTGTTTCCACTGGGTTTTAAAAAATAAACATAGATTACTCGCTAAATTGTTGCCCATAAAGGTAAGACATGCGTGGAGTTAGTTCTGAGTTGAATTAACTTTGGGCTTGGTTATGTCAGCAAGTCAGGATGGAAGGAAGACAGATGGGTAAGAGATACCCATAATGCTGAGGATCGAAATCGCTTTCAGCAAGATTTCAATGGCTTCATATGTGAAAACAAAGCCCAGTGGCTTCCCTAATTACAGAAGGATCCTTGGATAAATACTAAAGCTTGGTAATTTTGGTTTAAATAAATTCTATTTTTTTGTTCAGAATTTACCACATATCAGAGATTCGGTTGCCTCCCTCCTCCTCCTCCTCTCTCCCTCACCCTGCTGGTTTATAAAATAGTCTTAGTAATCAGAGCTTGCTTGATGCCCTCCATCGATTTTATGTCTCAACTGAATTGAGTTATGAAGACAGATATTTTTAAATTTTTTGATCTTGTAACCTGAGACAGAATGAAAATTATGTTGCCTGTGTTAGAATCATATTTCCTCTGGGGGCGGAAATGTTCAAATCTCAAATTAAACAAAAATTTAACAGTTTATGAGTTGATTTTTTTTTTGGCAGTGTCAGTTTAAAGTGCATTTTAATATACTTGTTAACTCTAAGAACTTTCTAATGTCTTGCTGCAGCAATTAATGAAACCTTTGGACTCTGCAGTGAAAAATTTTTATGTCCACATTTGTGTCTGTGTTATTCTGAACTAAGGAACTAGTATGCACAAATACATTTAGTTCCTACTTGTGCTGTGCTCTCTCTCCTTTGAGAAGGCCACAATCAACAAAATTACATGCAGGACTATTAATGCACCTTTTTTGTTGTTGTTTTGTTTTTGAAGACAGGGTTTCTCTGTGTAGCCGTGGATGTCCATGAACAAACTCTCTCCGAAGACCTGGCTGACCTCACAGAGATCCACCTGCCTCTGCTTCCCGAGTGCTGGAGTCAAAGGCGTGCACCACCACCACCCAGCCAATTAATGTACTTTTTCTTATCAAGAGAAAGAAAATTTTCCCCAAAATTATTTATATATCTCTGCCAGAACCAAATAGATTTTAGAATGCAAATCCTTGGACCTTACCTGCCCAATCATATACTAACTGCATTCTTGGGGGTGTAGTCTTTGGTCTCCCAAATGACCAGACTCTAACCTTGGTGAGTGTTTATATACAAGATTTTACAATTTAAAATACGACTCTTTTCAAAATTAGAGAATAATTGCAGAATAATTCCACTTACCACAGGTTATGATATATGCAAATCAGGAGTTGACCTGGGAACCTAAGGTCTGAATTTTGTTTTTTATGTTGACTTGCTATTACAGGGTTAAAATGAAAAAGGGCTCTTGGGAGTTTCACTACAGTTTTGAGACTAAACGCACAATACTGCTATTTGGGGTTTATACTAGACTGTGCTCCACAGAGACTTTTAGTGAAGAGTTACCTCTCAGTGGTGGAGGTTTCCCACGTATTTGGAATTCTGGGTTTTGTCTAAAGAAGGCAGTTTCAGTTAGTAACAGTGAAGAGGCAGCTGGACAGAGGAATGTAGTATCACTTCTCTGTGCGCTTTGGTTCCGCGGTATGCCGCATACTTCCATGGGTCTTGTAAGAACACCCCACTTCTGTGAGCCTGTTTCCCATGAGCCCCACTTGCTGCTCTCCTGGTCATGTGCCCTTCCTCTGAGGATACTCATTTGCTCAGATTTATAGAAACTGCCTGGCTTTTTGAGGTGTACTGTTTTCCTCTTTTGGGGGAAGTTTCACTCTATTACCTAGGTTGGCCTGGAGCTCATTTTGTAGTCCAGTTGTCTAGGAACGTGTGACCACCCTCCTGCCCCAGCCTTTCAAGTGCTGGGATGACAGGTGTCTGTCACCATGCCTGATTTTGGTAGTTCAAAAAAATGCATTTCCTTATCCCTAAGCTTGACACCTTAGAGAAGAAATATGAGCCATAATAACCCCAAGTGCTTGTCTTTTTAAAAGTCTAGTTGTGTTTTTAGAAGTTACAGAGGAATTTGAAGCTACCTGGTATAGTCAATATTTATCATCTATTTTGGCTTCTCATGCTCTATAGAGTCATGTCTGAGATCAGGAATAAACCTGGCATGGTTTCTTTCATACACACTAAATTGTTCCCATCTGGGGGAGAATGGTAATTGCCCAAGTGCTATTAGAAATCCTTTCAAGATGTATGTAAAATGAAAATATAGGCTGACACGGTAGCTGGTATTTATAATCCCAGCACTTGGGAGGCTGAGGGTTGAGGGAGGCTATGAGTTCCAGACAACCCTGGCCTAAATAATGTCTTCTAGGCAAGTAAGACCTACATTGTGAAACACCTTGTCAAATGATTTAAATAAATAAACAAAAATAAATACACAAACATCCAATTATAAGCTGTGATTTGAATAGGAGGACACACATGCGCGCGCACACACACACACACACACACACACACACTTATGTGACTGGATGCTTGGCTCATAGGGAGTGGCAGTATTTGGAGGTGTGTGGCCTTGCTCGAGAAAGTGTGTCACTGTAGGGGAAGAATTTGAGGTCAAAAACGCTTAAGAGTTCTCTTCCTGCTGCTGTGGATCTAGATGTAGAACTCTCATCTCCTTCTCCAGCACCATGTCTGTCTGCACACAGCCATGCTCTCTACAATGAAATTAATGGACTAAACCATTCTGAGAACTGTAAGCCAGCCCCAGTTAAATGATGTCCTTTATAAGAGTTGCCATGGTCACGGTGTCTCTTCACAGCAATAAGACCCTAACTAAGATATAGACATTTATCTTTATAATAAAATAGTAAAGTTCTCATGTAAGTTAAGTTCACCAAATCAGAGGTAAATTATTTGTAAAACAACACAACCATTTTGTCTCACTGTTGGCCATTCTAATATGCTATTTCTAGTCTAGTTGAAAAAAATCATGCAAAGAATGTAGTGTTACATTTCACAGGGATGTATAGAATTTTCTTGTGTCTAATATACAATTAAGTACTAACTTTTAGACTGATTGAACACAATAGAGGTTATACGTTTGAAAGTCAAAGAATTGATTCCTAGGTTCCAATGCTTAACAGAGGGAACTGTTTGAGGATTATTGACTGAAGAATATATCAGTATTTTTATGCTAATTACTACTTGCTGTCTCTGTGACCCACCTTTTGACCAACAAAAGGCCATCACCTGGGCAGGGCAGATGAGATAGGTGTGGCTAAGGTTCCCAGGCTTGGAGAGAGAGGAATCCTGGAAAGGGGAAGGAGGAAGAAAAAGACCCAAGGGTCCTGAGAAGAGAGAAGAAGGCCACCATGGGTTAGATGGAGAAAAAGCACATGGCCAGCATGGATGGGGATTTGGCCCAGATGAAGAACATTGGCAAGCATATGGGATTATGGATGGGAGGGAGCTTGATAGAAATTGGTAGAAACAGATGGCATGGGATTACATACCTGCCCCACCAATAGGAAGTAGTTTAGGGGGTTAATATCTGCCCTGCCCCAGGTTAACTAAGGCTATTTTAAAATGTAACAGGTGCCTGTGTCTTGATTGATCGCTAGCCAGGCATACCAATAATACTGATAATTCAAAAACAACATTTGACAGTTCATCCCGTTCCTTATGAAATGTAATTTGCCACATATTAAAAATTCATTCTTTGTAATAAGTAGTTTTCAGCAATGTCTTGTTTTCATGGCTGCAGCGAGCAGCTTGATTTTCTGGTTTCAATAAGGGCTCGAGTTTAACGTAATTCTTACACGTGCACTAGAGGATAAGTCACCAAGAACCTGACATGAAATCCTTTTCTCAATGAAAGGGCTGCCTGGTCCTTTCTCTATTGTGAAGAACATTGGCTGTTACAGACGGACAGCATGCCACCTCCACAGGGACAAAAGGAAGAAGAGTCTCCTCAGCTGCTGGAGTAATGGCTGGCCACAGTTGTCTGGCCACATTTCGTTCTTCTCTGTCATGTCGCTTTCACCTGCTGTTTGTCCCTAGGAACCTGCACATAGGAACAGATACTATAAATAAAGACACATTTACCTACAGTCTTCACCCAATTGGTGATAGAAACGCCCTGGTGAGTAGCCTGCTAGCCTTGGCCATGAATGCTACTATTCCTGCTGAAAACCCACTGGAAGTAGCATCTTGGCTACAAAATAAGCTGAAGACCTGGGAGGAAAGATGCATTTACTTAATTCTGCACTGTACAGAATGGTCTCAAATTTCCTGTGTGATCACGGGCTTCATGGATCAGTTCCATGGACCCCCACCAATTCCAGAGAAAATGGGGTGTGAGGGTTGTGTTGGTTGCTTTTCTGTTGCTGTATTTGAATGCCCTGACAACAAGCAAGTTAGAAAAGAAAAGGATTTATTTTGACTTACAGTTCCAAAGGGACAGAATTTATAGTCAGGGAAAGCAAGACAGCTGGAGCATAGGCCCAGCCTAGCCGTCTGCAAATAGAGAGATTATATTTCTTCCCCACACAGGAAACAAAGAGAAAGAGCCAGAACTGAGGCCAGACTCCATAGCCCACCTCCAGTAACACACTCTTCCAGCAAGGCCACACACCCTAATGGTCTAACCGTTTCAAACAATGCCAGCAGCTGGTGAGTGAGTGTTCAAGTACATGAGCTTAGGCATCAGGAGATGTTCCTTACTGAAGCCACCACAGGAATACGATGAAAGCTTGGGACTGGGAGACAGAGCTACACCATCTTAGTTCCAGATTCATGTCCTTGAGGAAAACATGCTTTCTCCAAAAGATATTCTCTACCACTGGGACGGAGTGAGCTATAATCACACCTGGAGTTCCATAGATGCTTCACACCTGGAGTCCCATAGATGCTTCACACCTGGAGTCCCATAGATGCTTCACACCTGGAGTCCCATAGATGCTTCACACCTGGAGTCCCATAGATGCTTCACACCTGGAGTTCCATAGATGCTTCACACCTGGAGTCCCATAGATGCTTCACACCTGGAGTCCCATAGTTGCTTTACACCTGGAGTCTCATAGTTGTTTCACACCTGGAGTCTTATAGATGCTTCACACCTGGAGTCTCATAGATGCTTCACACCTATGGCCCATACCTCAGATATTGTGTTTGTTTGATACTTCTTTTCCAAGATTTAACCTCCAAAACTCAACATGAATGAAGCTCTAAAGATGCCAGCTACACCATCCCTTAATCCCTTGGATGACCATTAGACAAAAAAAAAAATTCACTTACCAGACATTTACAAGATATATTAAAAACTTAAGTCAGGTTTTGCAGCCTACAGAAATTCAGGTGGTGTACTATTATAGTGGGCACTGCTGTGTTTTCATGCCTATTGTGTGAGAATGACTAATAAGCTAAGATAGTCCTAGGTTAATTATAGCCAATAATTACACATGGCTACAGTGGCTATGTTAGAATATTTGTGTACTTTTGGGATCAGATACAGGTAACTATGAACTTACAATGATTGATTTCACAATAAATGACAGCCAATTGGCAACTTAAAATATCTAATGAGTATTGGGATGCTTTTATTTACTTTAAGAGGTGTTTTTCTCATGTAATCACTGAGTGAAGCTTTATCAGAGCAGTATCTACTGTCAACCGAGAATTCCGCTGACCTTTATGATGCTTCCTATGGGAAACACTAGTCAGTCCATTCAGCCTTGTACAGAGGCTTTCCCCCTTGCTCCCTCTTCCTTTTAAACACACCTAAACATCTTACAGCTAACAGCAGTTGAATCACTTAGAAGAAATATCAAAAGTGCTTTGGTCATAACTGTGCTAAACCCTGTTGGTAACACTGATCCCAGGGGAAATTAACTTACAGATACACACTTCCTAAATGAGAAAAACGTGTCCCCCAAAACAATATTCCCATTACACTAAGTGCATGAGTCAAGATTTCCAATGAACTCAGAGTGACAAAGTCAACAAATTCACAAAAGTAGGTTGCTCAGCCAATGGCCAGCACAGGAGCTGACTATGTAAGATGACATGTGATGGCAGCTAGTTCCATTTTCTATTTTGATGAACATAGGAAAGTAATTCTCCTCCCTCTCTCCCCCAAACCCCACGTCCTCCTTTCTCTTGGTGCTACGGACCAAACCAAGAGTCTCAAATATTACTATGTAAGTATTCCGTCCCTGAACTATACCTCCATCTCCTAGTTTTAGTCTACCTGTAACTCTCAACTTTGATATTTGTAAATAATAAATAAAATATTGTGAATTTGACTTCTCACTAGTAAGAAAAAAATACTGTAGAAATTCTCCCTCCCTTCTCTCTCTCTCTCTTTTCTCCCTTGCTCCCTCTCATTTTTTATTTATTTAGAGATGGAATCCCATTTGCATATCAAGCTAATCTGAAAAATCACCACGTGTCTCAGGCTTTAAACTCATTGCAATCCTACTGTCTCAGTCTCCCATGTGTTAGGATTTTGGCATGAACCACTATTCCTGGCTTAGAAAATTTTAGTATAAAATCACAGGTAATAATCTTTTCTCTCTCTTTGAAAATTATATTAATACTGATCTCACAAAATAACATGGAATATAATATTTTGCTTCATCTACTATAACTTTAATTCATTGATTGTATTTATTAAATATAATGCAAGATTACTTTTAATAAATAAAAAACTTTGTTGTTATGAGTACATAGTGATATAGTAAATCTATCATCCTGCTTATATGGACATAATTTAAAGATAAAGTTTTTAACGTTACCGTGCCAGAAATTCCATTTGATTAGACAGGGAAAAATCTAGTTTTGCATGTACAAGGGGATGTCCTCAATATCCTTCGAGGAAACTGATCTGGCCCAAGCTTTGTGAACTAGATCTTCTCAGTCTCAGATGAGAAAGAATGCCATGTTTTGGCAGGGAGTGGTGCTGAGAAACTTGGGTATCATTTCAAAAAACAAAAAGGACATTCTTTATAAGACAGTAGGTGAACTCAGGTAGAGGTCAATTGACTGCTTTGGTCTGAGCTTAGTTGAGTTGATAAATACTTTAAAATTAAACACAATGGTAAGCGCTTTACAAAGCTGAAGGCAAAAGCAAAGTCGGCCTTAGGGTCACATTATACACGGAAGTAACTGTATGCGGATCAATACATCTTGTTACATTGGCACAAATAAAAACGGTTCTAAATAAAACATAAAGTCAATAGTACTGATTGAGGAAATAATTAAGAAAGTACAGGTGGACAATATGCCCTATAAGAAAGAAATGTGACTTCAAGGACCCTAAAAACAGAACTGGCGCCTGGAGCTGACTGTTGAAGCCCATGTATTAAGCCTCATGGGACTGAACAGGGGTGAGAGTGGGCGTGAGAATGGGGCATGCATGGGAAAGACTTACTTTCTACTGACACATGTTTAAAAAAATCTAAAACTGGGCGTGATGGCTGACACTTTTACTCCCTGCAATCAAGAGGCAGAGCAGGCAGATCTCTGAGTTCTGGACCAGACTGTTTCCCCAAGACAGTCAGGACTGCAAAAAGAAACCCTGCCTCAAACAGCCAAAAAAAGAAAGAAAGAAAGAAAGAATCTTTTTCTCTACCTGTTATCCTCCAGATAAACACAACCATGAGCATTTCCCCCAAGTCTCTACCTTTTTGATGAAAATGATGACGTCATCCCTGAGTTTATTTATGCTATTTATGTAGCTATGCTCTGAAATCAGTAAATATGCTAAAATTGCTTAAAGAGGCATGTGAACTTCATGATCTTCATGGTTGGCTTTGTTTTACTTTTTTTTTTTTTTTTTTTTTTTTCTATATTTGAATCTTGTTGGACTTTTATTTTGACATTTCACTCCCCTACCTTACATCGCAAGTAAATGCCCTCTACCATCTTTGCTATGTGTTTTTGTTGCCGAGTCTTCTTGTCATGCCCTGTGTGCACAGATCAGCAGGAGATGGGGACCTGCGGCTATATTTAGAGCTGAGTGCTTCACTGTGCATTTTAAATGGAAAAGATTATTTTTGTTCTAAAGCTTTGTTAACAAAGACCCAAAATCCATAATGAACCAGCAAATTCTCCTCTGCCTCTGCGTTTGTCATCAGCAAGAAGGATTTGATGTGTTTCTAGCTCCAGATTTCAAGGCTCAAGCTTACCTCATCATGGCTAGCGCTAAGCTAGCCTGGGCTTTCCCTTCAGTCTTTGTGTCACACCATTGGCCCAGTGATTCAGGAACACGCCCTTCTCCCTTTCTCTGCCTTCATTTCCTTTTTATCACTTATTTATTGATAACCGTGGTGATGATGCTGTAGAGAGGCAATGGGCCTCCTGTGTGCTAGGCCAGCTTTACTACCGACCTACAGCTGCAACCTAATTATTTAAGAAAATTACTACTATTAATTACATTTATTCGTTTGTTTGTTTGTTTGTTTATGGCATGAATGAATGTGCCATGACTCTCATGCGTGTGAGAGTTTGTTCTCTCCTGCCTCGGTGTGGGCTTCAGGGGCCAAACTCAGCTCAAATTCAAGGTCAGGTTTGCTGGCAAGAACCTTCCTCTTGTTGGAGGGCTCCTTCTGTATACTGACGCAATGTCCCATATTTATTCATCAACTCACCTAGAGTTCTGTGCCCTTCACTCTCAGCTACCTGGAGTCTCATGTGTTTTCACCCATCTCAGCGTTTGGATTCTAAGTTGCTCGTGGATGGTTCCCATAGCCCAGGTACCTTACGGAGGAGACTTCTCTTCAAGCCCCATGCACTTCCATTTATTCCACTGTACAATAGACAAGTCAGACGGTTACATATGACAAGGGTCAAGTGAGCAGAGAAACATTCTTTTAAGTATGTTTGGGAGGCAATTCTGCTCAGACCTGTTTCAGGATGGACGGTCTATAGAGCATGTGGATGATGGAACGGTGAAGTGGGGACACTTGGGTGTCCCAGCTGCTAACAGTGTGACATCAACACAGAGAACAAGTAAGGTGGCACTGGCCAGGGTGGATAAGTAGCTCCAGTTTATTTGGGTCACCATTCTTGGGGAGGAACTGGGCTTACTGGCAGACCAGAGTATAAGGCCTGTTGGGAAATGTGCTACAGGCTGGGTGGCTCCTGTGGAGACGACCCACACAAGGGGTAG